>NC_135478.1:231413814-231722202 GCF_052094955.1 Ictidomys tridecemlineatus
GCCCGAGTCCACCCGCACGCCGAGGGCCTGGGGAGACGAGGTCACCTTGGACTGCTGCTTCAGGCCCTCTGCCTGCCCCTCAGCTGGTCTCCCTCTGGGCACTCACCTGGCCTGGGGCCTGCAGTCGTGCCCACCATCTCCTCCAGTTCCAGGGGGCCCACGGGCTCCACTTCAGCTTGGCGCTGCCACAGGTCCTTCAGGAGACTCCGAAGGAGCACATCTGGAGGACAGAGAAGCCAACTGAAGGGGGTCCAGCCGTCACCAGGAGAGGCTGCTGGGCAGGCAGGGTGCCATCCCAGGAGGACCACACACCGGTGGAGCATGCCACGCCGGCCGCCAGGCCGCATCACTGCTAAGGGGACGGGCAGGAGCCCCAGGGGGCAGCGTAGAGGCCGCCCGGGCGGGGGTGCCATGTGCCCTGTGAGGCAGCCCCCAGCTGGCCCTGCCTGCTCCTGTCAGTTTCTGCCCAACGACCCCCAGATGTTTACACAGAACCTGACCAAGGTCTTTGCACTATGAACCTTTAAGATATAAAAATATAAAACTTCGCATTTTCTAAAAAGGTTAAAAATATCCTTCATATTCATTTTTAATCACTAACAGAGGTAAACCCAATTGTTTGCTGTTTTGGTTTTTTTTTTTTTAAGGATAAACCCAAATTACATCATTGGGGAGAAAGAAAACCTGAGTGATTCTGAGCAAAAAGTGTCAAGAATGTATTTTTAAATAGAGAATCAATCAAATGTGAAGGAATAAGAAGAAAAACAACACCAACAGCTTCACACAGAGGTACCCCAGGAGCTCGCTGCTCCCTAAAGGCGCTCAGCAGGACGGGGCGGGACTGCGAGGGCGTGAGAGGTTCAGGGACGCTGAAGGAAACGCACTGCTGGGGAGGGCTGGCAGAAAGTGGCGCCCTGCCCGCGCTCTGGTCGCCAGCGCGGGAGCTCCTGGTCTCCAGGACCATGCAACTTGCAGGCCCAGGAGTCCACCCGAGACTCCACGGGGGAACCCCTGCCACCCTGACCTGGTGCCACCCTGACCTGGTGCCACCCTGACCTGGTGCCAGCCTGACCTGGTGCTACCCTGACCTGGTGCCACCCTGACCTGGTGCCGGCCTGTCCTGATGCCACCCTGACCTGGTGCCACCCTGACCTGGTGCCACCCTGACCTGGTGCCACCCTGACCTGGTACCACCCTGACCTGGTGCCGGCCTGACCTGGTGCCAGCCGCCCAGGGGGGCGGGCCCTTCTCGCATTTCCCCACTGACTTAGCCAGGGGACCCCACTGCTGCTCCTCTCTGTGACCCAGAAATCTGGGAATGTTCCCAGAACGTTGGGGTGCACTGTCTACCTGAAAAGATCTTTCTAGTCCCCCTGCAGGTCCCTGTGGGTGGGCCGCTGTGGAGGGCTGGAGACCCAGCTGGGGAAGCAGCTCTCAGGTCAGCGCTGGGACGCGCTCCACGCACACATCCCCAGCAGACCCAGAGCCGGCTGCTGACTCTGCAGCACGTCCACCTGGCCCAGCGCTCCCCTCCCTTCCTCCCTCCCTGTGGGGGCCAGGGTCTACCTCTGTTCCCTGCGTGCCCAGATGCCCCCTAGAACTCAGCTCCAGTGCAGGGACCCACCCCAGGTCTCCACGGAGCAATGAAAAGGGGTTTAGGAGGCGAGGGGCCCTCCCTGCCCACCTCCCTCCCTGCCCACCTCCCTCCCCACCTCCCTCCACCTCCCTCCACTTCCCTCCACCTCCCTCCACCTCCCTTTCATAAACACAGGACACTGCTTCTGTGCACAGCACCCTCTCGAGGTACAGAGAAGGGTCGGTAAACAATGGCCTTGCATTCATGTGAGTTTCAGCTCTATTACAAGAGGTGGGAATGAACGATTAAAACGCACATACTTAGACTGTCTGGTGGTAACAGATCGCACGCAGGTAGGAAGGATGGGAGCTGGGATGGACGGTGGCGTTCTCAAAGGGTTATTGGAGAAGGCTTGCTGGGAATGAGTTCAAGCAGTGACCCAAAGGAGGTGAGGCCCAAGCCCAGGGGGTACTGGGAAACACTCTGGCCTTGGGGTGGACACTGCTTGGCACGCTGGGCAGGGGAAGGGAAAGGAGGTCAGAGTGTCTGGGACAGCAAGCAGGGGAAGAGGTGGGCATGGACAGAGGTGCTACAGGCCCGAGACCCCAAGAAGGCTCTCCTCAGAGTGATGGGAAGCCCAGTCGTGCTGCTGCGAGCAGTGGGCACTGTCGACTCACGATTTTAAAAGGACCATCTGTAAGGTGCAGAGGAGAGCAGAGAGTCAAAAGGAAGGCAGCCCTTCAGTCACTTGAGGAGGAAGTGAAGTGGGGACACACTCTTTTGAAGCCCAGCCCCCACGGATGGAAGAGCGACACAGAGCACCGTCAGGTACCCCAAGCTCCAAAGCTTGGTTCCCTCCATGGCACCCCAAGATTCCAAGATCTGGCGAGCTTACAGTGACAATTTAAGTCGCTCTCAGGGCTCCACGTGGGCTCCAGCAGGGCAGTTACACGAAGCGTCAGGACGTCAGACGTGGGAGGCCTGGAGTCGGGGACCAACCTGCAGTAGGTCTGCACGCACAACCGCAGGCCTGACCTAGCAACTCGCACATTCTCCTGGCGTCCCCCAAACAAAGCGTCATATGCATTAGAGGATGATCGCTGACACACGCTGGCCTCACTACAAGACTGCTCTGTCACAGAAGAGGCAAATCACCCACAGCAGCTTTGCTCCTCAGTGCCTTTAGTACCACCTACACACGAAGGTACATGGTTTAGCTAACACCACTTACCACCATCACCATCCTCACCATCACTAACACAATCAGTCCTCACGTCACCTTCCTATCACCATCGCCATCCTCACCACATCACCTCATATCATTATCACCACCATCACCCTCATATCACCACACCACCACCATCACCTCATATCATTACAGTCATTATCCTCACCATTATCCTCATATCACCACCACCATCATCACCACCATCACCCTATCACCATCACTATCATCACCACCATCACCATATCACCTCACCACCATCACCAACATCACCATCACCACCCTATCAACAACACCACCATCACCCTATCACCATCACCACCATCACCCTACACCATCACCACTGTCATCCTATCACCATCACCCTATCACCATCACCCTATCACCAACACCACCATCACCCTATCACCATCACCCTATCACCAACACCACCATCACCCTATCACCATCACCACCATCATCCTATCACCATCACCCTATCACCATAACCACCATCACCCTATCCCCAACACCACTATCATCCTATCACCATCACCATATCACCATCACCACCATCACCCTATCACCAATACCACCATCATCCTATCACCTTCACCCTATCACCATCACCACCATCACCACCATCATCCTATCACCATCACCCTATCACCATCACCACCATCATCCTATCATCATCACCACCATCATCCTATCACCATCACCACCATCATCCTATCACCATCACCCTATCACCATCACCACCATCACCCTATCACCAATACCACCATCATCCTATCACCTTCACCCTATCACCATCACCACCATCACCACCATCATTCTATCACCATCACCCTATCACCATCACCCTATCACCATCACCACCATCATCCTATCATCATCACCACCATCATCCTATCACCATCACCACCATCATCACATCATCCTATCACCATCACCACCATCACCCTACACCATCACCACCATCACCACCATCATCCTATCACCATCACCACCATCATCCTATCACCATCACCACCATCATCCTATCACCACCACCACCATCACCCTACACCATCACCACCATCATCACATTATCCTATCAAAACATGGCCACCACCATCACCACCACCATTGTTCTCAATACCATTAATACAATCACCTCCACCATCATTATCACCTTCATGAGTAACTGACTGTGTGCCTTCTGTTTAGAGGGTATACAGTTCATTAATTGCAGAGTCTAACACTTTGATATTTACAAAAGATTCAAATAAATTCAGTAGGAGTTTATTGTTTTATTCTGTCTTTATGTGGGTTTTCCCTGGAAGACATGGATATAATCACATACCTGTGCCCTGCCTATTTTCATTGAAAATAACACAAGGAGGGCAAACTGTGTCCTCCTTCCACTGTATAAGGGGCCTCAGGAATCCCTGCCAAGTGGCAGGTGTGTCTCACTGGAGAGTGGAAAACGCCCAAGTCGCAGGCAGGAACACGTCATTGCTTGTCAGGTTGTGCTGCTTTATACTCATGGGAAGCTGCCTTGACCCAGTCTGATTTCCTGTGACAGCAACAATGAGGCACTGACGTGACTTCAGCAGGTGAAGAGGAGAGCAAGTCAGCGTGTTCTCTTGTTCTTTTCTGTTTGGGGTGCTAGGGCCTTCCACACGCAAATGCCCTGCAACTAAGCGTGCCCCCAGGCTCAGACTGGCTTCTAAAGCCTGTTTCCTTCAGAGTCACACCCACAGGAGTTGGCACACGTAGAGTGCTACCTGACTTATAACAGGGAAGGCAGCCGGGACACGTACTGGGTGGCAGACCCAGGACCGGATGTGAACCCCCCCAGAAGCAGTCCCGAGGGGAGTGGTCCGTCTACACTGGGTAAATGAGCTACAACGGGGATGCCCTTTGAAGGCTGGGTTGTCCAGTCTCATCCTGCAAGTGCCAGACTCCATAGTGCGTGGCCACGTACGCACAGAGAATGCACGTGTGCCGACAGGAATGCGATTTGTGGCCAGAGAGAAACCAGCACTGCCCAGCAGGCCCAGGGTCTCGAGACCTTGGTTCTGCCGAGGGCCCCTGCTGGGCTGGTGAGGAGGAGAAAGACTGCCTGGCCTTCCTGCACCCATGCCCCGTGCTTCTCAGGGGGTCTGCCATGTGGTCAGGGGTGCACCACCCAGCACTTCATGAGGCCAAGGGACCACCTGGAGCCACAGGAAGGACGGCACCCTGTGTGGCCCTCAGGTTTGTGGAGCTAACCTTCCCTTTAGGGCCAGGGTGGCAGGTGGCGGGCAAAGCACCCGGGGCGTGAGACGCTGCACCAAGTTCCCTTCAGTGCCCTGCCGCTCACAGCCTAAGAGACAGTGCTCAACGCAGCACTCGCGGGAAGGACTTTCCAGCAAAGCAGCTAGCCTGCAGCAGAATGGCCCTCCGAGGGGAGCTCCGAAGCAGACCAAAGGAGTGGTTTGTCGATGGTGTGGGGCAGCTGCCCGACAACCCAGCCCCTCCAGGTCTCAGGACAGGCGCTTTGCCAGGGTGGGGGCCGTGTTCCCACTGGGAGGAGGCATGGGAGGCAGCCCACGTCCCCAGGACACGTGGCTGGGCTGCGCCCACACTAAGGCTGCAAGCAGGCAGAACCAGACCTGCCGGTGCAGCCCAGGAGCCACATTCCTGGTGGGTAAGCCACGGAGCGCTCCTTCCAGTCTCCTCCTCCCCTGGGACGTCTAGGCTGCTGAGCCCACTGTAGGCCCTGGGCTGAAGCCAAGGCCCTGGCCCCTCAGACCCATGTGGGCTGTTTCACTGGTAAAAGGGGAAAGTCTCTGCTGACATAGAGACGCCTTTTTTTTTTTTGTAATGTATTTTTTGTTGTCAATGGAACTTTGTTTTATGTGTTTATTTATATGCAGTGCTGAGCATCAAACCCAGGGCCTCACACATGCTCGGCAAGCTCTGCCCCACCAAGCCACCACCCCAGCCCCAGCAGACTCCTGATGACTCAGAAGGCTCCACGGGGGTGCGGGTCACAGGTCCACGGGGGTGAGGTCACAGGCTCCACGGGGGTGCGGGTCACAGGCTCCACGGGGGTGCGGGTCACAGGCTCCACGGGGGTGCGGGTCACAGGCTCCACGGGGGTGAGGTCACAGGCTCCACGGGGGTGAGGTCACAGGCTCCACGGGGGTGCGGGTCACAGGTCCACGGGGGTGCGGGTCACAGGCTCCACGGGGGTGCGGGTCACAGGCTCCACGGGGGTGCAGGTCACAGGCTCCACGGGGGTGCGGGTCACAGGCTCCACGGGGGTGAGGTCACAGGCTCCACGGGGGTGCAGGTCACAGGCTCCACGGGGGTGAGGTCACAGGCTCCATGGGGGGGTCACAGGCTCCACGGGGGTGCGGGTCACAGGCTCCACGGGGGTGAGGTCACAGGCTCCACGGGGGTGAGGTCACAGGCTCCACGGGGGTGCAGGTCACAGGCTCCACGGGGGTGAGGTCACAGGCTCCACGGGGGTGCGGGTCACAGGCTCCACGGGGGTGAGGTCACAGGCTCCACGGGGGTGAGGTCACAGGCTCCACGGGGGTGCGGGTCACAGGTCCACGGGGGTGCGGGTCACAGGCTCCACGGGGGTGCAGGTCACAGGCTCCACGGGGGTGCAGGTCACAGGCTCCACGGGGGTGCGGGTCACAGGCTCCACGGGGGTGCGGGTCACAGGCTCCACGGGGGTGAGGTCACAGGCTCCACGGGGGTGAGGTCACAGGCTCCACGGGGGTGCGGGTCACAGGCTCCACGGGGGTGCGGGTCACAGGCTCCATGAGGGGGTCACAGGCTCCACGGGGGTGCAGGTCACAGGTCCACGGGGGTGCGGGTCACAGGCTCCACGGGAGTGCGGGTCACAGGCTCCACGGGGGTGCGGGTCACAGGCTCCATGGGGGTGCAGGTCACAGGCTCCATGGGGGTGCGGGTCACAGGCTCCACGGGGGTGAGGTCACAGGCTCCACGGGGGTGCGGGTCACAGGCTCCACGGGGGTGAGGTCACAGGCTCCACGGGGGTGCGGGTCACAGGCTCCACGGGGGTGCGGGTCACAGGCTCCACGGGGGTGCGGGTCACAGGCTCCACGGGGGTGCGGGTCACAGGCTCCACGGGGGTGAGGTCACAGGCTCCACGGGGGTGCAGGTCACAGGCTCCACGGGGGTGCAGGTCACAGGCTCCATGGGGGGGTCACAGGCTCCACGGGGGTGCGGGTCACAGGCTCCACGGGGGTGCGGGTCACAGGCTCCACGGGGGTGAGGTCACAGGCTCCATGGGGGTGCAGGTCACAGGCTCCACGGGGGTGCAGGTCACAGGCTCCATGGGGGGGTCACAGGCTCCATGGGGGTGCAGGTCACAGGTCCACGGGGGTGCAGGTCACAGGTCCACGGGGGTGCGGGTCACAGGCTCCACGGGGGTGCGGGTCACAGGCTCCACGGGGGTGCGGGTCACAGGCTCCACGGGGGTGCGGGTCACAGGATCCACGGGGGTGCGGGTCACAGGATCCACGGGGGTGCGGGTCACAGGCTCCACGGGGGTGCGGGTCACAGGCTCCACGGGGGTGCGGGTCACAGGATCCACGGGGGTGCGGGTCACAGGATCCACGGGGGTGCAGGTCCAGGGCAAAGAGCCCGTCAGCTGTTCCCGTGCCAGGAGCCTCTCTGCCCCAGTTGGTCCTGTCTGTCTGAAGCGGAGACTGACGGGTTCTAGCATGCTGAGCACACTGACCGTGCGGATGGAGAGTGGTGTCCTCGCCTCACCCATGCCAAGGCACAGGGCTTCATTTCAAGTGAACACGAGGCCACAGTCACACGCATATCCTTTCCAGGGGAGCAGAAACACTTGACTCTGGCTGTACCATATTAAAATCTGCCACTTCCACTGTGCAAGGTGAGTCCTTAGCACAGATCCCCTCCACAGACCAGGCAGGGGAGGGCTGTGAGCTGCATGCCCTGGAGGTCCAAGCAAGAATGCACAGAATCAAATGCTCTCAAGCCACTGAGCTCTGACCTGAGAAATGGGTAACTTGGTAAAGCTTAGGTTGGGTGTACTGTACACAATTGTAAAAAAATAAATAAGCATAAAAAGTGGACACGGAACATTTTATTAACTGAGAGTGACCAGAGTTCAAGGTGTGTGCCTGAGTTTTCTGTCCAGGGAGAAGAAAGGAGCTAGCCCAAATGACAAATTAAAGGGACACAGAGATAAACAGCTAGGAGTCCACCCTGAAGGTCCCCCTGAAAGTCACTTGCCCCTTTCCACATGTCCACTGTTCTTGTGTGCATGCAGGAGGTGATTATTTTATCCCTGGCACAGTGCAACAGATGATCTTTCTCTGATTCCTCGGGCACACTGGTCAGGAAAGCCACTCCCGGCCTGGGTGTGTTGTGAACCAGGACTTGGGGGGCCGCGTCCCAGGCTGCACCAGGGCCACACACCTTGTCAACCCCAGCCTGGGCAGTTGGGGTTGCTTTAAAGCTTTTGGAAAGGAATCAAAGATGTAAGTCAAGGAAGGAAGGCACTCACCCCTGCCTGAGTGCCTGTCACAGGAGCTCCTGCCAGGTGTCGCCAGCAGCCAGGGATGTGCCGGGCGGGAGCCCCTCTGCTCTATCCCTGCGCCCTTTCTCATGGCCGTCACTCTACACCCCTGCACTCTCATTTGTTTTTCTGAGCTGATTCCAGAAACTGGTTTGTTGATCATAAAACTGACCCCAAACTGGAGCATCCTGCCCCCAAGATAAGACACAGCCGCAAGGCACTCGCCACCTGCAGCCTGTGCCCAGACACCGGCTGCCTGCCCCGGCTCCTGGCAACACTGATGTCCACATGCAGCCCCTGGCCTCCTCCTTGCATGAGCATCCACTTCCCTAAACTGGAAGGTAGCCTGCCTCCTGGCAGGTTGGTGGCATCCTCAAGGACACCTGCTTTCTTCCTCTCAAACCCCCATCTCTGCTGGACTTCCTGTGGGGTGAGCTCCCACATGGGTTTGGTGCTAGCACAGAGGAGTGGACATGGGTGGGCTTCCCCCTCACTGCTGGTTGAAGGCAGAGCTGTGGGAAGCCTCTTTCTGAGCCACACGGGACCCTCCCAGCTGCCATAGCTGCCTTCTGGGAATCCAGGACTGCAGTCCCTGGGGCCTTCCATCCTTACCCACCTGACAAACCTGTGAGAACACAAGGCTGGGAGGGAGCCATGGTGGAGAGGTGCTGGCACAGTGCTCTCTGGATCTGCTACAGACTCCCTTGCGTTACCTTCCAGGTGAGACTGAGTTTTGAGGTGTGGGTTGGGGGCATTGCCATGTCTTCCTGGGGGTTTCTGTCCTTATGGATACCTTTAGTCTGTCTCACCTGCTGGCAGGGCTCCAGAACATCATCTCAGATGGTGCTGCCCACATCTCGGGAAAGACGTGGGTGTGTGACCTGGGTACCTCTGCAGCACCCTTATCTCCCACAGCACACTGCACTCACCGCGGTCTAGGAGAGCCTCATCTTCAGGTGCAGGGCATGCTTCCCCTTTAACTCCATCCTGCAGAGAAGTATACTTCATCCCTGCCTTGGCCACCCTCTGCCCAGAACCTCTGCAGCACTGCACTCCTTCAGTGGCCACTCCAGGCTCTGGGTGCCCGCTTGACCGCCAGGGCTGCAGGCTGCAGTACAGAGACAGCCCCCACTCCCCCAGTGCACTAGGAAGGGTCTTAGTGCACAACTTGACATGGAAAAAACAGGTCAAGGAAACTGGATCTGGAGCCGAACAGCCACTCTACACTCCAGAGCAGAAACCAACTAGCCGGAGCAGCAAAATAAGTTGTGCTCCAATCTGCATGTGAGCTGGGGGGTCTGTAGGGCTCCAGCGTTCTCTGAAGCAGTCTGCCCCCCAGTCAGGTGTCATCATTCAGCCTTCCACCTTGTTTCCTCTTGAGGAAAATGAGGCTGAAATAATGCCTCTCTGGGGTTGACCGAAGAGGGGACTGATGCTGTCCATAGGCTCTGTTCCCTCATTCACTCTGCAAACATGGTGGTGGCACACACTAGGTCCAGGGGACAGTGGAGGCCCAGGCAGGTCTGCTGTCTGCATCACACTCAGGCCTCCAGGAGACGCGGACACGCACCGTCCACACAGGCGGCCCAGTGAGTCCACCTGGTTCCATGAGCAGTGAGCGCCGTGACACCAGAACCTCCCAGGGAGGCCGGGGAGACCCAGCCAGCCCTACCACTCCTGGGAGGCCCAGAACGCCCCTAGAGACCTTCCACTGAACTTGGAGCACACAGTGGGGAACATGTTAGACGTCGCTGGGAAGCAATCAGCAAAATCCACATGTGGGGAAAATAAAGCCCCAAACTTGAGATCGATGATTTCTGAAAAAAAAAAAATTGCAAAAAAGGAAAAAGAAGAGGAGAAACCTTGTACAGATAGAGCTGTCAACTCAGATGACCCTCTGTGCACCCAGCTTCAAAGGAACCAACTGGGAGAGCCACAGTCACCCTAAAAACTGCTGGGTCTTGTCACCAAAACAGACATGTAGACCATGGTACAGAACAGACACAGAGACAACCCACATAAATACAGAGAAAGGCGCCAAGAATGTGCACTGGAGAAAAGACAGCCTCTTCAACCAGTGGTGCTGGGAAAACCGGAAAGCCATATGCAGCAGAAGGAAATTAAACCCTATCTCCCACCCTGCACAGGACTCAAAGTGGACCAAGGGCCTGCGCGTTAGACCAGAGACCCTGCCCCTAACCGAAGAAACTGACACTCTCCATCAGGCCCTTAGGAACCAGCCGTAACAGGGCTCCCAAAGCGCAAGAAGTAAACTTAAAAAGTCAACCATGAGGGCTGGGGTTGTGGCTTGGGGCAGAGGGCTCGCCTAGCCCATGTGAGGCCCTGGGTTTGAGCCTCAGCACCACATACAAATAAATGAATAAAATAAAGTGTCGTGTCCAACGACAACTAAAAAACAAATATTAAAAAAATTGAACAAGGAGATGGAATCAAACTAAAAAGCTTCTTCACAACAAAGGAAACAATCAAGGACGTGAAGGGGCCTGCAGAACGGGAGAAGGTCTTCACCACGTGCACCTCAGGTACAGACTTAATCTCCAGGATATATGAAGAATAACCCCATTAACAATCAGGCAAAGGAACTCAACAGGCACTTCCACAGACAAAGAAATACAATTGGTCAACAAATATACAAAAAAATGTTCAGCAACTCTAGCAATTTAGAGAAATGCAAATTAAAACTACACTGAGATTTCACCTCACTCCAGTCAGAAGGACAATCATCAAGAATACAATTAACAATAAATGTTGGTGAGGATGTGGAGAAAAAGGTACACTCACACACTGCTAATGGGACTGCAAATTGGTACAACCATTCTAGAAAGCAGTATGGAGATTTCTCAGAAAAGTTGGAATGGAACCACGATTTGACCCAGATATCCCACTCCTCCGTATATATACACAAAGGACTGAAAATCAGCAAGATACAGTGATGCAGCCCATTCATGTTTATAGCACTTCAATTCACAATAGCTAAACTACGGAACTAGCCCAGGTGCCCTTCAACAGATGAATGCATGAAGAAATATACACCGTGGTGTATGTACACAGTGGAATACAACTCAGCCAAAAAGAGAAACAAAATGATGGTATTTGCCAGTCAATGGATGAAACTGGAGACCATCATGCTAAGTAAAAGAGGACAATGCCCAAAATTCCTAAAGGCCAAATGTTCTCTGTGACATGCAGAAGCTAATTCACAATAAGGGTGGGGGACGGTACGGAAGAATAGGAGTACTTTGGATTAGACAAAGGGGAATGAAGGAAGCCAGAAGGAGAATAGGAGAGAGAGTAGAATCAATCGGACACAATTTTCCTGGGTGCATAGATGAATACATGATAAATGTAATTCCACATCATTCACCACCACGACAATGGGAAGTGACACTCCATGTTTGTCTCCCAGTTGGTTCCTTTGATAAACATGACATTCTACTGTCATGCATAACTAATGGGAACAAAAATTTTAAAAATCCAACTGAGAAAAACGCATGACAATTGGGAAATTTGAGCACCGAAAAGACGTGGAGGTGTCAACACTGTTACGAATCTTGATGGGATGGAACTGCTGGGGTCTGGTGCATACACTGCTGAGGAACTGACAGAGAAGTGACCTGGTGACTGAACCTGCAGTCAGGGTCGTGCAGGGGAGTTGGCCTGCAGCCAGGGTCCAGGGTGCCGTGTGCTGAAGTGGGTCAGGCAGGCGCGGGGTTCCTTGCACAGTTCTATTGTGTTTGACATTTTACAAAGTGCTTCTGAAAGCATGTGAGCACTAGGAGACAGTATGCATAAGAAGATGACGGATGTTGCAAGGCAGCTGAGGGACAATGCCCAGCAGACTGAGCAAGGGACTGGACGGTGCAGGGTGTTTCCAGGAGCACACTCCCAGAGACGGCACCTCAGGGTGTGAGGAGGAAGGGAGGTGCCAAGGAAGCAGGTGGAGGGGCAGGGAGCCCGCCTGGCATCAGGGACAGCCAGGCGCAGGAGAAGGGCTACCTTCTGTTGGCCAAGACCCGTGCTCTCCTGTTAGAATCACGTCCCTTGGTGGGGTAGCGTTATCTGCCTCTCCCAACGTCCAACAGCTAAGACAGAGGCTGTGAATACGTGGGGTTTCTTTGGATTATGGGAGTGGGGTGGGAGGAGGTCAGAGAGCAGCCATGATTCAGGGTGGCCACAGCAGGGGTGCAGGGCTGGAGGTGCAGGGAAGGTGCAGAGGAGGAGCTGAGGGACCTCCGGGGGGTGGTGAGGTGAGTCGGGAGGCACCCAAGAGCCCAGCAAGCAAGAGCAGTGCAGAAAGCAATGGGGACACGAACAGGATTCCTCAGGGCAGCCACGACTGCCCACAGGTGAGAGCCCCCAAGGGTGAGTGCCGCCCGGGGGCATGCTGACCACTCGTTGGACAAAGCAGCTGAGGACACCTGTCTGCATAAGCAGTTCTCAGCCGAGTGGCTCATGCACCTTCCCCAGGGCAGGAATGAGAAGGAGGTCCTGTCCCCTAAACTGTGACTCCACGTTGCTCCTCGACAGACTGCCACAGTGGCCACGGGCAGCCAGCGTGTGAGGGCGAGCCCCCAGCCAGAAAGCAGGGCCTGCAGGGTGGCCACAGTTGGGCCTTCTCCCCGAGACAGTGGGAGAGAAGCCGTCACCGGCGTGGTCTGGGTTTCAGAGCCCCAAGCCAGCTGGCCTCAGAAGGAGGCTGCTGGGGAGTGCACGGCCAGAGCCTTCCAGGTGCCGCAGAGCAGCCATGGCACCTGCCGACGGCCGGTTACACCAGGTCACATATCACTGACAATCGGTGTCGACCGTCAGTCACGTCGAGGCCCACACTACACACGTGCATTGTGCGTGGTGCTGACCTCAGGTGGGAGCTCCGAGGACAGCAAGTGATGTCATGCCACGGGGAAGGTGTGACACGGAACAGCGCTCCTATTCAGTCTTCTAGAACACAAGGCCGACAGCACACCTGAGGCCAGACCCGTCCCGTGAGCCGCACGACATGCCCCACGTCAGCCTCGTGGATAGAATGATGTGTTTAGGCAAAGGACTGCACAGAGCAGACCATCTACAGACGTGCACCTTGCCCACAGCCGGCCACAGGCCTCCCAGGCAGCGGGACCACCACACAGAGGGGCTGAGGATGCCCCAGGAACCCTCTGTCCCACTCTGCCTCCTTGCTCACCCGCCGAGGAGGGAAGCACTGACAGGGAGACCCCTGGGAAGAGGCAGGGAAACTGGCCATGTGAGGCGGGCCAGCAGAACAAGTCACTCACCATCATCCGCGCTCAGGGGGCCTCTGGGGTCTTCTGGAGATGAGAGCCACTTCTGAGGGGGCGCTGCCACCCAGAGGGGCCTCGGCACTCTTGAGGGGTCCTGCAGAAGGTACTGTGGATCTGGGTCACCCTCCTGGGGGACTAGAGGGGGCCTCCGGGCAGCATAGGCTCCGAGAGCGGCCATCAAGTGCTGTCTGTCCACAGTGCTGTCCACCTTGGGGCTGAGCTCGTCTGGCTGCAGCCGGCTGAGGGTCCGCAGGGGGAAGTTCTCAGGGTACTTGTCTCGGGCCGTGGGAGGGTAGGTCAGTGCAGCTGTGTGGGCCACATAGGTCAGGACGCTCTCGGGGAAGGGGTCCTTACCCTGGAGGGTAGAAGAGCAAAAGAGGCAGCAACTGAGAATCCATGTCAGCCACACACTCGAGGGCCTTGGGCCCCCTGCCAAGTCCTTCCAAGGCACCAGATACCTCTGAGGGGGAGTCCAAGCCAGATCTCGTGGTGCTGACCAGATCATGCCGTGTACACATCCCAGCCCTGGTTCTTAACAACAGCTTCGCTGAGAGATGACCCACAGGCCGTGACACCACCCAACAGCATCACCACTGATTCCAGAACATTCCAACGCCCCCTGAATCAACCTTGTCTGCACTCCGTCCCTCTCCCTTCAGCTCAGGCAGTCTGCTACTTTCTGTCTCCGTGGATTGGCCTGCTTTGTGGGCACTCCACATGCACAGACTCTTGTCACACGTGTGCGTCTGCCTGCTCCTCAGAGCTCTCGAGGTGCACCCAGACCCAGGTGAGGCCCACCAGGATATCCCTCCTTGAGGCTGCAGAGGGTCCCGCTGTGTATGCCTCATATTTGCTTATCCACATATCAGCTGATGGACACTGGGCTGTCTTCAAGTTTGGGCTGTTCTTTAAATATATGTATATTTTAGTTGTAATTAGACATTGTACCTTTATTTTATTCACTTCTTTTTATGTGGTGCTGAGGATTGAGCCCAGCACCTTGCACATGCTAGGTGAGCACTCTACACTGAGCCACAACCCCAGCCCCTGGGCTACTCTTAATAACGCTGCATGAGCACTTGTGTAGGGGTGTTTGGACGGACACACATCTTCCATTTCCTGGGGCATACACCTGGGATGTGAAATTGCCAGGCCAGACACTAATGCCTTAACTTTCTGAAAGACTGCTAAACTATTTTCTAACACAGCTGCATGAACCTTGCAGAGAAATCCAAGGCTGGACCTCCCCACACCCCCATTCTAGAGGCTAGGAAATGTGCTGTTGTCTGCCTTTAGAGAATTCTGCTGGACGTCTCTCCATGTCCTCCCCCTGCAGGGAGCTTACTGTGACCCTGTAGCCTTCTGCAGTTGCCCCTCTCCTTCAGCCACCCTCAGCAGGCTCCAGCTGCTTCTCCGTGGGTGTTGGCTGCATTCTGGCTCCTCTTGTGGCCACCTGAAGGGCCACAGCCTTGCACAGGGAAGCAGTCAGGGCCTCCCCCAGGTCGGACAGCCACACCGTGTTCACTGGTTGATACCCTGCCCAGTACAGTCTTTCCTGGGCCGCAGCCTGTGTTTTCTCTGCACTGAGTGGTATTCACAGGCAGATGCATCCTCTTTACACTTTGCTTCTGCAACTAGAAAGCCAAGTCCTAGTGGTTGACAACTGTGAAAACGTTAGATGTCTCAATGTTGTACTCTACTACTCCTCCCACACTACACACACAGCACGGCAGCTTCCAGCTTTGAGGACTTGAGAGCTGAAGGCCATCCTGGAAGCACCTCTGGAGCTTCCTCCCGCACTGTGTGTCCAAGGCCACCCATTTTCAAATCACACCCATTCCTGCGCTGCTCATGCCCCTGGGGCCCCTGGTCAATGTGGGCCCGTGTGAGTGCCTGGCCTTTAGGTAGGGGCAGGGTCAGAGCTGACACTAAGGAGCACCTCAGGACTCCAGGTCTGGATGCTCTGCACCGTATTTTGGCTCCACCTCCAGGGGCAGATGTGGTGTAGGAGGTGGACTGTGAAATGAGATGGTGGGGCCTGTGTCAGCTCTCACGCATGAACTTGAGACATCACTTCACCTTTTGAGACTCGTTTCTTCTATCAAAGAAGGGGATTTGGATATTTTCTCTAAGATTTTTTTATTGCTTATTACTATTTCCAAAATCATATGACTTTAGCTGTCATCCAAATTATTGAGTCTTGTCTGAGGACTAGGTGAATCAACTGCTCTTCCTGGAGAAGAGAGAAGCAGGAGAGGGGGCATCGGTGGGGAAGAGAGCTCGCAGACAGCACTGCCCACAGCCCGCCACCCCCCCCAAGTGAGTTCAGCATCACCAGAGGCTGGCCTGGACCCACTACCAGAGGCTGCCCCTGAATGGCCGTTTGGTTCACGGTGCTGGAGGCTGGGTGTCTGCATCCAAATGCCTGGTCATTGGCCTGTGAGTGTCTGTGCACAGCTGGTCACACACAGCCTTCCTTGAAGCCCCCCCAGTGGGCCTCTGATGAAAGTCACTGAGGATGGCTCCAGGCAGAGGGGGAGCACAGCACTGTGCCTGGGGCTTGTAAGCAGCCTGATCTTGGTTTGTCGAGGCTCTAAGTCTACTCAAGATGAAGAGGAGGAAAGAGACCTTCTCAGCAGCAGCAGAGGTGCCTCATGGAGTGTCGTCCACCTCAGGGCCAGGGCTTGTGCCAGGGTTGGGAGGAGGAGCAGTGAGGATGCTCCTCTCCAGGCTGGCTCCTCCCACGTCTCCCATCCCAACAGGGAGGTGCTTAGCTTGGGAGCTTCCTGGGCTGCAGTCCTGCCTGGGGTGGCAGGTGCTGGCATCAGCCTCTGGCCATCTGGGAGCGTGCCAGTGCCACCCTAGTTTCCCTCCTCATACCCCAACTTCACAGGGCAGCAGAGGGCCCAAGGCCCTGAGGGTCCCCCTCTTTTCCTCTAATTTGAGCATTTTGAGTTTAAAGTTCTGACTTGCTCACAGCCTCTATTTTGAAGTTGCATTAAGTCTCAACTTATCTAAAATGTGGGGTTTCTTGAGATAATGCTGAATTGCTTTTTAAATGGAAACTACACAAAACCGGAAATTAACAACCTAGAAGCCAGTTTCTGTTATCTGGTACATGGTGTGGACACAGGCACAGGAAGTCCCCAACTGCATGGAAGAGAATCCAGGGGCCTCCTTGGTGTGGTCCAGCTGGTGTGTGAAGCACTGGACAGCTGTGCCCACCCTCGCTGAGCTGTCAGCTGGAGACACTGCTCCAGGTAATCCTCTACCCCAGCTAGCTTCACTAAGAGACAGAACCCACTGGCCACAGGGGCAAACAGCCTCTGGAAAGCAAGCTCCTCAGAAGACCGACAGGCCATCAGCATGCTGGTGCAGCCTGCATCACTCCAGCCAATCATTAACATTTTCACTGCCGGAAGCACTGGAAAAACAACTCTGTCTTCTTTAAAAGCAGCCAGAAAGATGAGGAAAACCTAGGTAAAAGTATCTGGCTTAGCACATGTCCCAGATTGTTAATATCATCCTCATCAGCAGCAGCATCTCAGACTCGGTACCATCCCCACCACCATCCACAGCAGGCCACCACCGCCCTCAGCAGCATGCCCACCCTCTGCGGCATGCCCACCAACCTCTGCGGCATCCCCACCATCATCCTCGGCAGCATGCCCACCAACCTCTGTGGCATCCCCCCCACCGTCTGCGACATCCCACCCTCGGCAGCATGCCCACCGTTAGCAGGATCACAGGCTCCTGCTGCTGTGTGCTCAGCTCTGTATTATATGGGAGAACAATAATTCAGACATGCCCTGTCTTCCAACAGCTTGCACAGTGCTATGGAAGTTATGTCAGAGAAATCAATGACTATAATTAGAAGCACACTCAGAGAGTTCACAAAAGCAACAGTGGCTGGGAAGGAAGAGGTTCCAAACTCTGCAGGACAGACCAAAGCACCTTTCCGGAGCCTCTTCTCACATGGCTTCCCAACTGCCCAGCAGTGAACTCACTGAGGGAGCAGTTCTCCTGGCTGCCGGCTTGACCCGGTTGTGGTGCGGAAGCCAACATCAGCCCTCCTTCTTTTGAATCCCTGGACATCTCCTACCCAGACGGCACACCAGCAGTTCAGATGGCTAGGGAGACCTGGAGGACCCAGAGTCCCACAGGATACACAGAGTGCACGAGATTCTGGGCTGCAGGCTGGCCCCTCACACTCATCAGGTATTCTCTTATGCCAAGGACTGGAAACAAATCAGGAAACTCAAATTGGGACATCTTTTGACCACGTCACACACACTTTCTCCATGTGCCTCATAGCCTGGAGGCAGCACTGACAGGCTCAGTGATCAGGACGCACACTGGGCTGACAATATGCAGCAGTGGGGCTGTCCGCAGGCTTCCTAATGAGCGGCACCACAATACCACTGGGTCACCCAGTGCCATGAGATCTGGGAGCACAAGCCGGGGGCAGTAGGTAGGGATCTTAGACACCTGTCATCTGCGCTCGTTAATGGAGAGCCGCTCAGGCCTCGACAGCATCGGGGGTAGATCGTGTGTCCTCTGTGTCTCCGGCTCTGTCATTGGACTATGGCCTCTATCTCTATGTCTGTGTCTCTGCTTCTGTTCTCTCTCTCTCCATCTCTGTATTGTGCTTATGTCTCTGTTCTGTATTTCTATGTCTGTAACTGTCTACTGTCTGTCTCTGTATCTTTCTGTCTGTATTTCTCTGTGTCTTTGCTCCTGTCATCTGTTTCTGAGTCTCTGTTTTCCTATACCTGTGTCTCTGTCTCAACACATGGCTGGGGGCTGCGCTCATGTGCAAACAACCAGCTTCTGATTCTCCTGTGCACCTGGCTGCTCAAGTGTCTCAGGTGTGGAGATGCGGGGGTGATGCTGGGGCCTGAGCTGTGTCCAACAGCATGAAGTCCTGAGGGCACACTGTGTGCAGGGAGAGAAGACTGCTCCTGTTGACGTGCAGTCCCCAGAACAGAGACACTGAGTTACAGGAAAGCAGAGCAGCTGATCAGAACTTCAAGAAGGCCTGGATCCCCAAAACTTGTTAGAACTCACAACATCTACAAGATC
Organism: Ictidomys tridecemlineatus; assembly: GCF_052094955.1. Taxonomy (NCBI): domain Eukaryota; kingdom Metazoa; phylum Chordata; class Mammalia; order Rodentia; family Sciuridae; genus Ictidomys; species Ictidomys tridecemlineatus. The sequence goes on from NC_135478.1 coordinate 231,432,534, forward strand.
CAACAGGGTCACACCCTCAGGTACAGGATCTGGCACCAGTGGGAAGCTGGCGGTAACAAGTGCGTGGCTGTGAGCATGGGGACGTGAGCAGGTAACTGGGGGTCTGCCAGTCTGGGGGAGTCTGAAGACAAAGGAACAAAGCAGACGCTGGTGCCCCTTGCCTCCCTGTCACTTCTCTCTCACTCACTTTCACGTCTGCATGTGAGCTGGCGCCTGCAGCCTCACGCCCAGCAAGTGAAAGCCAGGGTGAGAGTTTGGATCCATTTTTCTGACCTTTGATCATAAATCCACTCAACAGAGTCACAATCCCAAATCGCCTGCTTTTGCTGGTGCTCCTGCCAAGCTGCTCTGGGCTCTGTTTTCGTGCCCTTTGTGGCTTTTTGTGGCTCCTCTGTATGGACCCACCTACCCCCATTCTGAAGACTGGAGATGAGACTCCTGGCAGTGGGACAGCAGGTCTGGGTCTGACTGGGGCTTGCCACCTGCAGACAGGGTCTATCCGGTCTCCCTCTGCCTTGTGGAAATCGACAGAACCTGGGTTCAGCGGGTTCTGAGACTGTTTTTAACTTTAAAAAAAAATCAAGGAAAAGTTGGGCAAGAATTCCAGGATTCTGTCATCAGCTCTGCCGCCAATTAACTATTGAAAGTGGACACTGTACTTATTTCCCAGCCTCAGTTTCTCCATCTGCAGGCCACTGTGACACGCTATGGGATGGGTGGTCCTCAGTTGGCCCGCTGCTCTGCTTCCCTTGTCCACCCACAGCTCTGGAGAATCCCACCTGGGGAGAGCAACCATGAGAGTCAGAATACCAAAGTAGCATCTCGCACACAGCAACATCACCTGTCAAATAAAAATAAAAACAGGCATCATCTACCCACAGCTGCAGCCACGGAGACTTCATTCCTGCTGTGCTTACACCTGGTCTTCCTGCGGCAGGTAAGCCACGGGTGGCCAAGGCTGGCCATGATCCTGGGAAATGTGGAGTCTCCTGGAAGCTGGCGAGAGAGCTGCTCAGCCAATTCCAGACAGAGGAGCAGAGACAGCCAAGATGGGTCTGGAGCACACGTGTTTGACATCTGTCCCCAGCAGCACTCCTGCAACTCCACACCGGAGACACTTGGGCAGCCAGGTGCACAGGAGAATCCTGAGCAGGTTGTCTGCACGTGAGCACAGACCCCAGCTGGTCAGAACCCTGGGATTGCTGTGAGCAGAGGGGCTGCTGGTGCAGGAAAGGAAGCTGTGGCTGCAGGTGCTCAGTGAGGGAGTGTGTGAGCCAACTTGGGATGCGGAGCCCTGGAGTGTCCCAGCTTGCATTGGAGCCTGGCTTCCCACCCAGGGCCAGGGAAAATGCTCCCTGAGTGTTTTAAATCAAATGAACGTCCTGGGCGCGGCACACAAAATGAGTCAAAGGTCCTCACAGCTCTGAGCCTTGGCACACGTGCCTCCTAGGGCACAGCTGAGTGGAAGTGCGGGAGGGGGCCCTGCGTCCCCAGGCACTGTCCCCCAGGGTGGCGCCTCTCCATGTGTGGAGGACCAGAGGGCTTGAGGCAGACATCTGTGTGGTTTCCAGGTTGGGGTTGTAGGAGCAAGTCCACCACGACCCCCAGGCACCCAGGCTGTCCTTCCTCCGGGCCAGATGCCCAGGCTCTCACTACAGGCCAAGGACAGGCAGCCATGACGGCAGGCCACAAACACACCCAAGTGCCCTGAAAAGCTCACGGCAGACCCTGCGGCATGTTTCTGCTTTGAGAGTAGGTTCCTAGAGAGGGTTTAGTCCTCCGGGTGACCTGGCCATTTGATCAGTGTCACCTGCCTCTGTCTGCCCTGCCACAGGACTCAGGCGCCTTCCTCTGACTCCGGCTTTGCACCCTGCTTTTCCAGTGGGCCTCTCCATCCTCTCCGTCCTGTGTTTTGTGGGCTCTGGTCCTAGTAGAATGTGGTGGAGACTCAGTTCTCATTTTTACCCAGTTTAAACCTCTCCTGGGTGCATTTGATACCTGTGGGCATGGGTGGGTCTCAGCCGCCTTCCTCAGGGTGTGACCCCCTGCTCTGCAGTCAGGGACTAGCTTCCTGACCTGGGGGAGCTCAGGCAGCTGCATAGCCAGTGTGGCATCCAAGATCACCCATCCACTCCCTCCGCACCTGCCTGGGCTTTTCCAGCTGCCACACCCAAGCCTTTGCAGGGCCACACGCTGCCCAGGAGCTGGTGCCCAGGGAAGGCCTTCTCCAGGCCCCTGTGGTGTGCCTCCCTCAGGAAAGCCTTCCCACGCTCTGCACCACCTGCCTCAGATCGGCCCGCAGGCACCCGCAGCAGCTCCACACATCTCAGGGGCACCCCTCCCTGGCCTGGTCAGCCTCCCCTTCCACTCCACTCTAGGCACGAGGGCCGGCCTCTCCTCCCTGGAAGAAGGCCCTCCCTGCCCAGAGCCCAGTGCTGCAGGCTCCTCCTCCCAGTCCCTGGTGGTCCTTGGGAGCTGTGGGCCAGCAGCTCCTGTGGGTTGTCCACATGCCAGGGAGGGAGGGGAAGGAGGAGGAGGTCTCCATGCAGCGGGCTGTGAGTCCATCAACACTCAACCAGTAACTCCAGGCGCTCTTCCAGCGTCCGTCTTCTTAGAAGCCCTCCTGGCCCACTGACCACAGCTGGCCCCCGTCCATCCTATTTTTAGGTGTCCCCTCTGTCACTGTACCCGTGCCACTTTCTGCTGTATTTTTATTTCTTTGTTGCCTGTCTTTCCCATTAAGACTATAAATCCTGGAGGGCAGGAACTTTTGTCTTCTAATTCCAGCATTCAGCACCATCTTTTTTTTTTTGTATATAAATGAGTTTTTAAAGTGTTCCCCAAGTCCATCAGTTCACGGTACTGCCAAGTGACAGGTTTCAGCTCACATCCGGGCAGGAGAGTGAAGGCAGAACTTCTTAGTGTTCCATGTCATGACTGACAGACTCTGAGCCAGTTAGTTAGGTGCCCCCAATCATGCAGAAGTAATGACACCAGCTTGATTCAGTGATCAATAAGAGCTGGATGACTGTGTCAGAGCTGTGAGCCGGTCAGTTTGACTCAGGAGGAGTGTGTGACTCTCTCCCCTCTGGCTTCTGTGGTAAACTCACCAAGATGACAGCCTTGGAAGACAGGGAGCACCGAATACTCCCCGACTCTTCATGCTGGACTCCGTGCTTGATGACAGAGACACAGAAAAACGTGATTTCTGCATCATTCACTGGAAATTGGCTGCACCTTGAAAGACCATCAGTGTAAGAAGCTTAAAGTTCCAACTGAAGCTTTCCACCACTTGAGGGGAATCTGAGAAGGCAGCCCAATTCCCCAGTGGGAGAGACCCCCCAGCTAAGCTGTGCCAGCGCATGAGCCGGCTGCAACTTCACTCAGCTTCAGCGGCAGAGAGTGGGCTGAGCTCTCCCTCCTGACCGCTGGACAGAGAAGACAATGAGCTCGAGTCTTCATGCAGTTTTCAATACTGAGAGGCATCCATCCCAGCCCAGGAGGAGGAACCTGAGCACAAAGATGCTCCATGCTAGCCCTCTGAGAACCCGTGACCAGGGAGTGGCGGAGACCTTGGGCGGGATGCCAGAGTCCCCCAGCTCACCTGGGGTATTGAGAGAGAAAGTGGGCTTCCCGATGATCATGCACTCACAGCCAACCATGTGTGGGGTTGTCCTGCCAGGTGGGACTTTAAATATCACAGGGACCAAACCTACCCCAGGGCAGGAAGGGCTGCTGAGGGCTGCAGGCTGCTCCCACAGGGAAGCAGGAGGGGATGGGGACAGTGACCAGTGCCTCTCTTCTCTTGCTCCCCAGGCCCCAGGGAAGGGCCAGAGCCAGTGGACACGTCACAAGACACCCTCATCAGCCCCTCACGAGCTCACGAGGCCCAGTGCTCTGGCATGGGGCCAGCTACACTTGCCTCCTACGCAGGGAAGGGCTTGGAGAGCAGGGAGGGCTGGGATCAGCGCCCGGTGTCAGGAGGAGTGGGAACCTTCAGGACAGGGAAGACTGCAGCAAGTCTACTGCTTGGTGTGAGGAGGCTGAGCCTCTCTGCCCCACTGTGGCCTGATGAGCATCCAGCTGGGGTGCTGTGCAGCGGGTAGAACCATTGACCCCCAGAGGCTCCCGGGACGTGGCTGCAGCTGGCAGCCCGCCAGCCCGCCTGGGCCTCTGAAGCTTGCCCTCCTTGAGGCTTTCACTCCACCGCCCCCAACCCAGCTCACAGGAGCGGCTCCAGGGGGACAAAGCTCAACTTAGACGTGTCTGCCATTGCTGCCCTTGTTTCTGATGCCCCATGTCACACCCGCATATCTCTGGCGTGCCGAGTTGCTAATGGCCACAGGCCATGGCAGATATGGGGATCCCTGGCGTCCATTCAGGTGCACCTCAGGCCACTCTGTCCAGCGGGTAAATTCTATTCCACATCTCTCACCTCGTGAGGAGAGGAAGTGGAACTGAAGGAGAAGCATGCGGTGGGTCCAGAGCCGAGCAGCTGAGGTTCCTGCAAGACCTCAGATGCTCTGTGAACAAGGCCCTCTCGGGGTCTGCAGGGCATGTGGGCTCTGCCTCTGAGCACTGTTCCTCTCTCTTCTGCTTCGGCAGGAAGAGGAGTGCACCTGGGTGAAGGTCCTGGGGGCACATCACTGAGCTGGCGTGGCCAACTCACAGAGCAGTCTGCCTTCCTGACATTCAAGCTTCCTCTGAAGCTCTGGGCTGACAAGCCCTACTCTCGCCTGTTCTAGTCCATTCTACCAGGCCATCTCTGGGGCCAATGCCTGTAGCCCAGTCCTCCAAGATCCTCTATGGGCTCTGCAGGTCTCTGCTCGGTGCACCCTCTGGAAGGAATGTGCCTGAGGTCCATGGGCCTGACCCAGTGCGCCAGCCCGAATCATTGCAGCAATTTTAATGGCTCGAGACAGAAAGATAATGAAAACTTGGCTAAGGTGCTTCCGTGTGTTTTACAGAGCTGCCACACCTCTGAGGAGACCAGTGTTGGGAAAGTCCCCAGCTTTCCTCAGCGTCCAGTAACAGTTCCAGCCTCAGAAAGAGAACCTTGTCCCATCTGAGGGGATGTGACTACCCACCAGCAAAAGAGAAGCGCTGGGTACGCTGGACCCTAATGCTGACCGTCAGAAGGCACTAGGCTCTGGGCTCCGGGACGGCCTTTCCAGCACCCTCTCCTTCCTGTGTGCATACAGGGGAAGCCCAGGCGCCAGGAAACAGCCCTTTCCATGTGCCAGGTCCACTGGGACCCTATCGTGGGCCTTGAAAACCTGCCTCTGGGTGGGCTTCCCTCACGCAGGGCCCCCAGAGCAGCTGTGGCTCTGGTCTAAGATGAAATATTCCCTGGGCCCTGGGGCCAGCCTGGCCCTAGAGAGAAGGGGCAGGCAGCTGCACATCACACCTGGGACTGCCTGCCCTCCGTCCCTGGCACCCAGACCCCCAGGCCCACAGTCCTGCTCTTCTGGGATGCCCTCCTGGGCAGTTTTCCCAGACAAGGGGTCCCCCGAGATGTAGTAGCTACAGCATCAACTCTGGGCACCAACCTCCCAACTCCAGCCATGTTCATGCCCCCTCCACTCCCCTGATGGTGCTGAGTGCCCACTGCTGACCTGTGCCCTCTCCTTAAAGGGTGAGCAGAGCTCTGACCTGCTCAGGTATGCCGCCTGTGTTCTCAGTGCTGAGTTTTCTCTGGACCGATAATACCTTGTCCCAAAGGGCTTCTGAGGGCCCATTCCCTGAGGCTGCTAGACGTGCAGGGTGGGCACTGCGCTCGGGAGACACTGCAACCTTAACAGCCAGGACCTGCCCTCGGGGCTCTTCACTACGCTGTCCAGCAGCCTGGGACAGCAGGAGAGCTGAGGGGAGCCCGCAGTCAATGGGCCCCTCAGACACGGTCAGTCTGGAGACAGCTGCAGAGGAGGTGAAAGACAAAGCCTGGACACAGCAGGGAGGCCACAAGCATCACCTGGGATGGTGAGTTCTCGTGCTGCAGCCTGGGGTGCACGTCTGAGGCGGTGGCCTGGGACAGGGCCTCCAAGAAGGGCAGGTAGCGCTGGAGGGCTTTGGCCAGGGCCACCTCGTTCTCCAGGTCATATTGCCAGTTATCTCCAACATCCTGTTGTGGGGACCTGAAAAACAAAGGAGACCGTGGAGGAGTCATGGGTCTGCTCCGTGCTGACAAGTTGCCACACATGGACAGGTGTGTGGGATGCCTGTGGCAGGGCCTCTGCCTTCCGAGCAAGAGCGCTGGGCGAGTCCACACCTGTGCACCCACCTGCACCTCCCACTCCTTGACTGCGAGTGCAAATTTCTCCAGGCACTGCCTGAGCCTCAGAGTTCTAGCAAAGAGAGTGGGTCAGCCCAGCAGTGCCTGTGGCCAGGCCCTCATGAGGAACTGTCCAGTGTCTCAGAGAGCGCCAGCTCCACCCTGTTCCCACAATGGCCCCTAGGGCCAAGTGCAGGAGACAGAGCTGAAATACGGCCAACAAGTGGAGGACGTCCACGTGTAAGAGGAAGAGTGAGAGGCGGGGAGCAGGAGGGGCAGGCTGGGGCCAGGCCAGGAGGGTCTGTGTTGTAGCTGGTGACCCCTCACCAGCTCTCAGCACCACAGTCTCCACTGCCTGTCCAGGGAGAGGCTGTCCTCAGTGGGCACAGGCACCATTGGTACCACCAGCCCGAGAATGGGCAGCTCAGGTGTGCAGGACCTCGGGAGGCGCACACAGCAGCCCATGCCACAACCAGGAGGCAGGAGTCCATGCGCACTACGTGGTACCTAGACCCGGGTCTCTGCCAATCCGTGCACTGCAGGAAGCGCACTGGGGTCTTAGGTGGTCTTGGCTCATCATAAATTCCCCACTGAAAGTGACCTTGGGTGGCTCCAGCCAAGGTCATCACAGAGAATGCCTGGTTCTCAAGAAGGAGGACTAACATCAGGGCTGTGTGGAGTGCAGACTTTAAATGCCAACATCACTCACTAGCAGGGGGTACGAATCAAAGCTGCAATGAGACATCATCTTGCCCCATTTAAGATGGTGATTACCAAACAATAAAGCGTTGGCTGGGACATGAAGAAGAGGGAGCTCCCGCACCCTGTTGGCGGGAACGTAAACTGGACCTTTATGGAGAACACGACAGACGGAGGCTCCTCAAGAGGTTCTGGTTCTGGTGTGTGTCCAAGACCACAGAACTGGCCAGACGCTGCAGGTCCACCACAGCCCAGGCCTAGACTGGACCTGGGTGGCCACCGGCAGAGGAGGGACAAAGGAAATGGAGCACAGGTACACTGGGGCGGATCATTCAGCTCTAAGAAGTAGGGCTGGAGGACAGCGAGTCGAGGGAAGTAAACCAGACAGACAGGTGTGGGAGCCTGTCCTCCCCCAGGTGGATGCTGGAAGAAGCCAGCCTGGGTGTCCAGCAGTGAGGACGAGAGGCTGGGAAGGGAGGAGAGGGAACGCAGGGCGGCAGATCACAGGTACCATGGGTGAGTTCTGGGGCTCCCAGCACAGTAGGGGTGCCTACAGTTCACCAGAACCTACTGTGCACTTCATGAGGTAGAGAGGAGAGGAGCCTGAAGGCTCCACAGCAAGAGGTGATGGGGACCAGGGACAGAAAGGCTCATGGCCCTGATGTGACCAGTCCACGCTGGAGCCCCGTGTTGAAAAGGAGCACCCAAATGCACGAACATGCAGTTATCACCTGCCAATAAAAATACTTAAGGCTGAGATTTACCAAAAATCTTCCCATTTGATCTTAAGAATCTCAATGGATGAACCTTCCTTCATTTCATTTCCAGTGCTGCTTCAAGGTGTATGGGCTTAGCCTTAAAAAGAAATGTGATTTATCAAGTAACTCACAGCTCGCTGCATTTCACATCATGGCTGTAGCTCCCAGGACCATTTTTTAATGGATGAAACTTCATGTTACATGCTATCAGGGAGTGATCTAGCTCAAAGTCAATTTACTTGTTGGATATTTTGTCTGTTCCTCTCACTAACTGCTAATCATCCTCCCATGCCTTGTCCACCACGGAGGCTTGTCTGTGATCTTGCACTGTGGGTGACGATGGCCTTCATTACCATGCTGCACGATGCTGTAGCAATTAACTTGCAGGCTGACTCCTGCCTGTCATTCAGCGTGAAGCAGGTCAAACCATTACAAGAACACATTTTCCACTTCCAAAAGGTGGAGAGTATTTCACAGGAAGGACTCCACTATTCTTGTGCACCCGGATGAACTGGCCTTGGACCCCAGCATATGTGATGCTTAACGCTGTCACCCAAGTGGTCAGAGGGAAAAATCCAAATTAGGATCAGAACCACAGCCAAGAGCTTCACAGCCGGCCCCTCCCTGCTGCACTCGAGTCCGGTTTAGGCCATTTCTCTCCTCACACGGAACCTTCACAGCCACCACAGGCTTTCTGGAGGTGTCCGCTCACAGGCAGGTCTCCTCCTGGACCTGGCTCCCTCCTCACAGCAGCATCCACGGTCCCATGTCTCCTGTCCACACGGCTCGCTCTGAGGGAGGCACTGTGTGCAGGGGGCAGGCTGCCGGCTCAGGTCGGCCCAGGACCAGACTTCTCGGAAGACCCCGTCCTCATCTCATCTTTACTCCTGAACAAACTGTTGGTGCGAGGCACATGACTTATTCCTCTGAGGAACAACAGCCAAACGTGCGGAGCCCTAGCTGCTACTCCCCAGGTGACAGCGGAGCCCGCAGAATGCCCCGGAGTCATGGGTGGTGCAGTCACCACACCACAGCACCGGGAGACCCTGGCCCTCCTCCCTTCCCTCCACAGGGTGGACACTGTGTGTGCCTGGCCAGGGGGAGAGCCAGGAGCAGGCGCCAGGCCAGACCCTGCACTCAGGAGGAGCAGGGAGGAAGGAAAGAAGCTGAAGGAGGAGGACTCCCACCCAGCACCCTCTCACGGGGAGGGGAGGCCACGGCCACAGGGGACCCAAAATGAGAGACAGCTACAAGACTAAAGAAGATCACAGGCACCCAGGCCTGGCCCCCGAGGACGCGGAGGAGGGAAATCAGGACCTGCTGCGGTAGAGTCCCCACAGGGCTGCCCAGAGGGCTCTGAAGAGGCCACCCTTCAAACGGAGTCCCAGGGAAGACGACCACGAATTCATCAGGCAGCACAAACGAGGCGAAGGCAGGGATGGCGATTCTGATATGTGAATGGCAGCCCAGAGGAGAAGCACCTGAGTTCCATCTTCAAATGGCAAACAGCAGGGACAACCGACGGGAAGCTCATCAGCAGAGCCGCACAGCCAGAAACAGCCACAGGGTGGCAGGGGCCATCAGCAGAGCCGCACAGCCAGAAACAGCCACGGGGTGGCAGGGGCCATCAGCAGAGCCGCACAGCCAGAAACAGCCACGGGGTGGCAGGGGCCATCAGCAGAGCTGCACAGCCAGAAACAGCCACAGGGTGGCAGGGGCCATCAGCAGAGCCGCACAGCCAGATACAGCCACAGGGTGGCAGGGGCCGAGGACGTGTGCCCAAGGAGGGCCTCTGTCCTACGCCAGTGAACAGTTCTTCTCCAATCCTACTAGGAAGGGAAGCATGGAGAGAGCCAGCCCAGGAGAGCAGCGGGCCTCTGCCTTCACCCACAGGTGCACCTATGGCACCCTGACACAGACGGAGAAGCACCTCTACAAGACCACCTGCAAGGAAGACCCCACCCTCGAGGAAACAAACAGCAGGACCAAACGCGGTTTCACAGGGACCAGGACCATGCACAGGACATCCACAAGAACACTCCAGGCTCTACGTGTGCAGGCTTCAGCTCCGCATCTCACTGATGATGAAAATCAAAGCAAAGACCAACCACCATCCTTAGTAACACGGCCTTGGAAGGTGACCACGTGCCACGCAGTCAGGAGCGTGGGGTCCAGGGGCCTGCCTGGTGTCCTTTAAAGTCTCCCCGGTGCTGGGCGGCCATGTGTCCCCCACTTGGACAGTTGCTCCTCAGTCACTCACCACCTCCTGGACTCCGGGAGCCAAGTTTCCCCAGTGCCCGGGTCCCTTGCCCTTCCCGGGTACCACCCACCCCTGAGCCTGGTGGAGTCGTTACCTGGGAGTTACCAGGTGTGCTGTGAAGAGCAGCAGGAGGGCCTGAAAGGGGGACTGACACAGCTTCCGTGAGCACATGAGGGTTCCACAGAAACGTCCTGTGCACACTAAGGACCGCGGTGGCGCTGCTCTTGCAGACAGGTGCTCTCGGAGCGAAGGCAGGGCCCGCCTCTGGTGTGCTGTGTGCTGCGGCCGCCATCTGCTGCTCTCCTGGCCCCAGACCCGACAAGGACACTGCCTCACCGATTCAGTGAGCACGGAGGTGGATATCTACATGTTCGTGCCACGGGGATTTTCTAACTAAAGACTGTGGTTCTAGATGTTTTCTCTCAGGAAATAAAATGGACTGTCCAAACAGAAACCCTAGAAAAGGCCCCGTGTGTGCTTTTAACACGAAAAACCGTGCCGCGGTGAGACGCCCGGCAGCCCTGCTCGCCTGCTGTGTCTGTCTGGGCTGCTCTTCTCCACCTGCAGGATGGGGCTGCTCTAGTCACTACTCCTGGGGCCGCAGATGTGAGACAGAGAGAGTGAGCCCGTGTGAATGCTGCCTGCTTCAAGCAACTGTCCGGCAAGGTCCTTCTGCCTGTCCTGCAGTGGGGAGACTTCCCCCTGAGAAGAGGGAATTCCTGACCTCCGCCTGCACAGAGGCCTAAAGAGGCAGGATTTCCCAAAGGAGCCATGGAAGGAAATCCCGGCCTGCCTCTTGGTGACAAGCCAGGTGGCCTTCCCTCATGGGTCGGGATACAGCGGAGCGAGACAGACAGCTGACCTTCTGGGCTTCCCACAGGAAGACGGGTGCTCGATAACGTGACTGAGTTGGGGGGCAGCCCGGGACCCCAGAGTGACCCTGGACTGTGCCTACCTGGCTCGGCTGGAAGGATCCAGAGGCTGTGGGTGGGCTCTGGGGAGGTTGGCGAGCTCCTGTGCCATCACACGCTGGGTGTGGTCATCTTGCCACGTGAAGCCTGTAGGGACGGGGGAAAACTCAGTTACGGATTCAGAAGTTTGGCTTCTGCCTGCGCCACATCCGGATGGCTCCCTCACACTGTGGACACCACACACCAGCCGGGGATCCCCCGCTGCCCCTTACTAGTCAGGTCTTCACAGAGTCCAGCTCTCCCAAATCTCTAGACCAAAAAGACGACTGACACTTTTCCCACTGTTTTCAACAAGCACCAGGGCGCCGGCTACGGCTGAAGCGAGACCCTTAAGCCCAATGTGATGTCTGTGCCAAGGGGGACCCTGTCCTCTCCGAGGTCTTGGGCCCAACAAGAGAGGCTTCCCCTCCACAAAGGGCATGTTGCTGTCCATGCTTACTGCCATCTTGGCCATTTGTCCTCCCTGACCCCATGCTGCTTGGGAGCAAGCGCTCAGGTGGAACAAGGGGTGTTGCTCCAGGGGAGCGACTGCCACAGGGCTTGACGCACTGCCTCTGGGAACCAGTGACACTGTATTTACACTCAAATGTTATGACAAAGAGACTTACCACAAAGGCAAAGCAGTGGTGAAGGCAAGATCCATGTGATTATGCATTAATTACATGCACTGTGGATCACATGACAATTAGGCTCAGAATTACCAAATAACTCCTAAGAATAATTATTATGCAATTTGTACATTTTAGATCTTATGGTAACACTTTCGCACTTAGAACTACCCCATGCAATTATCCATAATTATCTAATCACTAAATATCATGTAATTACAGAGGCATATTTTTATGCCCTGTACAAAACACATTACTAAAATCTTCAAATCAGAATGGCTCTGTGCGTGTGTGTGCTGCAAGTCCAGAACACACACTCTAGATGGAACCGAAAGACAGCTCAGTAGACGTAATTGGCCTTCAAGAACACACTTAGATATTTTTTTAAATGCAAATCTAAATTGTTTTAAGTTTACACATGGAAATCCAAACAGAGGCCACAGTCCTAAGTCCCAGGAGGCCCAGCGGCATCACTACCAAGGCAGGTGGCCTTCTGCTTGTGCTAAGTAGCTGTCTTTGGAGTGTGACACACAGAGTCTGGGTCACTGTAGGGACAGTGACCCACAGTCACTGCTGCACACACTCCAGTGTGGCTGTACTTGACTGGAAGCAAACCCACCCTCTAGTGAAAGCAACCGAAGAGAGCCCCCGCAGAAGGCGTCGTCCACGGCTCTGCTTCACCCACCCCGGGGCATCTCCAATGAAGAGTGCTTCTGCAAGCTGAAACAACATCTAGCCCTTTGGATTTAGAAAATAAGCACATTTTAAGTATGGCCTTCCCCAAGGACAGCCATAATATTAATATTTATCAGGAAGCAAAATCAGGGGCACGAAAGGGACTTTCCAGGAAAACAGTTTCATTTATAAAATTAGGCAACTGAAATTCAGGTATCTAAACAGCATGGAAGCCTGAGCTATGTTGAGGCTCCACTGTTGGAACAACTGCTGGTCAGACAGAAAAGGCCGTATGTGGGAGTGCAAGGAGGGCCCAGGACCCTAACCCTGGGAGGAGGAGGAACCATGCTCCTGGGTGAAAAATGAGGTAGGGCAAAGACCTCGGTACTTCAGCATCCCCGTGAACTGCCCTCTAGGCGTAAGTGTGAGAGGCATCCCACCCCACTGGGTGACGTCAAGGGAGGCAGAGTAATGAGCTGTGACCTGGCCCACAGAGTTAAGGAGACCCCAGGGTGGAAATTCCCACCCTGCCCTCAGGTGTCCACAGAGGTGAGTGAGCCTGGGCTTCTACCTCCCAGCACCCATGCTCTCCCTGGCCGGGCAGTGCCAGGAAAAGCTGTCAGAACACCACGTTTGCATGAGTTTCAAAGCCTTTTAATATACAAAAATGACAAGTTTCCATTGAAAATTATTGCTTACAAGAAGAACCAAGAATACCTCAAACTGAAAGAACGCAGAGAATCAAGAGATACCAGCCCTGGGATGAAAGGTGTGAGACCCCATGGCACCATGATGAAACTGCTTCCTACGCCACTGTGCACGTACCTGAGACAGACCAAAAGCAGGCATCCCGCCAGCATGGGTGGTATAAAGAAGACCCAGGTGGGAGTCTTACAACTGGGGAGTACAGTAAGAAACACAATGTTCTACAGAAAGAGGGAAGAGTCAGAGCTAGAGACAGAACAACACAAATCCTCCAGTTTCAGCCACAGAGAGCAAACCGTCCAGAAAATGAGCAGAGGCTCAGAACTCTGAGCCCGTGACCAAAGATCTGCCATTCGTGCTGCAAATGCCTCAAAAGTAGAGGAGAAAGAAGGCAGGGCCAAAAGAAACTCGGAAAAATAATGGCTGAAAACCTCTCAGTTTTGACAAAAGACAAAAGCTTAAAACTTCAAGAAGCTGAATACATCCCAAATAGGATAATCCTAATTCTTCTCCAAGATTCATTATGATTTAATTTCTGATGACCTCAAAGAAAAAGTCTTGACAAAGACACAAAACATGATGCCTTCTTTACATGCAAAACATGGTTCATACGACAGAGGATTTGTCATCAGAAACCCTGGAAGTCACAGGAAACAGCAGATTTTCAAGTGCTAAAGAACAAGAAGAGTCAACCCCAAATCCATCGATTTACCCATCCATGCAGCCCATGAGAATATCCTTCAGGAATGAGAAGGAAACCGTCAAGCTCTCCATCCACACAGCCAGGGAAAGCCTTCAGGAATGAGGAGACATTAGATTATCTTAAATCAAGGAAAGAGAAGAGCTCAATGAACTACTCTAAACAGAAAGGAGACGATGAAAGCTGTCGCCTGCGAATCAGGAAAGAACAGGGCAGGCAACAACACCGGTAAACACAGGCGCCTCCTCCTCCTGGGTTCCAGCGTGAGCATGGGTTCTTCTGAGTCCATGCAGGAGGAGTATTTAGCAATCATACATGAAGACCAGTAAACTGTGTTCATTTAACTGGCAAAACAGACAAGCCACAGTAAGCTGTGCATCTATGTAATTATATATCCACACTCAGAAAGATACCAGGATAGCAAAAACATAAATTCAAAAGCACAGCCGAAAAGTTAAAATGGATTTCCCAAATGCTAAAATAACTTAAAGGGAGGGAAGAAAACACAGAGAAGTAAAAACTAAGAAACAAAAAATTGAACATTTAAGTTCTAGTATATCAAGGACTAGATTGAATGTCAATACAGCAATGAAAACAGGCATTGGTTGAGAGGATTTTAAAACTACTCAACTAGGTTACCTGTGAAACTAACTTCAAATATAACAACATAGGAAGAATGAAAGTAAAAATATGGGAAAAATACATCATGCAGGCATTAAAGAGCAGCAGCAATGTGTACTTTAATATCAGATAAATGAATCATCAGAGAAAATAAAATTGAGAGAGACAGAGGAGAATTACATAGTGATAGAAGGTTTAATCCACCAAGATGCAGCAGTCCTAAACATGCATGCACCAAATGTCAGAGTGGCAACATATGTGGAGCAGAAGCTGGTCAAACTAAAGAAGAAACAGAAAATTCCACAATGAGAGCTGTTAGTTTCACATCAATTTCTCAGCAAATGATAAAGAACAATTTAAATAGAAAACAAGCAAATGCAGACAAGAACTCATGAGTGCCACTGGGCAACAAGGCCCAGTGAGCACTGGTGGAGCACGACGCAGCCACAGCGGAACGCATCCTATCAGCCACCCACACAGCATGGGCCAAGACCACATCCCGGTCAGCACCCAGGCCTCGGCAGCAGGGAAGGAACAGGACCATTCAGAGAGTGTTCCTAACACTGCAGAGGCCCGCTGGTAATCAGCCTCCGAAAAATCATGGGAAACCTCCAGGTGCCCAGAAAGCAAACAACATGTTTCTAAGCTATCCTGGACCAAAGGGAATCCAAGGTGGTAAAGCACACTGTACTGGATGAAGCCAAAGTGCAGCAAGATCCCAACATTACGGCTCACAGTTAAAGCAGAGCTGTGAGGCGCATGTTTAGCACTGAAGGCTTATGTTAGGCCAAGAGAGGACTCAAATCAGCCATCTACATGCCAATCAAGAATCTACATAAAGAACAATAAAATAAACCCAAAGAATGTAGAAGGAAGAGAATGATAGGTCAATGAAATTTTAAAAATATATATTTTTTGGTTGTAGGGAAGAGAATGATAGGTCAATGAAATTTTAAAAATATATATTTTTTGGTTGTAGTTGGACATGATATCTTTATTTTGTTTATTTATTTTTATGTGATGCTGAGGATTGAACCCAGGGTCTTGCACGTGCTAGGCAAGTGCTCTACCACTGAGCCACAACCCCAGCCCTAGTCAATGAAATTTAAATTAGAAAAAGACAGAGAAAAATGTGACAATAAAAACTAGTTCTGTGAAAAGATCAGTAAAACTGACAAACTTATAGCAAGAAAAAGAAAAAGATATAACAAATTGCCAATATAAGTAATAAAACAGGGAATATCACTGTAGACATCGAAAGGATAATAAGAGGATCAACAACTTTACACACATAAACTTTTGACAACATTGGTGAAATGGTGGAGGCCTGGAAAAATATAAACTACCATAATTAATCAAACTCAAGACAGAGAGTTCAACAACCTATAACTATTAAGGAACTGGACTTCAGAATTTGAAACCTCCCCACAAAATAGACATGCAGGCCCAGATGGAGAACTTGGAAGAATTCTACCAAATGTCTAAAGAAGAATTAACACAAATTCCATATAATATCTTCCAGAAAACAGAAAAGGAGGAAACAGTTTCTACTCCGTTTCATGTAGCCACTACCAATCTGATATCAAAGGCGGACCATGACAGTACAGGAAAAGAAACCTGCAGACCAATATCCCTCATGAGTGTCGATGCAAACAACCTTTAAAAACACGAGCAAATAACATCTGGCAACATATGAAGATGATCATTCACCACAAGGTTTATTTCCACATAAAAGGAGAGGCTGGTTCACTATTCAGAAATAAAATCAGTGTAATCTACAATATTAATAGGCCAAAGAAGAATAAAAATCAAACCATCATAACAATCAAGGCAGAAAAAGCAACTGAAAAATGTAATGCCCATTTAACATTAAAACTGTCAGAAAAAAAAGGAATCAAGGATAATGTTTTGCCCTGAAAACCCCTGAAGCTAAAGCCAGCCACACGGGAGGTTCTGTACTGGGGGTTTGGAACAAAGAAAGATGTCCACTCTCACCACCTTGTTCAACAGAGTGCTGAGAATTCCAACTAGTGCAAGGGGAAAATAAGGGCAATAAAACATGCATATCAGAAAACTGTACCTATTTCCAGATGACATGGCTGTCTACATGGAAAATCCCAAGGAATCTACAAAAGAAAGAAAGAAAGAAAAACCTCCTAGAACTAGTAAGTTCATTTTCTACCTACATACAAAGAGAACTGACATTAAATACTATTTATAGTCGCTTGAAAGTTTAAATACTTGGGAATGAATCTAACTAAACATGTATAGGACTTGTAGACTGGAAATTACATAATGGGATGAAAGAAATCAAAGATCTAAGAAAATGACAGAGAAACCATGTTCATAGATCGAAAGTCTCAATGTAAAATTATGATAATTCTCCCCAAATTGATACACTGTAAAGCTTTGACATAATTCTGGTACAAAATTCAGCAAGATTCTTTGTAGGTACAGACAAGCAATTTATATGGAATAACAAATTAACTAAAGTCATTAAAACTGCTTGGAAAAACAGAAATATAGCAATAGAATCATTGCACATCATTTCAAATCTTATTCCATCAGTACAGTAGCCTAGACTATGTAGTATGGGTGGAGAAACAGACAAATAAATCAATAAAATATAACTGAAAGCCCCAAGAGTACTTCCTTGGTGGTCAGGACATCCTGGAGGTGACTGAGACATTAGTGCAAGAACCTTCCAAAAGGGGGGACGAGCCTCTATTCAGACACACGAGAGCCTTCCCAGAAGCCTGGGATGGGGAGTGCAAGGAACCTCCAGAGGTGGGGGTGAGTGTCTCAATAAAGACTCTAATGTGGAGAAAGGGATTCCAGCAGGGAAAGACCCCAGATAACCTCCGGGTCTTATATTAAAATAGTGTAAAGACAGTCCTAGGACAAAGGGAAATAGAAGCCACAGATGATAAAATACTGTTGTTGTTGTTTTAAAAGAATTTTAATATTTATTTTTTAGTTCTCGGTGGACACAACATCTTTGTTTGTATGTGGTGCTGAGGATCGAACTCGGGCCGCATGCATGCCAGGCGAGCGCGCTACCGCTTGAGCCACATCCCCAGCCCAAAATACTGTTGTTTTATTTGAACTCACTGAGCACAAGAATCTCCAGGAAAAATTCTAAGCCTAGGGATAGGGAAGAAAATGGAAAGCACAGATCCTACCCAGGTCTGAGTCATATTGTAAAAGTTTGCAACAGACTCTATTTTAATTTCTAAGAGCTTATATCTGATAGTTCTTTTGTCTCCTACCCATTGGGATTTAATATTTGGTAAAAAGGTACGAAATCTTTGTTTCCTGTCTGTTTTGTGTGTTTCTGTGCACATCTTGTATTGTATGTTGTGTTTACATATGTGCTTGTGTTTATAATATCACATGGTACCAAAATTAGCATATAGATAAATGAGCACTCATAAATTTTTAAAAAATGGATCCAAATGCCTTTCAGTTCACGTAACTGAAATTGATTAAATAGATATGAATAAAGATGTCTTTAACATTACTAACCAAAGTTTTTAGATAGCCGACCAATCAAGACAGTATTGATTTCTATAAAATATTTAAAGTTCAGCGTCTATTACTTCTAAGGAATTTTCTTTGTAAGAAATAACTGACTTAAAGTGTTAAATAGACTTATTAGATACCTTGGTTTCATGGGTAACATAAGCTGGATATGAGTAAATTAATTTTAACATAAATGTGATTAATCTCTATAAATATATTTGTGAGAAGAGACATCTGATTAATTTGCAAAGCAAAAAAACTAAAACATCAACTAAGTATAAATTCAAGTACACTTGGTTTCTTCAATTCCACAAGGTAACTTATATTAGGGTCTATTAAATGTGTTTTTATAAATTAGTAAATGAAGAAAAAAGTTTAAGATTGCTTGTTTCTGGGTCTTATCCTAAAAAACAAGGTTACTAAGAGTTTAAATGCTGACAGGTATGATTTAATACACAAAGAATAAAGTTTCAGCTGTGTTTCAACTAAAGTACTGTAAAAAGGTTTGAAAGAGACTAATTTGTCTAAATTCATAAATTTCATAAGAACTTTTTCAGAATGTAACCTTTAATATGCTAATTTTCTAGGTTGAAAAACAATAAGGGCTCCTTTAAACACTGATCGCTCTTACCTATCAAGATGATTTCTGGTGTCTTCTAAGTTTTATGACTTAGGAAAACTAAGTCTTGAAGGAATTAGGGTTTGTACCTGTTTAAACTCTTCTAAATGATTACTTCATAAACGTATGTAGCTGTCTTGTCTACTTACGTATACACCTGAGAACAGTTTTAGCCTGTTAAGTTCTAATGTAAAGTTAAACATAATTAATGGACACCTATGTAGCTGTGACACCAACCATTACTGGCTTCTCTACATATCAGATACTGCCGCAGTCTGGCTGGGCACAAAATCACCGAGCCGCCACAAAACCTTGTAGGTTCAAACAGCAACTCTTTATTCCTGAACTCTTACCGGCACTCTACACACACTTCCCAGGAACACACTCCCTCCACCGGGCTCCGCGCGCCAATTCTCCTGGAACCCCGGGAGAACTCCACAGGAACTCCAAAGTAGCAGGCGCTGAGGCAGCAGGATCTGCCCTAATCCCAGCAGGATCCGCCCTAATCCCAGAGCAGGGTCACCTTTCAACCATTCCCTCTAGCAAAATGCCAGGCGTCATTCCGACTAAACTGTGGCTCTCAACAAGATACATTCATGTTCTTCAAGTATACCACCCTTTAAAAATGTACAGCTTATTACGAGAGCACTTTCACCAAGTTGGTGTTCTTCAAACAAAACCGTCTGTGGCAATAGTCTCCTTCAGCTGTATATAGAAATAAGCAATCTGGTTGGTATTCATGTCGCTTGATGTTTTGTAACTAGAGGTAACCTGTTATACACAGTTCAACCTGGCAACTTGGTCTTAATCAAGACCTGGGGAGAAGGCAAGCTTCAACGGACCTGAAAAGGACCTTATCAAGTGGCCCCTGATCCCTGGGTGGCTATCTTGACTGTTAAAATTTTGAGAACCACTCATTTCGAAGGGTGGTTTCCAACTCAGAAAGTCACCATGGCTAAGGTGGACGGCAATACCAACGGGTAAAAGGGCAAAAATGAAAATGAGACCAAAAGGTATAAAATGGGGGACTTGTGAGAAACAGAAAGTTCAGTGGTCCCTTCTTAGCATAGAACACTTAGCCTGATTGCTCAAGAAGTGGGCTCAGCAGTGTGTTTTGATTAGTCCTTCCCTTTGCCCTCGCCAGGTTGAAGCCACTTGCCTAGATTATAACCCCAAGCTCCTCCTGTCGGAGCAGGGGACAGTGCTACATTAGGCCGACTGCCACCCAAACATGCTTGCTTGCCAGACTCTGCTAAGTTGCAACCTTCTGCACAGGGAAGTCTGCCTTGCCCAGTGGCTTCCAACCCAAGGTCGACTCCCTGAGGCACCTGGGTATTCTAACAGAACGGAGGGAGGTCTCCTGTGGGGGTGTGCCTATGGGTTACGCAGCACATTTCCACTGGGCCCCTCCTGCCGGCGGGCGTGCTCAGCCACTTGGTGTGCTGTGTGTGGAGGGCGTTGGGGAGCTGAGCCCACTTCCTGAGCCATGGCATCGCTGCTCCACCTCAGGAGTGCCAGACCGCCCGCACTGGCGGTCGGACTGCACAGAGTGGCTGAAATACGAACCAGGTGGAGAAGACAGGTTTGTTGGGAGTTCCTCTCTCTGCCTGTGAAGATCTGGGTCCTGCTCCCCATGGGAGATCCTATTTGATGGCGACATAACGGAGTAAGGAAGGGCAGGCGTAGCAAGACTGGTGACGGCCCTGGACGAAGCCCCTGCTCACAGTGGGCCGGCTCACCAGAGGACCAGGAGGGGGAGGTTCATGAGGAAGGAGATGGGAGACACAGCCAGACATGCTCAGGAGCCAGAGCAGCACAGAGGTGGAGAGTGTGTGCTTCCCCGTGGGAAGGTGGGCAGAGAAGCACAGGCCTCCTCGGGGCCTCAGATCAGCATGGGAACCTCGAAGGGAGAATGCAGGCCGGCAAGAGGGTGTTACATAGGAAACAGACACTGGCCACCACCTGGGAGTGTCCAGGGACCACAGAGCAGCGAGGAAACCTAGCAACAAAGGGGCTGCAGGTGGAGAGGCTTGGGAGAGAAGCAACCTGACTTGCAGGAGGCTCATTTGGGGATTGAGCAGCACCGTTTACCCCTGTGACCACCAGGGGAGGACTGAGAGGAAGGAACCCCAGGATCTCACCCCTGCCTTCTGAGTCATTGAGCCCGCTGGTCCTGCCAGGAAGATGCTAACAGGAAGTCAGGGGCCAATCTGAGCTGAGGAGTGTGACCAGAACTAAAGACTCAAACACTTGTGAGCTGGGGGACGCGCCTGGGCTCCGGTCAGGACAGGGCACAGAGGAACCTGAGACCATGACTGCTAAGGAGGAACTGGCTCCTGGGGTGCAGCTCGGCACGGAGCTTGGTGGCAGCCGTGAATGGCCATCATGTACCCCGCCCACCATCACCTACTTCCTCTGCCCCTTCTGTTCCTTGCAAACAGGACCTTAGGACCATGCACAGGGTACAATGTTGGAATTCTAGGCCGTGGAGGGGTGCTGCTGACCTCATGGAGTAGGGCCCATGGGCAGGCAGCAGATGCCCAGGCCCTATTACTCATCATAGTGAGCCCCCACTCCTCCTCGGAGACTAGGGAGGGCCATCTGAGTTCCCTGGAAAGTGCCCGTGGATGTTCCCAGTTAGATGCAGAGGGAGGCACACGGATGCTCTGGTGATCAGCCCTGACTCCCAGGCTCTGAGGCTACCCTTGGGTCTGCTCGTCTCGTCTCTGGCCACCAGAGTAGGCCCCACCCCCAGCCTCCCTTGACCTCTTCGGGCAGCCACTCGAGAGCTGCCTATTCAAGGTGCCCTTCCCCGGGAAGCACGCTCGGGAGCCAGGAGCCATCTGAAGGCCCCAGAAAGCGTGCATCCACCCACCTCCCACTCTCCTTCCTCCCCTGTGCAGGCCACGTTTATCAGTTAACTCAAAGTACAACGAGCGGCAGGAGAGGCATGCCAGACACTCAGCTCCAAGAGCCACCGGGCCCGGCCTGCTCGTCCTGAACACGGAACGCATGGGTTCTGCCCCTCGTGCTACCCTGGCCATGCTCACAGTTTCTGTGCCACCAAAAGGTCCTGATTGATGGAGCCAATCAGTTTCAGTTTCAAGTCGTAATCATTACTTTACAGGCTTTTTTCCTTCCAGCTCTTACAATGGAACTTCCCCATTATCACAGTACCAGCAAGTGGGGGCCTGGGCACACAGGAATGAGGAGCCCCGGGAGGACCAGGCAGCTCTGGGAACCGCTGCTGGTTCCGGGTGCTCAGCAGGAGGGGAAGCACCTCAAGTCTGGAGAGCTGGGTCTCAGAAAGAGGAGCCAGAACTGGAGACCTAGAGAGACCTGGCTCAACAGAGAGCGGAGACAAAGCCCGGGCCCCCCCCCCCCCCGGCAGCTGCCGGGCCATGTGCTGTCTTGCATCTCTAAGGTCACAAGCACACACAGCCTTGGGATTCCAGGGGTCAGTTGGGGGGACCCAGGGCCAGGCAGGCAGTGAACTAAGACACCCAAGACCTAGGGCCTCTTGAGGTTGGTCACAAGCAGCTACTCCTGTCTCCCAACAGCAGGACGGTACAGAAACCTCCCGTAAGAACACCCTTGGTGGGCACATCCCATCCAGAGAGGAGTATGCCATTCTGCTTCTCAGGCTTGACCCAGCTCTCCACTCTGAGGGGGTAACCAGTCTGTTTCTAACCACTAGCCAGGAAAGAGCTCAGGAGACAGACTGCTCTGCAGCTTCTCTGTCACCAGAGCCTCTTTTCACCCCTCAAGCCACAAGTTGCACATGGCAGGCAGCGCGGCCGGCTCTTTGTACCATCAAAAGCTGCAGGGTGACTGCAGCCTCCTCTCTGCCCATGGCTTAGCAGACAGGAAATGGCCTACTCTGTGCCCCTGCCACCACATGCATTGCCAGCATGGACCCCCGGTACCCTCACCTGCTGCACCTTTCCCTGGCTCCTCTGACAGCTCCGGGAGGGCCCTGCACAAACAAGGCCCACCTCTGGCACAGGCCTCACCTGCCACCTCCTCCAGGCTGCCTGCTGGAGAGAGCCTCACTGCTCAGGCTGCAGCTCCACAGCACAGTGGGCAGCCACTGGCCTCCAAGGCTGGGAAGGCACTAGAGCGTGTGTCCAGTGTGAAATTCACCATGAGGCTCAACTGGGCATGCAGCTCAATCCCGGACCTCGGGGGAAAGAAAGGAGCAAGAGGGGAAGGAGCGACTGTGACCCCCAAGGAGGGCAGTGGGTGCCGGGGCTCACACACATGACCTGGGGGACACCGTGCTCTGTCTGACAGGTGTGGAGGAAGAAGGCTTTGATGGCTACTTCTTCCCTACCCTCAGGCCACCGCAGCTTGAGGAGCAGCAAACAGAAGAAGTGTGTGGCCCAGGAACAAGACAGAAAACCAGCATCACGGTAAACACGAATAGCAGGTAGAGCAGGAAAAGGGGCATCGATGCATGGAGTAAAGACCCAGACAAACTCAGGGCAGCGGGTCCTGGGAGAAGTCCAGGGTGGTTAAGGCTCATGCTGCATTTCCTCTGCAGACTTGATAGGCACAGGGCTGTGTTTGGCTCACAGTAAGGAAGAAAACTTTGTTTGCTCCACTAAGTAACTAAGTCCCTTTTCTGGGTCCCCACACCGTGGTGCCAACAGCTGCAGGGGCTGGGTTGGACCTCACACCAGAGGTGTGGTGGTGGCCCAGGAACCTGTCGGAAGCCATCCCGTGAACATGCCCAAGTGGCCCCCCAGCCAGCGTCCAGGTCCAGCTCATGACAGGAAACCCCAGGCCCAGGGCGCCCAGCAGGAAGGGACGCCACCTCAAGTAACCTGCACATCAGGGCACGTTCTCCTTTGCTCACAGCGTGGCTAGCCACCCTCCCTCTGATTACACCTTCCCCTGGCCACCTCAGAGTTTCAGGGCAGGTCAGCCTGCCCAGCTCCCTCAAGGATACTGGTCCTGGGACTTCTCCCTGCTCTCAAGACACAGGAGAGGAGGCTGCCTGCCAGTCCCCTCAAGCCCTTCCTGAGGCTTGCGGTGATTTTAATAACACTCCACAGCTCACTGCACCCAGGTGGGAGGTCACAGCTTTGAGGTCCCCTCCAAACACCTCCTAAGTAAGAAAAAGGTTTGAACATGTTTTTACAAAGTCAAGAAGTGATACGTGTGGCTTTGATATTCCCAGAAGACACACTTGAGCTGGGAAAAGGAGACCATGCAGCACCTCCAGTGCTGACTCTGCAGTGGCCTCAGGCCCCTCGATCTCCCAGCGAGGTCACACAGGTCCACTTGGTACGAACCATCTTTGCTGCTGCTGTGGCTTTGCTCCCTGCTGCTCTGCTATCATTTGTGTCCTGGCCTGAGCCCGCTGCCCCCAGGCCCATTTGGTCAGCCACCTGCCCACCCAGATGTCCTGTCTTACTCAAGGAAGAACGATCCGAGGTCCAGGGCCAGCACCCTCTCACGTGCCGTCTGGAAGACGCCTTGGCCCAGTCGGCCGATGGGGGTGGGGGTCATCTTGCTCTTCCAGGGGCTTCCTCCATGAGATCTGCTCGATGGACACTCCTCGGGCTGGAATCAGCCAGGAGCCCATGTGCTCTCATCAGCACTGGAGGAACGGCCTGGGAGTGGCCTCGTGCCGCCCTCTCCAACTCTGCCAATCTGGTCCTGAGCCCAAGGCTTTTGTGGAACTGCCTGCCCTCCAGCCTGTCCCCACAGTGGACACTGTGTCTCACTTCATGCTCACAGCTGCAAAAGTGGCCTTTTACAGACAAGACCAGTCCCTGGAGGGACAGCCTTATGCCCAGCAGACATGCAGCTTCACTGGGACCTGTGGCTTCTGCCTCCGTCTCTCCTGGGCCTCTGTCACATCAGGGCGTCTGAGCTCAGCGGGGAGTTTGGCGTCCTGTTCCACACCCGCTCGCAGTCTCGCGGTCTCACCCTCCTCTGTGCACACGTCCCCCACCCACGTCTCTCATCTCGTCCATGCAGGCAGGAAAGGCATTGTGCACCGTCTCCAGTGGAGGACTCTCCTGCTGCCGCCTCCACAAGCCGAATTCAATTTGGAGATGAGCTTCATTTCCTGGACTTGTGAGTTAAGAAGTGAAACCATGAAGGAAGAACTTCAGAACCCCAGGAGGAAGTGACCATGGAAGCTTCATGACCTCTGAGAAGGCCTTCAAGTGGGTAACAAGACTTCCCTTCCCTCCTCCTGAGCAGGAGATGCACAGGAGACCCGGTGGGGTGAGCCCTTGTCTGGGCTGCTTCTGTGACGATCAGCAGGTGGTGAGGTAGCCGGGAGGAGGGAGGAGAAAGGGTAGGAAGTGACTGGAGCAACTCTGCGGGAGAAGGGTGGGAATAGGTGGAGACTATTGCTGAAGGGGCACTTGGCATTCAGTAGTGTCAGGACTTAGGTGGCACTTAGTGTGTGACAGTGCTTGGTGCTCACTAGAGGCTGCTGCTCAGGAGGGTTTTAGTGCTTAGCAGTACCCAGCACTTACTACCAAGCGGACTCCACTACTGAGAAGCAGAGCCTGCTCCCTTGGGGTGGGGCTGGCCTGCAAGACATTCCCTCCTCCAGCTCGCTGGTACTCTGACCAGTTCAGAGGATGGCCCATGGCAGAGGGGCCAGTAGCAAAGAACAGCCTGTGTCAGAGAAGGCTGGGGGAGGAGGCCGGCCTGTGTCAGAGAAGGCTGGGGGAGGAGGCCGGCCTGTGTCAGAGAAGGCTGGGGGAGGAGGCCGGCCTGTGTCAGAGAAGGCTGGGGGAGGAGGCCGGCCTGTGTCAGAGAAGGCTGGGGGAGGAGGCCGGCCTGTGTCAGAGAAGGCTGGGGGAGGAGGCCGGCCTGTGTCAGAGAAGGCTGGGGGAGGAGGCCGGCCTGTGTCAGAGAAGGCTGGGGGAGGAGGCCGGCCTGTGTCAGAGAAGGCTGGGGGAGGAGGCCGGCCTGTGTCAGAGAAGGCTGGGGGAGGAGGCCGGCCTGTGTCAGAGAAGGCTGGGGGAGGAGGCCGGCCTGTGTCAGAGAAGGCTGGGGGAGGAGGCCGGCCTGTGTCAGAGAAGGCTGGGGGAGGAGGCCGGCCTGTGGCAGAGTGGGACTGGGAGGAGAGGGTGGCCTGTACAGAAGTCTGAGGCCAGGACAGCCAGATGAAAACAGGAAGCAGCTCTGTACTGGGCAAGTCTTCTCATGACAGGTCTGTGTCTGTGTCACCACAGTCACTGGGCTTGTTCAGCCAACTTGTCCAGGAGCGGGCCCACTTCTGGAGCAAGCCCACTGGGCCGAGCGAGGACAAGTGTGTGAGAGAGCCCACTGGGCGGGCAGCGATGGCCTGGCCTGCCCTGGCCCCTCCCCTCCCGGCTCCGGGTGTGACTGCAGACTGAGACCTCCCCCGTGAGCCCGGTGCCAGCTGGGGCGAGGCTGCAGTGGGGTGCCCTGCTTGGTGGGCACGGTGTGTTTCCTGAATAGGTGGACCACCTGACACCAACCCCAGAAAGAAGAAAAGAACTGGAAAAGAAGAAGGAACTCAGCCCACTTGAAGAAAATGAAGATCAGAGCAAAAATACATGAAATAAAACTAGAAAGACAATAGGAAGATCCATAAAATGAAGACTGGGGTTTTGAAAAGATAAAACTCACAGATCTTTAGCTAGATTAAGAAAAGAAAGAGAAGGTTCAAACAAATGAAATGAGAATGGAAAGAGGAGACCTGAAAACTGATACCAGGAGCCACGGCTGGCTCCCAAGGGACAAGTGTGACCAGGGACGCCTGCCCACTGGCTCTCCCAGCAGAACAGAGACACCCCAGCACATGCAGACACTGAATCTCAAAATTCAAAACCCAAAGAGATCAATACCAACGGCTGAGAAAGTGAGGAGGATCGATGTCGTACCGACGTTTGATTTATGAAGTGAAGAGCCAAGGCAGACCGATCCTCTGAAAGGTCCTCACAGTCCTCTGTGTCCACAATGCCCAAATACGGGCCACAAGGTGGACAGTGGACCTGCTTTCAACAAGACTTCACGAACCTCCGATCCTGACACCACTCCGTCCACACTTTCGGTTTTCAGGAATATTTCATCACACTCAGCTTTTCCTGTGGGGGATACGGCCCACGTTTTTCTCTTAGAAGGTGGCACCGAGGCTGGAGGCAAAGCCGTTGGCACAGTTTCTTTCTCCAATGTGCAGTTCACCCAAAACATGCCAACTTCAAACTTGTCTCTGTCAAGCTGTCCATCATGGTCAAGGCCACTCAACTCCCAATGCTTCCAAGGATGTCCACAGGAGTCCGTCAACACTGCCTTCACTTTATCACCAGACAAAACTCCATCCACCAGGCTTGAACTATCAAAATTGCCCCATGTTTGGCCTTATCTTCACATCCAACAGGCCACGGAAGCCGAGTGCAGAGGTTCTGCTGGTTAGCAAGGGACCACTGGTGCCTTGAAGTCGTGGTGAGGAACAGCCAAGGTGAAACTACTCAGTAAAACCTCCAATCCAATCAGCGCACATGCTACGGGATGAAAAACCACAAAGAATTCTGGTCTATTCAGGACGCCTTTGCCATGGGTCGGCTAAATCCCCGATCTTTCCGAGTATCAAGTTTGGAAACCCTGTTTTTTTCAGAAAGCAGCGGCGTCAGAAGCCAGCTCCCTTCCAGTACTCCTGTACCGACCTGTCTACAGTGTTTTTCATACTCAGTTGTCCTACCCAATAACTGTGCCAGGGAGAGCTGGCTGCACAGTCACGGTGTTTTCTTCATGCCCAGGAGGGGAGGAGGACAGGCGAGGCAGGAGGAGGCAGAGGGAGCCGGCGAAGGTGAGGCTTGGCAGGTGTCTCCCTGTACCTAGACCCTGCCCTCCTCACCCCGCCCTGCCCTGCCTTGGGAAGTCTGGTGTTGTGATTCCTCCTGCTTCACTTTCTTCACTAAGGATGCTTTGGCTTTTCTGGGTCTCTTATTTTTCCAAATGATTTCTTGACTAATTTTTCTATTTCAATAAAGAACATCACTGGAATTTTAATGGGAATTTCACGAAATCTGTATAGAACGTTTGGTAGTATGTCCATTTTGACAATATTGATTCTGCCTATCTAAGAACACGGGAGATCTTTCCATCTTCTAAGATCTTCTTTCTTTCTTTAGTGTTCCATGGTTTTCATTGTAGAGGTCTTTCACTTCTTTTTTTTAGGTCGATTCCCAAATATTTTATTTTTGAGGCTATTATGAATGGGATGTTTTCCTAAGTTCTTTCTCAGTGGATTCATCACTTAATGTATAAGAATGCAATTGATTAATGGGTGTTGAGTTTATATCCTGCTACTTTGCTGAATTCATTTATGAATTTTTGAAGTTTTCTGGTGGACTTTTTTAGGGTCTTCTAAATACAGAATAATGTTGCTTACAAATAGGGATAGTTTGATTTCTTCTTTTCCTACTCATATCCCTTTAATTTCTTCCTTTTGTCTAAATGCTCTGGCTAGGGTTTCAAGGACTAAGTTGAATAGAACAGAGAGTACCCCTGTCTTTTTCCAGTTTTTAGAGGAATGCTTCCAGTTTTCTCCATTTAGAATGAAGTTAGCCTTGGGTTTCAAAGAACCAACTTTTTGTTTTGTCAATTTTTTGATTCTTTTTTTTGTTTTAATTTCATTGATTTCCTGTCTTTTAC
This sequence comes from Ictidomys tridecemlineatus, assembly GCF_052094955.1. Classification (NCBI taxonomy): domain Eukaryota; kingdom Metazoa; phylum Chordata; class Mammalia; order Rodentia; family Sciuridae; genus Ictidomys; species Ictidomys tridecemlineatus. The sequence continues at coordinate 231,460,597 of NC_135478.1, forward strand.
TGCCTTTGGTGTTGATTTGTTCTTTTTCTAGGGCTCTGAGACATAATATTAGGTTATTTATTTGGTGACTTTCTATTCTTTTAATGAATGAGGTCAATGCAGTGAACGTTTCTCTTAGAACTGGCTTCATAGTGTCGCAGAGGTTTCTACACCTTGTGTCACTATTCTTATTTACCTCTAAGGATTTTTTTACTTCGCCCTTGATTTCTTCTGCTATGCATTCATCATTCAATAGTGTATTATAGTCTCCACGTGTTAGAGTAGCTTCTATTTTTTATATTATCATTGATTTCTAATTTAATTCCATTATGATATGATAGAATGCAAAGTATTATCTCTAATTCTTTTGTTCGCTAAGAATTACTTTGGGCCTAAGATATGTTCTATTTTAGAAAATGATCCATGTGCTGTTGAGAAGAAAGTGTACTCAGACATTGACGGATGAAATATTGTGTGTATATATATATGTCTGTTAAGTCTAACTTATTAGTTGCATTTTTTAGTTCCATAGCTTATTTAGTTTGAGTTTGGAGGAGCTATCCACTGGTGAGAGAGGTGTGTTAACAGTCACCCAGCATTATTGTGTTGTGGGCTATTTGATTCTTGATATTGAGAAGAATTTGTCTGAAGTAAGTTGATGCTCCATTGTTTGGGTCATCAATATTTATGATTATTATGTCTTATTGATGTAGATTTCCCTTAAGCAATATAAATTGAACTTCTTTGTCCCTTCTGATTAATTCTTGCCTGAAGTCCACCTTACTGATATGAGATTAGAAACCCCTGCTTCTTTACTCAATCCATGTGAGTGATAAGTTTTTTCTACCCTTTCACCTTCAGTCTGTGGATGTCTTTTCCTATGAAGTCTCTTGGAAACAGCATATTGTTGGTCTTGTTTTTTAAACCAACTTTCCAGTCTATGTCTTTTGACTCACAAATTTAGGCCATTTATATTCAATGTTATTATTGAGATCTAATTTCTACTCCTGGTCATTAGTATTTATTTATTGGCTTTCATTTGAATCAGTTTCTCCTTTGATTGACTATTCTTTTAGTGTAGTTTCTCCCTTTGCTGGTTTTCATTTTTATTTTTCATTTCTTCTTCTTGAAGTATTTTATTGAGTATGTTTTGTAGTGCAGGGTTTCTAGCTGTGAATTCTTTTAACTTTTGTTTATCATGGAAGGTTTTTATTTCATCATCAATTCTGAAACTTAATTTTGCTGGGTACAATATTCTTGACTGGCTTCCATTTTCTTATTATATATCTTATTCCAAGATCTCCTAGCTTTGAGGGTCTGGGGTGAGGTATCAGTTAAGATCTTGATTGGTTTCCCTCTAAATATGACATGTCATTTTCCTTTGGCAGCTTTTAAAATTCTATCTGTATGTTAAGAATTTTCATAATAATGTGCCTTGGTGTGGATCTGTTGTAATTTTGTATATTTGGGGTCCTATAAGCCTCCTTTCATTCTTTAGGTTGGAGAAATTTTCTGATATTACTTCATTGAAAAGATTGTGCACTCCTTTAGTTTGCATCTCCAAGTCTTCATCTATCCTGATTAATCTTAAATTTGGTGTTTTCAGGTTATCCTATATTTCTTGGAAGTTCTATTTGTGGTCCCTTAATATCTTTTCTCCATGGTAAAATTTATGTTCAAATTATATATTTTGTCTTCACTGCCTGATAGTCTGTCTTCCAAGTCATCTAGTCTGTGGTAATACTTCCCATTCTATTTTTAATTTGGTGTATCAATTCCTTCATTTCAAGGATTTCTGGGGTTGAGTTTTTTTCAGAATCTCCATCTCTTTATTAAAGTGATCTTTCAGTTCCTGCATTTCCTCCGATTTTACTCCTTAAGTTGTCCTTTTCCTCTCGGATCAGTTTAACTGTTCATTTTAAACTTTTTCTCTGACATTTCTCCCACTGTATTTCATTATATTCCGTTATTGAAGTATCTTGGTTTGTTTGGGGTGATTTGTTCCCTTGGTTTTTCATATTGTTTGTGTCTACCCATCTGACAATATGGATCTGAGGCAGTAGAATTTCTACCCTGTGGGCTTATAGTGTCCCTGAAGTTTCTAGTACCTCACTGTTTAGGGGAAAACAAATAATAACAGCAGCCAATGCAAAAATATATAGTATTAAACCAAATAGTTCCTGCTATGAGATCTACAAATGTTAACTGTCACAATAAACAGAAATTGATCAGTTATTGCTTACAGTAAAATCAGTAAGTTTGCACAAGGGTTTACAATTTTGAATGGTGGACAGGGAGCAAATAGAAGTGATGTAGGATGTGATGGTCATGAAGGAAGAGGAGAGAAGAAAAAATAAAAATTATAGGAAGAGTGAAAGGAAGAACAATAAATATTGGCTTGTTGAAAAGCTGCTTCTCTGATTTCTTGGTTTCACACCATGGAGCAGACCTGAAGGCAACCTTCTGTATTCTACCACCTTGAAACCCCCCATTCTGTTTTACTAACAAGCTACAGCAGGGTATTTTACCTTGGAAGCTTATGGTGCTTTGCTAGAGTTTGGAACACTTTAAATGGCAATTTAATTCTTCAATTTCTTAAGGATTTGCAGCAATTACTTATAAGCTCAATCCACTCATACTTCATGGGTGAATGGGGTGGTTTGGTATACACCTAATCAATTTCCCAAAGTCTTCCATTATCAACTGTCTATTTAGGTATCCTCAACCTGGGTCACATTTAGTAACTACTGTCACTGAAAGTAGTCTATTTCATTCAGATCTCTTAGATGTACTCAAGTTGTATGGATACTCACCTGTGGCTCCCTTAGAGGACTTGATCTTTTGCATCTAATTTGCACACTTGTTCTCTTTCTTCTTAGCTAGTTAACCAGTGTCTGCCTTATTTTATTCTCCTTTTCATTTAAAACAGGTCTTAATGTTAATTTTCAGCAGTTTTAATGGCTTTCCATATTTCACCCATTAACTTTTGCCTTCTCTTTACTATCCATCGCCTACACTCTCCTCAAGTTGCTCTTTTTCTGATTTTGCGACTCATATTCCATCTGTTTACTTCCACTCTTCCTTTTGTATGGGCTCAGCTGGTGGCCCTCACCCCACCTGATTGCACGGGGGCTAAAAACTAAAATGTTCACTTTACAACTTCCCATGCTGCTGGGGCCCTATGGGGCCAGTTCTGGCCAAAGAAACAGAAGGGGTTTATTGGGTAGAGAATTTATTTCCTTTGTTGCAAAAGAGCCAATGATAGCAAATCAATTCCATCTCTCCCATTTTGTCTTAAACACAACATAACTGCCTAAACCACAACAGAACTTGGAATGGTTAGGTAACAAAACCGAGTGAAAGGACAGAGAATGAAACAGGTCCAGGGCCAGCCAATGCCCACGTGCAACTTCTGCACTGTGGGAGGGTGAGCAGTGGCCTTGCTCCGCACTGTTGGCCATACACATCCCTGCCAGGGGAGCAGGTGATGAAGCTTTTCTCCTTAGAACTACACTGGCCAAAATCCACGAGTTTTGAATGTGATGTGTTTTTACTACAGCAACCTCCATCCCTTACATCTAAGAGCTGTTGGAAGCAATTTTCATGTGCAGGTGAAGTGCTAACTCACTTCAGATGGGACTGCTGTGGAGGTAAAACCTAAATAAAGCTCTCTGGTTTCATTTGCTCTGGATTGACTTGGAGGTCACACAAATGGAAAATACATTGCTAGTCTCCCACTAGCTCTGCTGTAGATCACCCTGACCTGGGTTAGGAGGATGACATTGCCTAGGGTCCTCTTCAGGACAAGAATGATGCCTTTTCTATAAATACTGACTCTTCATGTGGGCCTGCAGATGTCCCATGGGTGATGGGAACAGGATGAACAGGCTTGGCCTCTCTGCCTTCATATGGCATCTGTCCCCTTTGCTCCCTTAATCTTTGGGTCACATTCTACTTGTCCTGCCCTTGAGAAATGTCTTGTCCAGAACAATAATACAGGTCAGCCTGACCTGGGCTTGCAGTTATGGTAGGTCAGGAGTGTCCCCCAAAGGCTCCTAGGTGGAAGGCTTGGACCCAAAGCAGCACTGTCCAGAGGCGAGGCTGTGGGGAAGTGATTGATCAGGAGGGTTCTGACCTCGTTGGCGGATTGATCATCAATGGCGATTGCACTGTGGGAGGTGGTGGAAACTGGGTGATCCACATGGTGCATAAACAGGCCCCTGGGTGCTCTGTCTGGAAGGGTCTTTCTTATTCCTGGTCCCTTTCTCTTCCTCTCTGCCTCCTGGCTGCCATGGACTGAGCAGCTTTCCTGCATCAACCCTTCTGCTATGATGTTCTGCCTCACCTTAAGCCAGTCCAATGGAGTCAGCCGACTGTGGACAGAGATCTCTAAAACCAAGATCCAAAATAAACCTTTCCTCCTCTAAGTTGATTTTCTCAGGTGTTTGTCACAGCGATGAAAAGCTAACACACGGGTCCAGCCTCTCTCCCCAAAGGTGTCTTCCAAGATAAAGGCGCCTACCAGCTGCCACGACCAGAAACCACAGACCAGGAAGGGAGCAAAACGAGGTGGTGCCTGACTCCCGAAGACCTCCGCCTGCTCCCAGGAAAGATGTGTTCCGCCCCCCCGAACGTGCTCTCTCGCCCTCATTACTCCTACCCCACGTCAGCCAGGAAGCAGGTGCACAGAGGAGAAGCTGATTTGCCAACAGAGCTCTCCCTTTCATTCTTTGGCCACTGAATAAAGCCTTCGTTTCTCCCCAACACTCTTCTCTCGGACATTGGCTTCCCATGGGATGAGCGTCTGGACCTGGGTTTGGACACAGGACGATGGTAGGAGCTGGCCCTAAGCTAGGCACAGTGCTCCTTCACTGGGGAATGGGGGCTTCCCACTTGGTTCTTCTCCTGGAGCTGCATTAGAGTCCTGCTCCATGCTGCCTCTACAAAACCTGCTAGAGACTGAGCCTCTGAGTTGTCCAGAAACTGCTGTCCCAGGCCCTGACCACCCAGCTGCAGCCTCTTCCAGCATGTGGGAGGAGTCTTAGCACAGGGGAGGGGCCCCACAGTTAGGAGGAGCCTCGGCAGGTGGAGGTGTGTGCTCAGGGCCTCCTTCCTGCCACCACTTCTCAAGGTTTGGTTCTGTTTGGTTCCCCCTACTATGTGCCCTTGGCTATTTCTGTTTAGTGCTGTTGAGAAAGCAGAGTGCTCACCATCCTGCTCTTGCCCTCTGCTTTGCCTGCTCCCCCAGGCCAGCTGGGCCCTGCATCCTGTTTCTGGTGGGAAGAGAAGTCACGGAGTGGCAATGCCTTTTACAGGACAGCCCCAGCAGACCCCCATCACCTCATAGTCAGCACTTTGGGAAGCTTTTTGGGGATCTGCACATCTGCCAAGCACCACCCTAAGGAAGGCTGCTTCTCAGAACAGGCCCTGCCTCCTTGGCTTGGGGCCGGCTAGGAGGCTAGAGGTGGCTTTCTTTACCATTTATGTGCGATCTTTGCCAAAGTGTTGTTCCTGGTGTTAAGCTTCAGGGAGAAACATGGTGGGGCCTGGTCTCACAGTGCATCTAAGGTGGGAGTCTCTCACCACTAGAGCCCCCTCTCACAAGGCACCTGCCTGACCATGCCTGGACATTCTGCATGGGCAAAGAACAGAGTGGCATGCAGGAGACACCTGGGCCACTGGGCCTAAAGCTGCACCTGTCCTCAGCAAGGCCTCCCCAAAAAGTCTCCTCTGCTGCTAATTGTACCTCTTAGGTGGGGACCCCGTCTCCATATTCCAAATCCGGAGACTGGAAGCAGAGCTCCTGGCCCTCGGGAGTGAAGGCCGCTCAAGGCAGATACCCAACAGCAAATGCAGCTGGGCTGGCTCTCACTCCACCTCAGCTCCTGCAGCCCCAGAGCTCCTGGAAGAAGTGGCATTGGTCCCGCTCAGAGTCACTGGGTAAGATGGCAGAGGCTGCACAGCCCCTGGGAGCAGCATGCCTGGTGTACAGCCAGTCCCCGAGGCGCTAGAGAAGGGCTCTGATGCCATATTGGCAGACTGTGAGTTGACCTCATTGTATACCTGCTGGTGGATGCCATCTGCCAAGAGGGGACCCAGAGTGACGCTGCCTCTGCCCAGAGAAACCACCTGCAACCAGCTTGGACAAGGGCAGACTTCCAGGGACATGTCAGAATGTGAGCTCTGTAACACACATGAGAACACGTCCTGCCCATCATATGAGAGGTCCACTGCCTCTCTGCAGGGCCGGGTGCTCACCAGAATCGTTATCAGACAGGATGCTGCCACTGTCTGCCTTCCTATCAACTGCTGGCTTGACATACAGCTTGATGTTGGTGCCTATAAGACTGCTGCTCAGCACACAGTTCAAACACAGTTCCACAGGGAGTAAGACTGAATACACAAAGCTTTGCTTTACAAATAAATAATTTGGTCCCTAACATATAGTAACGTGTACGTTCATAAGTTATGGCTACCGAAGCCATGAAAATGCTTGATGTAACTTTTCCTGAAGGTCTAGTGGGGAAGTTTATTTGGATAAAGCCCAGGGAGCTATAGAACCCAACACGTGTGCTCTGAAAATGCTCCAAACTACTGATATTTTGGACTACAGATATTCAAATGTTTATGACAAGGCTAAAGTCCTCATACACATAATACACTCACACAAAACAGGTTAGATGAGCTATTGCTGCTATCCTTCATGAGGCTGGGAAGTCTGGAAGGGATACCCCTAATCAAAAACACCAGCTCCAGTTCCGGGAGAGACCAGTGGTTGAGAGCAAAGTGGTGCAAAGGGTTTCACAGGAAGATGGCCACATCTGGTCGACTCAGCCACCCAAACCCCTTAGTCTGCAAATGACAAGACAGTCTGCCTCTGAGCAGCTCCCCAGGAACAGGGACCTGGGTGTCCATCAGTGGCTGTGGGGCCCATCCTGGAACTGGGACACTTCTGTGTCTGAGCTCTGTCCCTGTGGGCCAGTGGGGGGAGGCAGGCACACAGCAGCTCAGGGACAGGTGGAAGCCAGCCAGCAGGAAGACGTGTCAGGAAGCAGGTGCACACAGCACATGGATGGGTGAGGTGGTGGCAAAGGAGCAGCAAAGCACTCAAATCAAGACCTGCTTCTTGGCCAGCCTCCCAGTCCCTTGTGGTCCCTGCAGGAACTTCTGCCCAAGTCCCCGGAGTATAGGCTCAAATCACAGGCAGAAGAGGTAGAGGTAGGCTCGGCCAGGGGCACCAGGGCAGCTGTTCTCCTGGGAAGCTCTTGAACTCCTGTTTCTGGGAAGGGTGCATGGCCACCTGTGAGGTCCAGATAGGAGCTGGGAGCCCAGAAACCCAGCAACCCAACCAGAGACAGGACACCGTCATCCTACCTGTGTAGGACACAAAAGAACCAGAGAACAAGGTCCCTGTCGGGACCTGCCCTCTGCCTGTGGTTAGAAATCCCTGCCTGACAAGCCCACACTTAGGACAGGCCACTTAGAAGACCCTCCAAGGTGACCCTGACCAGCTGACCAAGACTGGATTTCCTCCTCAAAACCAATCCACTCTCAGCACCTTCCACCTCCGTTCCACAGTCAGGGCCCTTCAAGCAGCAGTGTTGTCACAATTCAGAGGAGGTCCTATGTGCCAAGGTCCCTGACTCTCAGTCCAGGACTTGCTGACACACTGTCCCCAAGGAACAAGCACAGAGGTGCAGCACGTGCACAGGAGGCCTCCTGGACACGTCACACTAGGACAAGACCAGCAACGGAGCAGAGCAGACAAAGAGGTCCTGACAGAACTGCAGGAGACACCAGACACACTGAAATCTACCGCTGGAAAATCTGCTGTAGGGTTCTGTGTGTGGGATTGGGGTCTCTGATCAACTTCATGACTGTGGCAGGCTGGGTGGCTAGGAAGTTGCTGTGCAAAGATAAAGAATACCTGGAGCTCGGAAACTCCTGTGCAAAGACACGGGATGACTGGCTGCTGTAGCCATGCCCTTCACAAGGAAGCTCTGTGAGTCTTATCAGCCCTGACCCTGACCTTAGGCTCGTAACTCCTGGGGATAAGGGAACTTTCTTGTAGAAAACTACAATGTTTCACCAAGTTGCAGTGCTCCTGGATCTGCCTGCTGAATAACAACTTTATACAATGGACTCTGAGAGCTACAGAGCTCCTGGCATGGCATCTGTAACCCTGGTAGGTAACTGCAGAATGAGCAACCTCACTGATCCTCTAAACAGTGACGTAGTTAGGGTACTAATGCCCTGATGCAACCGTTGGTACGAATCAACGTGGCCCTTGGACAAGCAGCTGCTTGTCCTGCCTCAGCCCTTGTCTCTGAGTCTCCTTTAGTTTTCCTTACAACCGGCACCCAATGGGGGGCAGGAGAAGAGATCTCTCCCCACCAGGCCTTCCATCCACAGAGAATTTGGGACAACAAAATCTGCCTCAATGCAGACTCTTCCGGATGCTGACAGGTCGTGGGGGAAGGGAGTAACTTATGTCTGGCACGGGTTTTGACACGTGTCTTCATCAGGTGATCAATCCCTAATCAGTAAGCTGTGGGTGATTCTCGGACACTCAACCATGTCCTTGGGCCAAGCTTTCCCTCCTGGTTAGCAAGGCTGGACCTACTGTAAATAATGCTGACCTTGCTGCTTGCTGACAGAGAGAAGCTCTTGTGTCCTCTTTATCCAGAAAGTGGACCACTAAATTTGAAAGACTAGGAAAAGACAGGTGAAGGGCTTCGCCAGCGCCTATCCTGGGCTACAGGCTTGGTTTCTGTGATGCTATTGATAGGCCTCTGTTCTCAACCTCCTGATCTTTTCCTTCTGGGCCCCTTTACATCACTTGCAGCTGCTCACACTACAGCGGCACAGCTCATTGTCCTTAGCTGTTCCGGAGCCTTCCGGTGCCTGGCTGTTTCAACTAATTCACTGCCATGGCCTTTGTGGCCGGCTGTGGCAGTTGCTCCGCCCCCAACTAGATCCAACTTAATTGAGTGTTTGGGACAAGCTGTGGAGGAAGAGGAGTCTCCTACGTTGGCTATAAATTCTGCTAACCAACCAAGGTATGAACAGTTACCTTTTGCTGTATTTAAAGAATTGCAACTGCAAACCCAGGGCAAAAGGAGGGGGAATTCCCTTTTCCAACCACCCCCCAAAAAATCCTCTATTGCTCAATTAATTGTAATTCCCTATATTTCAGCTCAACAACCTTTAAATGAAAGGGGAAGTACAGGGTTTGACTCTACTGTTATTGGAGCATGTTTATCAGTTACTGTAAGTAGACCTATTTAACTCTTTGTTTAAATGAGCAGTCTGTGACAGGGTTATTGGACACCAATACTAATGTCATAGTAATAAACACCTTTCTGGTCTGGCTTTATACATGGTCTCACGAGGCCACCTAGTCTGGGGCAGAGAAAACAAAAATGAACAAGTGTCCAAAACCTTCCTGCAGCTACCATTCTCTGCCCTTTCAATCTACAACAAATCATTACTTACATTCAACCATATGTGGAAACTATCCCAAGATTTGCAAGATTTAAAACAAAAAGAAAAGACAACTCTCCAGAAAGAAGTCACAACACCATGCTTTAAAAACACTATCTTAGAAAAAAATGGTTACAACCGTTTTCCTTGCTTTTTAGCTTCTGCTGGATTTCTAACTTTCCTAGCCTCATATTTAAAAATGTCAATTATAGGCCCTGTACGATTTACTAGGTTTATAAAACAAAACAGTTCAAACATAAGAAGGAAAAAAGCATCTATTTTAAATCCAAGCCACTTGGCTGCTATCTTATCTGTTCCCAGCCAGCTTTCTTAACCAGCTCCTCTCTAATGTCACCACGCAGAAAGAGAAAAGGAGAAAGATTCCAAATGTACAAGTTTTCTTTTTTCTTTTTTTTTTTTTGAGAGAGAGAGAATTTTAATATTTATTTTTTTAGCTCTCGGCAGACACAACATCTTTGTTGGTATGTGGTGCTGAGGATTGAACCCAGGCCGCACGCATGCCAGGCGAGCGCACTACCCCTTGAGCCACATCCCCAGCCCTGTACAAGTTTTCTTTTTCAAAAAGTTTTTTTTTTTTAATATCACAGGCTGCCAACTGATTCTTAACTAAAAGTACATCCTGATGGGATAAAAAATGTTGGTATTACAACTGTGTAAGTTTTTAAATATTCTATGTAAGTTAAGGCATTTTCCTGATCGCTAACTATAAAGGCTTTTACATTATGTCTTTGTCCAAAGGCCAATTTCTCCAGAGTTAACTCTAAAATAAATTCAAAAACTTCTCTTAATAAATCCTTAAGAACCCCTGGGCTATGCACACTTGGTTTCTAGAAACCCAGGATCTCTACACTACCTATAGTTTATAAAAATTGTTGGAGTAAAAGTTATTGGAGTTGGAGACTTTTTTAAAAATCTCTGAAAAGAAGCATTTATCTGGGTCCTAAATACAGAGACCTCTAGAGAAAATACAGGTATTGGTAAGACTATCACATAAAGCAGAAGAACATGAGATGTCAGGGAATGGTAGGAATATACCTGGATTAAAGTCATTTAATCCAGAATTTAAAAAATACTCCCAAGAACAATCCAAAATCGACAGTGCCTTTGGTGTAGTGGGTCAGTGCATTGTAAGAGAAAGAACAGAGAACTGTGGTCCTCATCTGTAGGCACAGAAGTCAGACAGTACTTGTTCCTTTGAAAATATTCCTATTGTGGGCCAGATACTATGTTTAGGCCTTACATTTATATTAAATTTAAGATAAACTGGGAATTAAAATATGTGCATTTATTAACTGTCTTACTTTGACTACCAGGAAGTAATATAAACCACAATATTAACTGGTTCAAACAATAAGGCAACTTAATATCTAATGAACAGGAAGCCTAGTGCTCAACAATGACTTCAAAGATTCGAGTTGCTTCCACCGCTCTGGGCTAGCTCTTTCCAGGGACATGTTTGCCTTCTGCCTAGCTTTCCTTATACTCCCAAAATGGCTGCTGAAGCTCTAGGCCTCAGATCCAGAAATAGCAACAACTGGGAAATAAATTTTCTTGTTTTTACCTCTTAGAAACATGGAAACTTTCCCCAAAAAGCCTTCAGGAGAATTTCTCTAATGTCCTAGTGTCCCAAATAGCATTACATGCTCATTCTTAAGCTAATCGTTGGTCCGAAAATGGAATTTCTAGCTTGGGCTAGACATGAGGGGGACAGGCTGGGTACCGCTGCAAAACTGATATGGAGGCAGGGAATGAGCCTTGAGTAACGGGGTTTTTAAAAAAAACAGTTTTAAATCAGACATTTCTTAAAGATTTAGGTAGACTTTTACATAAGACAGTGGACTTACATATTTAATTATATATATAATCCCAGATATTCATGAGTAAGCAATTTAGAATTGAGAGCTGCGTTGTGGGATATGGGGAAAGGCACAAGGCTGACCAAGGGATTTGGATCTACATTAATCTGTAAAGTATTTGATCAACTCACTTAATTTTTCTGGACTTCACTTTTTTACTTTAAAAGTATGGATTGGGCTGGATGGTTTTTAAGGTCGTCTCCAACACTGATGACCTGTTAGCACAGACTCACGGTTGTGGTTTGAATATGAGGAGTATTAAGAGGTGATGGACTATAAGAGCGTTATCTAGTCGTGGACTAATCACCTGAATGGAAAGACTGCGTGCTGACTGTAAGCAGGGGGTGTCACTGGGGACATGGCTTGGGGACATGTACTTTGTCCCAGTCGCCATCCTGTGAGCAGATTCTCGACACAACAACCTGCACCACGTTGTTCTGCCTTATCTCAGGCCCAAAGGGTTGGAGATGGTGAACCACGGACTGAACCTCTGAAACTGTGGGCCCAAATCAACTTTCCTTCATTTAAAAAATAATAATAAATAAATGAATCATTAAAAGGACATAATCATGGTTATGTTGGGAATAAGTCTGATGACCATCAAGGACAAAATCTGGCTCTCTGAGACCTCTGACTTCAGTGTCTGTGGCGGCTCTGGGATCTTACACCTCACATTCCCAATTGTCTATATGCGATGCACTTGGTATTAAATCGGCCTTCAAACACGAGTGTTCACCAATTTAAATTTCAAAAACTTAAATAGGTCCAAATAATTTAATTCAAATAAAATACTTAAATAAATATACAGATGTCTTTAAGATTCTGGCTCATGGGTTTTTCTAGGTGGCCAAACAATAAAGTCTAAATTTCTAAAAAGTATCTAAAATATAATAAATATTCATTACTTCTAAAATTTTTCTTCAACAATAAAGAAATGATTAATACTATTAATTATGTTTTTCTGACGCTTTCATTTTACAATTAAAATAAATTAAATTTACCATAAATGGGATTAATATTCATAAGTATGTTTTTTAAAATAAGTAAATTAAAAATTACAGCTGATGCCCAATTAATCTCTCCTTTTTTTCCAGTTGTTAAAAAAACAACAGAACCCTGCCTCCTTTATTTATTTACCTCCTTCTTCAAAACAGACTTCATAGAAAATTAAGGATCGTCAACAATAATGGTGGATCAACTTTCAGCATCTAATGTGCCATTGACATTGATAGTTTTTGTTAAAACTATACTTTTACAACAATAGTTACTATATTATTACCAAAAATATATCTATTAAAATAATTATATTTTCCTCATTTTTCAGGCTGTAATATTTTGCCTTTTGCTGATATGGATGCTCAATTAATTGCTGATAGTGATACTAAAACTTTATCCTCCACAGGCGTGGACATTCATGTTGTACATCGTATAAAAAAACTTTACATCTCCAATACTTACAGGTTTCCTCTACCATCAAGTTGTGTAAAACAGATTCCTTAGCATCAATTGCTTTTCACACGCCTCCTGATGGCCAATTCTCTTTGTTTTTTCAGGTTATACATTTCCCCTCGTCCTTAATTTCTACCATTCCTCTTGTAGGTGGGTTGACAGTGTACACAGATGGAGTTAAACAAAGGGGTGCAATGTCTGTTTTTATTAATCATAAATGGACTGACTATTATACCCTACCTCAATCTCCCCACAGCAAGCTGAATTAGCTCTCATTATCTTAGCACTACGATTATTTTCCACGACTTTAAACATTATTACAGATTCTCAGTACACAGGGAAGCTTGTGCCTCTTATTTCCATGGCTGTGTTATGCCCTCATTGGGATGCCAGGGTTTTTTTTTTTAATACTTATTTTTAGTTCTCGGCAGACACAACATCTTTGTTGGTATGTGGTGCTGAGGATCGAACCCGGGCTGCACGCATGCCAGGCGAGCGCGCGACCGCTTGAGCCACATCCCCAGCCTGGGATGCCAGTTTACTGTCTCTCTTTTTAAAAAAACCCTTTCAGCTCTTCTGCAGCATCACACGCCTCCTATCTTCTTCACTCATATGTGCAGCCACACCAAGAGTCCCGGACCTGTGGTGGAGCTGTGAGATCCCTTTGTCTTTTGTTCTCAGATGCCGTAGAATCCCATGGATTTTTTTCATCAAAATGCTTGATTATAATGAAAATGTTTTCCGGGTTCATGTTGTAGTTAACAACTGTCTCACTGTGCACGTCTCCCGGGCCCTACGTGGGAGTCTGCAAATCCACGAGGCCTACATTCTAATGCCCTCTGATGAATGGACGTTACCCATTTCCCTCATTCTCCTCCTTACTCCTTCTTCATGTTTCCACTGATGCTCACTCTGGGTTCATTTGGGCTAGTGCCCAGAGGTCTGAAAATGTATCTGATTGCCTTTCTTATTTATTACTCTGCTTTGCCACCATGGACAAGCCTGCTCACTTAAAAATGGATAATGCCCCTGCATAGATATCTTGTGTTTTGCACATGTTCTATATCAATGAAATATAATTTTAAATCATGGAATCCCTCATACTCCTACTAGACAAGCTTTGGTTAAATAAGCACATCATACTCTTAAAACTTTCCTTTTAAAACAAAAACAAAAATGGGGATCTAGCCTCTCTCATATGAATAATGCATTAAACATTGTTTTATTGACAGTGAATGCACTCAACATGCAATACAAAGTTAATACTCACAATTGTTCATCTGCTTTGTATAGACATTTTATTCCCAAACAGCCAAAGATTTATGTATAACACAGGGTTCCACCCGATCCAGAAAGACAACACTCTATGCCTCTGATCTCAAGGGGAATGGAATAGACTGAATCCAACACATCCTGTTTGGATTCCAGTTTGATGCATGAGATCTATCGATTATGAATGGCCACCAGGGTTTACGACATGATCACTGATTTTCATTTGACCCTGGATGAGAAGGGTTCCACAGAACCAAGGTGACCAGCCTCCTGGAAAGAGAAGAAACTCCACCAGAGGGTCCTGAGATACTCTGAGATACTCCAGTGACCTGGGTGGGGGGATATAAACCATCAACAGCCTCAGCTCAACAGCTGCCGGCTCAAAAGGGGTTCAAATACACTCTAAAAAGTTTGGTTACTGCTTTGTTTGTTAAACTTACACAAAACTCGGAAAATTTTTTGATCCTTATCATAATGTTATTCTGCTATTGTACCCCAGCTATGAGAAATTCAGTTCAGACTCCTTAACTTCTGAAACTTATTTTAATATCTGAGTTCACCTGGCTGAAATTGTTAACTTGTCTGAAATTTGTATCCACCAGGATGGTGTTTTTCTTGTGGAGCACACACTTTTAATTATACACCTGCTAATATGTCTCATGGTAGCCCTTGTTATCTTAGCAGACTGACCAAGTTCCTACCATCTCCACAGGATTTAACAGGCCACCATCCTGCACAAGGTATCCATAAAAGGTCTATTCCCATTGATGAAAACAGAGTGATTCATTAAATCTTTTCTCTAAGGCAAAATTTGAAGCCTTGGCATTTTCCTTAGTGGGTATCCCTGGACTAGCTGTTGGGACTTACAAAACAACCATGAAACTGGTCTGTGGTATGGTAAAAAATATTAATCATACCTCTAAGGTAATCAATATGATTAATGAAAGACAAAAACAACATCATCAAACTATTCTTGACAATCAGGCAAGCCGCAATTGATTATTTGTTATTATTACAGAAAGAATGTCAGGAGCTTAATAATATGTGTGGTTTAATTTAAGTAATAAAAATAATTTGGTTTCAGAAGAAATCATTAAAAATGTCCAGGGGGTGATGGAGGGTTAGACCTGTTGGGTTGGATGATTTCATGGTCCCCCAGCCTGACGTGGGTCAAACAATCATTCACAGGTGGATACTTACTAATACTGGGATTGTGCATTTATGCACCTTGACACATCGTACACAGATGGAATATGATTTCTCATTTTTCTGAGTGTACGTGTTGCAGAACCCTATTGGTCATGCAGTCACATAGACACGTACAGTCATAATGTCTGTGTCATTCTACTGTCTTTCCTATGCCCACCTCCCCTCCCCTCCCATCACTTCCCTCTACCTAACCTAAGGTAACACTGTTCTTCCCTAGTGCCCCCCACCTTATTGTGAATTAGTATCTTCAAATTAGAGAAAACATTCAGCCTTTGGTTTTGTGGGATTGGCTTCTTTCACTTGGCATGATATTCTCCAACTCCAACCATTTACTGGCAAAAGCCATAATTTCACTCTTCTTTAAATGAGTATATATACCACATTTCTTTGTCCATTCATCTATTGAGGGACACCTAGGTGGATTCCATAGTCTATCTATTGTGAGTTGAGCTGCTGTAAACATTGATGTGCCTGTGTCACTATAGTGTGCTGATTTTAAGTCCTTTGGGTCTAAACCTAGGAGTAGGATAGCTGGGTCAAATGGTGGTTGTATTCCCAGTTTTCTGAGGAATCTCCAAACTTCTTCCCATAGTGGTTGCACCAATTTGCAGTCCCACCAGCAGGTTAGGAATGTACCTTTGTCACCACATCCTCTCCAACATTTATTGTTGCCTGTACCCTTGATGATCGCCATTCTGACAGGAGTGAGATGAAATCTTAGAATAGTTTTGATTTGCATTTCTCTAGTTGATAGAGATGTTGAACACTGTTTCATATGTTTGTTGATCAATTGTATTTCTTCATCTGTGGAGTGTCTGTTCAGTTTCTTAGCCCATTTATTAATTGATTCTTTTTTTGGTGTTGAGTTATTTTTGATGTGGAAGGGTTTTCTGGGTTTTTTTTGTTTTGTTTTTAGTTCTTTTTATGTACTAGAGTTTAATGCTTTATTGGAGGTGAATGTGGTAAATATTTTCTCCCAGTCTGTAGGCTCTCTCCTCACGTTTTTGTTACCTTTGCTGAGAAGAAGCTTTTTAGTTTGAATCCATCCCATTTATTGATTATTGATTTTACTTCTTGTGCTTTAGGAGTCTTGTTAAGGAAGTCAGATCCTAGGCCAACGTCATGAAGATTTGGGCCTATTTTTTCTTCTATTAGGCACAGAGTCTCTGTTCTAGTCTCTAGTCTCTGCTTACGTCTACGATCTACTTTGAGTTGATTTTTGTGTAGGGTGAGAGATAGAGGTTTAACTTCATTTTGCTACATGTGGATTTCCAGTTTTCCAGCACTATTTGTTGAAGAGGCTATATTTTCTTTTTGGCACCTTTCTCTAGTACGAGATAACTATATTTATGTGGGTTGGTCTCTGTGTCTTCTATTTGGTACCATTGGTCTACAAGTATATTTTGGTGCCGATACCATGCTGGTTTTGTTACTGTAGCTCTGTAGTATAGTTTAAGGTCTGGTATTGTGATGCTTCCTGCTTTACTCTTCTTACTAAGGATTGCTCTAACAATGGGTCTCTTATTTTTCAAAAAAAATTCATAATTTCTTTTTCTATTTCTATGAAGAACATCATTGAGATTTAAATAGGAATTGCATTAAAGCTGTATAATGCTTCTGGTAGTATGGCCATTTTGACAATATTAATTCTGCCTATCAAAGAGCATGGGAGATCTTGCCATTTTCTGAGGTTTTCTTCAATTTCTTTTTTTTAGTGTTCTGTAGTTTTCATTGTAGAGGTCTTTCACCTCTTTTGTTAAGATTTATTTCCAGGTATTTTTTTAGGATATTGTGAATGGAGTAGTTATCCTAATTTCTCTTTCAGTGGATTGCTGCTGATGTATAGGAATGCATTTGATTTATGGGTATTGATTTTATATCCTGCTACTTTGGGGAATTCATTTAGAAGTTCTAGTTTTCTGGTGGAATTTTTTAGATCTTCTAGATATAGAATCATGTCATCGGCAAATAGTGATAGTTTGAATTCTTCTTACCTATTTGTATTCCTTTCTTTGTCTAATTGCTCTGGGTAGAGTTTCAAGCATGATGTTGAATAGAAGTGGAGAAAGAGGACATCCCTGTCTTGTTCCAGTTTTTAGAGGGAATGCTTTCAATTGTTCTCCAATTAGAATGATGCTAGCCTTAGGTTTAGCATACATAGCTCCTACAATGTTGAGATATGTTTTTACTATCCCCAGTTTTTCTAGTGTTTTGAACATAAAGGTATGCTCTATTTTCTCAAATGCTTTTTCTGCATCTCTTGATATGATCATATGATTCATGTTTTTAAGTCTATTAATATGATGAATTATGTTTATTGGTTTCCATATGTTGAACCAACCATGCATTCCTGGGATGTATCCCACTTGATTGTGGTGCACTATCTTTTTAATATGTTTTTGTATGCAATTTGCCAGAATTTTAGACTATATTTTATGCCACAAATCAACTTATAGTAAATACAGAAAAAAAAAACAGAGATAATACCCTACTTTCTATCAGACCACAATGAAATGAAATTAGAAATCAACAATAAATAAAAAATAGAAGCTACTGTAACGAATGGAGACTAAATAATACACAACTGAATGATGAATGGATGGTAGGAGAAATCAGGAAAGGATGAAATCCAACTCTAAGATTGTGGGGGAAAAAGAAATGATGAAATAAAAAAATTCTCAGAGGTAAATGAGCACATTCATATAACATATCAAAATCTCTGGGACACTCTGAAGGCAGTACTAAGAGGAAAGTTTATTGTATTGAGTGCTTTCATTAAAAGAATAAAAAATCAACAAATAAATGATTTAACACTACATCTCAAAGACCCAGAAAAAGAAGATCAAATCAATACCCCAAACAGTAGAAGACAGTAAATAATTAAAATCAGAGATGAAATCAATGAAATAGAAACAATATAATTGAAAAAATTGACAAAACAAAAAGTGGTTCTTTGAAAAAATAAATAAAATAAATAAACCTCTGGCCATGCTAACAAAGAGAAAGAGAGAGAAAACTCAAATTACTACTAAAATATGAGATAAAGAAGGAAATATCACAATGGACACAACTGAAACAAAGAAGATAATTAGAAACTATTTTCAAAATTTATATTGTAATAAAATAGAAAATATTGAAGACATTGGCAAATTTCTAGAGACATATGACCTACTTAAACAGAATGATGAGGTCACACATGCTTTAAATAGATCAACTTCCAGTAATGAAATAGAAAACGCCATCAAAAGCCTACCAACCATAAAAAGCCCAGGACCAGATGGATTCATAGCTGAGTTCTACAAGACTTTCAAAGAAGAATTAACTCCAATACTCCTGAAAGTATTCCATGAAATAGAAAAGGAGGAAATCCTTCCACACTCATTCTATAGGCTAGTATCATCCTGATACCAAAAGCAGACAAAGACACATCAAGGAAAGAAAACCTCAGACCAATATCTCTGATGAACATAGATGCAAAAATTCTCAATAAATTTCTGACAATGGACTTTGAGAGCTGCACAAAGCTCCTGACATTGCATCTGTAACTGTGGAATGTAACTGCAGAATAAGCAACCTTACTGATACTCTAAACATGTAGTTAGGGTACTAATGCCCTGATGTAACCTGTTGGTATAAATCAACATGACCCTTGGACAAGGAGCCTCTTTCCTGCTTTGGCACCTTGTGTCTGTGTCTCCTTTATTTTTCCCTACAATCTGCTGCATGTTCTTTTCGTGTTTTTAAATGTTTAAAGTATTTGTGGCATAGTGCCAGAAGTGTTCCTGGGACCATTGCCTAAGCTCTTCTACATGCAGCATATGACAATGTTTCTGCTGTTGTGGCACTTGGTTCTTGCAGCTCGGAGACCACTTCCTATGCCCACATGGGCAGCAAGGCACATGCATCCCTATCCATGGCAGGTGGGATGGGTGAAAGGCCATGTGGGTGACTCCAGCAGAAAGGAGTCCAGGCAGAGACTACCGCCTGCCCCATCTACCTCTCTAGGACTGGATGGGCCTCAAGCTCCCTAGCCAGGTCAGGAGAACAGGGAGCCACAGGGTCTCCTACTAGCTTCCTGTCCTCACACCACCTCCAGATGGCCCTTAAGTGCACCAAGAACTACCTGTTCCCACAGGCTGGCTTGTGCTTTAGCACCGAATCCCCTATATTGAAGGTAGACCCTGAAACCCATGTCCACTTTCTCAGAGCTCAAGCCTAGGTACACCTATGGGCAGCAGAGATGCCCAGCTTCCACCATCCACCCAGCAGCCTTGGCACTGTTGTCTCTGGTGAGGACCATGAACTAGTCTGCATACTGAGACCTCTCCTTCACATCACCATCTCCTTCTTCTCCATCCACATGTCAGAAGCAGCCAGGCCTGAGTCTCCCCAGTCTCCCTCTCAACAAACTCTGAGGCCACATGACAGGATTCTGACCAAGCAGATCACATCTAGGGATGCTGTGCTGTGACTGTGGTGCAAGGGGCATAAGAGTGCTCTGCAGGTCTGAAGTCCTCATTCTATGAAGCTAGTGTCACCTTGATACCAAAAACACACAAATGCTGAGAGCCACAGCCAAGTCAGAATGACGCATGGCATTTTTGCCAGAACAGAGTGGTGAGAGGTGATGCCAGCAAGCCATTGACATGATGATGGTTATGTTGAGCTGTGTATTCAATTGTATATTAAACCCCTGTGGTCCACCTCAGCCCGCTACTTTGGAGTTCTCCTGGGGATTCCTGGAGAGTTCGTGTTGGTTGGGGAAGTGCCAGAGGAGGGATTTTCCAGTCGGTGTGTGGTGTGTCCCGGGAGAAGGCCGCGGGGGTGGCGTTAGCGGGAGTTCGGAAATAAAGTTTGTTCCTGCTTGAGTGGCTCGTGATTTGTGCCCAGCCAGACTGCGGCATTTGGTGGCCCGTGTGGGGAACGCCTAAAGCTTGGAGGTAAGTGAAATTGCTTGCCCCTGAGGGAAGGCGAGAGAATGGGTGACCATTTCATAAAACAATGTGTTCTTGTTTTGATTTGTTTTGTTCTTGTGTCAAGCTGCCTATTCCTAGAAATTTCTCAGGCAAAATGGGAAAAATGGTTGGCTCAAGGTTTGAAGTTGTTCAGCCCTCAGGAAGAGATAGAGATAGACCACGAATATACATTTCAAAAAAATAGGAAAATTGATACAATGATTTTTTTGTTCCGTTTTTGTTTCGTTTTGCTTTGGTTTTGTTTTGAGTTATCTATTTGAGTTGCTTTATCCTTGTAGCAGAAATATGGGGTCAGAAATTAGAAGAAAAATACCAAAAGAATGTTAAGTAAATTTTTAGAGGAAGGAGGCACCCCAGTAAAACCAAAAACAGTCAGGGCTTACGTTGATACAATACAAAAATGTAGCCCATGGCTTTTTAAGGAGGAGTTGTTGAATATATCGCAATGGGACCATCATGGTGAAGATTTAAGGGAAAAGGAAAAGAAAAACCCAGGGACTCTGCCAGTTGGCACATTGCCATTGTGGATGATGATACAATTTTGTTTGCCTAGTCCAAAGCTTTCAGTTCAGATTATGGTAGAAGACATATTAGATCAGGAAAAAGAGGAGGCCTCTTGAGATAGTCAGAAAGGGAAAGAAAGTTTAGAGCAGAAAAAGCCATCAGGGGAAAAGTTACAACAGGAGGATGCTATAAACACCTTTCTATCACCAGAGGGCGTAAGTGTCGAACCAACAGCTCCACCTATGGGGCCCTCAACCCCCGTAGCTGATAGATGGGATCCTGAGACAGGACCTCAAAGATTAGCATGCCCTGTATTTGAGGTGGCAGGAGGGCAGCGAATTCACCATGCTTTAAATTTCAAAACAGTGAAGCAGCTAAAAGAGGCTGTAACAACCTATGGTCCTCAAGCACCCTTCACTGTAAGCTTGGTCGAATCCATTACCAACTTGAACATGACACCAGCAGATTGGGCTAGCATGTGTAAAGCTGTGCTAAATGGAGGACAATACCTGTTATGGAAGGTTGCCAATGAGGAATTTTGCAAGGAGATGGCTAGGCAAAATGAGGCAGCTGGTTATCCTCATAGAAATCTAGATATGCTGTTAGGAAAGGGACCTTATGAGGATCAGCAGCAACAAATTGCATATGATCCTGGCATATACTCACAAATTGCTGCAGATGCGGTTAGGGCATGGAAGACGTTACAAGGACATGGAGATTTACAAGGTCAATTATTGAAGGTAATACAGAGAGCTAATGAACCTTACGCTGAATTTGTAGATAGGCTTATTCAAACAGTTACCAGAGTTTTTGGGAATACAGAACAAGCAATGCCATTAGTAAAACAACTGGATTATGAGCAAGTGAATCATTGGTGCAGAGAAGCCATTAGACCATGGAAACATGAAGATTTAAACACATATATTAAATTATGTAGAGACACTAATGAACAAGGGCAAGTCGTGGCAGCTACAGTACAACAGGCTTTAGATGCCAGGCCAAAAACATGCTAAAGTTGTGAACAAACAGGACATTTTAAAAGGAATTGCCCCATAGGATGAGGGTTTAACAAAACTAGGTATCAAAGGAGTAGAATACTGGGTATTTGCCCATGATGCCATAGAAGAAAACATTGGGCTAATGAATGCCATTCTCAAACCACCATAGAGGGTACTCCATTATCAAAAAATGAACAAGGACCAATTGTCTATCCATGATATCATGAAGAAAGGCACCAGGTTCCATTGCCAAAAAATGTACAGGGGGACCCAATGCTCCAGGGCCCACAACCACAAATATATGGGGCAATGGAGGAACTCAGCAACACCATCAGGGTAGTACCCAGGACACATTATCCATCAGATCTCTCATCAGACTAACCAGAGGGAGCGCAGGGTTGGACATCTGGAGTTCAAATCATTCCCACAGGAGTAAAAGGACCTCTTCCCCAAGGAACAGTAGGCTTATTATTGGGACGCAGTTCTTCTACACTAAAAGGACTTATGATAAGTCCTGGGGTAATTGATCCCGATTATGAAGGTGAAATAAAAATTATAGCTAGTTCTCCAAGAGGTATATAAGTAATTTCACCAGGAGATAGAATAGCACAGTTATTAATAATACCCAGCCTACATGATAAATTTTCCAGTCATAGTGTAGAAAGAGGTTCCAGGGGATTAGGCTCCACAGGTGTAGATTAGGCTATGCTGTCTTTAAATTTAGATTCTTGCCCAATGCTAAAACTAAATATTCAAGGATATGAATTTAATGGGCTACTGGACACAGGTGCAGACCTCAGCATCATCTCTCGTCAAGAATGGCTGAAACATTGGCCATTATAACAGGCCACTCAAACGCTTCGAGGCCTAGGAGTGGCGACTAATCCCCATAGAAGTGCAATGGTATTAGATTGGAAGGATTCTGAAGGATGTGAAGGAACTATACAGCCATATGTATTGGATCATCTTCCTATAAATTTATGGGGACGAGATGTCCTAGATCAATTAGATTTGACATTAACAAATAACATCAATCCAAATGTGCCCACTACTAGAGCTAGACAAGGTTTTAGAAAAGAAAAAAGATTAGAAGAACAAGAACAAGGTATACCAGCACCAATACAAATAGATCAAGAAATAGATAGACATGGATTGGGTTTTCAGAAGGGGTCACTGAGACAATAAAAATTACTTGGAAATCAGAAAGAACAGTATGGGTTCCTCAGTGGCCTCTGATTAAAGAAAAGATACAAGCAGCCCATGACCTGGTCAAACAACAATTAGTGGAGGGACATATACAACCTTCCTTATCTCCCCATAATACTCCCATTTTTGTCATTAAAAAGAAATCTGGTAAATGGAGATTATTGCAAGATTTAAGAGCCACTAATAATGAGATGGTTATTATGGGACCTGCTCAATCGGGGATTCCTTAATTGTCTGCTTTGCCAAAAACCTGGCATGGTTTAGCTATAAATATTACAGATTTTTTTTTCAATTCCAATTCATCCTGAGGATAGTCCACGTTTTGCATTTACTATCCCTGTACTGAATCATGAAGATCCTGATCAGAGATATGAATGGAAAGTACTCCCTCAAGGAATGGCTAACAGCCCAACTATGTGTCAAATTTATGTTAACAAAGCAATCCAGCCACTTAGAAATCAAAATCCTGAACTACAAATATTTCACTATATGGATGATGTATTGTTAGCAAAGATAAAAACATATTGCTAGAATGTTATGCCACACTTACAAACTTATTAAAAATTATAATCTAGAGATAGCAATAGATAAAGTACATTTAAATTTTGCAATTAGTTATTTAGGAGTTCTATTATCCTCAACCATGGTCCATCCACCAAAAATTCAAATACGAGTAGATCAACTCAAATCACTTAACGACTTTCAAAAGTTATTAGGAGACATAAATTGGATAAGGCCTTATCTAGGCATACCAACAGGAGAGTTGGGACCTTTATTTGATATCCTAAAAGTTCCATCAGATCCAAATTCACCCTGAATGTTAACGCCTGAAGCAAGAAAGGCATTAAAAATCATTGAAACATATATGGAAAATATGCATTTGGATAGAATTGATATAAGTTTGCCTTTATTATTTATTGTACTACCAACAAAAAATATTCCTACAGGAGTACTTTGGCAAGAAGGTGCATTATTGTGGATACATGTATCTTATTCTCCTAACACTATTCTTACTAGGTATCCTGAGGCTGTAGGACAATTGATACTCAAAGGAATAAAAGCAGCAAAGGGAGTGTTTGGGATTTCTCCCAATAAAATTATTACTCCATATACTATGGATCAAATTGATGAGTTAGCTAATGAGTTAAATACTTGGGCAATAATCATGTGTAAATCTAATGTTTCATTTTATAACCACTTACCATCTAATCCTTTATTGTCTGTTTGGTCTTCACATCCTGCAGTTTTTCCAAAAATGACAATAAAAACACCTATCATGAATGCTCCAAATATATTCACTGATGGGTCAAATAATGGTACAGCAGCAGTAGTTACCCCTGGTCAAACTTTTACATTTTTAGTACCCAAACAATCAGCTCAAAAGGTAGAGCTTAATGCGGTATTACATTCAGGATAATGTAAATTGTTCACGATAATGTAAATTGTTCAGAAAATTGTTTTCTTAGTACCTGTTGGAATGTTACATAATTTTTTTCTTTAGCCATCATTGCCAGAATTTCTATCTGCGTCCCAGTGCCAGTGAAGACAAAGATAAAACCAAACTATAGCTTCTGCAATAGCCATCACAACAAACTGTATAAACTGATGTATCAATGAATAATGTAACTCAACAAGTGATGCTCAATCAAGGAGTCGATTTACTTTAGGAGGAAATGGACATATTGATGGATTCCTCTGCTTTGAACTGCTTACAGAACTTGCCTGGACTATGTATCACTTGTATGCATTGTGATCTATCTGTTGGTGCAGCAAACTGTAGTAGTGCTGGAGTGTCTTTGCTGATGGTGTAACCGGTGGTACAATTTTTCCAAAGGAGCCGTCAATTGGCTTGGTGTCGTGACATTTCTGTATTCTCTTCCCTTCTGCTTGTGATGGTTGTTCAGCTAAAATTTGGGGGCCAACAGAGGTGAGACAAAGAACCCCCCCACTGGCACCAAGGCCAATTTGGGGGCCAACAGAGGTGAGGCAAAGAACCTCACCCCCCACTGGCACCAAGGCCAAATTTGGGGGCCAACAGAGGTGAGGCAAAGAACCTCACCCCCCCCACTGTCACCAAGGCCAAACTTGGGGGTCAACAGAAGTGAAGCAAAGAACCTCACCCCCCCACTGGTGCAAAGGCCTATCCACAAGTATGGTTGTATGCTGAACCAGTAGTCATTGACGGGTATGATGCAATTACAATGGTACCAACCTAAGACAGGAGGCTGACGCCTTGAGGTCAGCTCATCCGATGAAGGGTAAGGACCATATGTGGAATTAAACAACCTAAGACAGGCACAGGCACAGTCCCTAAACCCCATGCTTGGTGTTTCATTAAACAGAAGGGGGAAGATGCTGAGAGCCATAGTCAGTCAGAATGACACATGGCCTTTTTTCCAGAATGGAGTGGTTGAGAGGTGACGGAGCCATTGAGTTATGTTAAGCTGTGTATTCAATTATGTATTAGACCCCTGAGGTCCACCTCGGCCCGCTACTTTCCAGTTCTCGCCCTACTTTGGAGTTCTCGCAGGGATTCCTGAAGAGTTCACATTGGTTGGGGAAGTGCCAGAGGAGGGATTTTCCAGTTGGTGTGTGGTGTGTCCCGGGAGAAGGCCGCGTGGGTGGCATTTGCGGGAGTTCAGAAATAAAGTTTGTTCCTGCTTGAGTGGCTCGTGATTTGAGCCCAGCCAGACTGCAGCAGACAAAGACACATCACGGAAAGAACAACCAGCCACAGGGGTGCTACTGCAGTCAATGCAGCTCATCGGGTAGATGGCTCATTAGAGACTTCTTAGCGGATCAACACCACGTTCTGACCTTAAGACCCACAGCTGCAAACACAGAATCCAGTTCCAAATGCCCTGTGATGTCATTATTGAGGGCAAATGCTGACCTGGAATCATGCTTCCCAAGTGCACCTCCTGCGTTTCTCCAGCTTTGCTTTCAAGGAGGGATAGTAGGTGCTGTACACATTAACTGCTGAACTGCGGGCTTCAATGGGTGTCCCTGTCTCCGTCTTTTTTAGGAAGGCACACCCAGAAACCACCCCTGAGACTCCACCACAAGGAGAAGACCAAAATACTTTTTGCAGAGGAGGTAGAAAACAAGAGCAGAAGGTAACTCAAGCAATGACCACCAAAGTGCACGGTCTCACAGGACCGTGGCCATGCCCACACTCATTGTCTATCAGAGGGTCCAGATGCCAAGCGGTGGACGGAAGAGCACTACGCCCACCACAGATGACGAGGCCAAGAACGAGTCTTAACCCAGCATACAGACACTTCTGGGTGGGAGTGCTTGCTGGGTTTTTCCTCATGGTGTTTCCAGGCAAGAAGTGCTAGGTCACCAAAGTTTCTCTTATCCTCCTGCTGTGCTGATGTCCACTGTGTTCCTCGAGGTCCTCCTACTATTGCGCTGCTGTCCTCTCCTGTTCCGCTTGGTCCTCTTCCTCCTGTCCTGGTGTCCTCTCCTGTTCCCTGGTGTCCTCCTCCTGCTGTGCTGATGACATCTCCAGGTCCTCTAGGTCCTCATGCTGCTCTACTGGTGTCCTCTCCTGTTCCCATATGTCCTCCTCCTACTGTGCTGGTGTACTCTCCTGTTCCCTTCATCCTCCACCTGCTGTGCTGGTGTCCTCTATGTACTTCTAGGTCCTCCTCCTGCTGTGCTGGTGTCCTCTCCTGTTCCCCCAGGTCCTCCTCTTGCTGTGCTGCTATCCTTTCTTATTGCTCTTGGTCCTCTTCCTGCTGTGCTGGTGTCCTCTCCTATTCTTCTAGGTCCTCCACCTGCTGTGCTGGTGTCCTCTCCTGTTCCCCTAGGTCCTCCTCCTGTTGTGCTGCTGTCCTCTCCTATTCCTCTTAGTCCTCTTCCTGCTGTGCTGGTGTCCTCTCCTGTTACTCTAGGTCCTCCTTCTGCTCTGCTGGTGTCCTCTCCTGTTCCCCTAGGTCCTCCTCTTACTGTGCTGGTGTCCTCCAATGTTCCGCTAGGTCCTCGTCCTGCTGTGCTGTTGTCCTCTCCTGTTGCCCTAGATCCTCCTCCTGCTGTGCTGGTGTCCTCTTCTGTTACCCTAGGTCCTCCTCCTGCTGTGCTGGTGTCCTCTCCTGTTCCCCTAGGTCCTCCTCCTGCTGTGCTGATGTCCTCTCCTGTTCCCCTAGGTCCTCCTCCTGCTGTGCTGCTGTCCTCTCCTGTTGCCCTAGGTCCTCCTCCTGCTGTGCTGGTGTCCTCTCCTGTTCCCCTAGGTCCTCCTCCTGCTGTTCTGGTGTCCTCTCCTGTTCCCCTAGGTCCTCCTCCTGCTGTTCTGGTGTCCTCTCCTGTTCCCCTAGGTCCTCCTCCGGCTGTGCTGGTGTCCTCTCCTGTTCCCCTAGGTCCTCTCCTGTTCCCCTAGGTCCTTCTCCTGCTGTGTTGGTGTCCTCTCCTGTTCCCCTAGGTCCTCCTCCTGCTGTGCTGATGTCCTCTCCTTTTCCCCTAGGTCCTCCTCCTGCTGTGCTGCTGTCCTCTCCTGTTGCCCTAGGTCCTCCTCCTGCTGTGATGGTGTCCCCTCCTGTTCCCCTAGGTCCTCCTCCTCCTGTTCTGGTGTCCTCTCCTGTTCCCCTAGGTCCTCCTCCTGCTGTTCTGGTGTCCTCTCCTGTTCCCCTAGGTCCTCCTCCTGCTGTGCTGGTGTCCTCTCCTGTTCCCCTAGGTCCTTCTCCTGTTCCCCTAGGTCCTTCTCCTGCTGTGTTGGTGTACTCTCCTGTTCCCCTAGGTCCTACTCCTGCTGTGCTGGTGTACTCTCCTGTTCCCCTAGGTCCTCCTCCTGTTGTGCTGATGTCTTCTCCTGTTCCCCTAGGTCCTCCTCGTGCTGTGCTGGTGTCCTCTCTGTTCCCCTAGGTCTTCCTCATCCTGCTGTGCTGATGTCTTCTCCTGTTCCC
Organism: Ictidomys tridecemlineatus; assembly: GCF_052094955.1. NCBI lineage: Eukaryota > Metazoa > Chordata > Mammalia > Rodentia > Sciuridae > Ictidomys > Ictidomys tridecemlineatus. Next base: position 231,488,454 of record NC_135478.1, read on the forward strand.
CTGTGTCCTCCTCCTGCTGTGCTGGTGTCCTCTCCTGTTCCTCAAGGTCCTCCTCCTCCTGTGCTGGTGTCCTCTCCTGTTCCCCTAGGTCGTCCTCCTGCTGTGCTGGTGTCCTCGCCTGTTCCCCTAGGTCCTCCTCCTGCTGTGCTGGTGTCCTCTCCTCTTCCCCTAGGTCCTTCTCCTGCTGTACTGGTGTCCTCTCCTCTTCCCCTAGGTCCTCCTCCTGCTGTGCTGTTGTCCTCTCCGTTTCCCCAAGGTCCTTCTCCTGCGGTGCTGGTGTCCTCTCCTGTTCCGCTAGGTCCTCCTTCTGCTGTGCTTGTGTCCTCTCCTGTTCCCCTAAGTCCTCCTCCTGCGGTTCCGCTGTCCTCCTCTGTTCCTCTAGGTCCTCCTCCTGCTGCGCTGATGTCATCTCCTGTTCCCCTACGTCCTCCCCCTGCTGTGCTGGTGTCCTCTCCTGTTCCCCTACGTCCTCCCCCTGCTGTGCTGGTATCCTCTCCTGTTCCCCTAGGTCCTCCTCCTGCTGTGCTGATGTCTTCTTATGTTCCTCTAGGTCCTCCTCCTGCTGTCTGGTGTCCTCTCCTGTTCCGCTAGGTCCACCTTCTGCTGTGCTGGTGTCCTCTCCTGGTCCCCTAGGTCATCCTCCTGCTGTGCTGATGTCCTCTCCTCTTCCCCTAGGCCCTTCTCCTGCTGTGCTGGTGTCCACTCCTGTTCCCCTAGGTCCTCCTCCTGCTGTGCTGGTGTCCTCTCCTGTTCCCCTAGGTCCTCCTCCTTCTGTGCTGATGTCTTCTCCTGTTCCTCTAGGTCCTCCATCTGCTGTGCTGGTGTCCTCTCCTGTTCCCCTAGGAACTCCTACTTCTGTGCTGGTGTCTTCTCCTGTTACCCTAGGTCCTCCTCCTACAGTGCTGGTGTCCTCTCCTGTTGCCCTAGGTCCTCCCCCTGCTGTGCTGGTGTCCTCTCCTGTTCCCCTTTGTCCTCCTCCTGCTATGCTGGTGTCCTCTCTGTTCCCCTAGGTCCTACTCCTGCTGTGCTGGTGTCTTCTCCTGTTCCCCTAGGTCCTCCTCCTACTGTGCTGGTGTCCTCTCCTGTTACCCTAGGTCCTCCTCCTGCTGTGCTGGTGTCCTCTCCTGTTCCCCTAGGTCCTCCTCCTGCTGTTCTGGTGTCCTCTCCTGTTCCCCTAGGTCCTCCTCCTGCTGTACTGGTGTCCTCTCTGTTCCCCTAGGTCCTCCTCCTGCTGTGATGGTGTCCTCTCCCGTTCTCCTAGGTCCTCCTCCTGCTGTGCTGGTGTCCTCTCCTGTTCCCCTAGGTCCTCCTGTGCCGAAGTCGGGCTTGGCACAATTCAGGAGCCACTTGTCAAAAGAAACTAACTTTATTTTTAGAACTACAAACGCCAAAAAAACAGCTCCTCAGGGAAAAACCCTCAGAGCCCAACTGCCACCACCGACTTCCACAAGCCTCTCACCCCCACACCAGCCTCTCAACCTCCCACAATCCTACTGCTCTTGAGGCCGATTGGCTGGTTTGCGTGGGCAGAGCCAAAGAAGTCACCCAATGAGCAGCTCCGTGGTGGAGCCAATCAGCTAGATGTTTCTGGGGCCGCTGTGAGCCAATCATCAGCTGGCAGTCTGAAGGGCAGGGAAACAGCCCAATGAACATCACCGCAGAGGAGCCAATTAGCTAGATATTTCTGGGGCCACTGTGAGCCAATCATAAGCCGGCAGCTGGAAGTTTGCCTGCAGCTGGATCATCAGCCGGCAGCTGGAAGTTTCCTGGGGCCCCTTTATGTGGCTCTCAACACTCCGGCTGTGCAGGTGTCCTCTCCTGTTCCTCTAGGTCCTCCTCCTGCTGTGCTGGTGTCTTCTCCTGTACACCTAGGTCCTCCTCCTGCTGTGCTGGTGTCCTCTCCTGTTCCCCTAGGTCGTCCTCCTGCTGTGCTGGTGTACTCTCCTGTTCCCCTAGGTCCTCCTCGTGCTGTTCTGGTGTCCTCTCTGTTCCCCTAGGTCTTCCTCATCCTGCTGTGCTGATGTCTTATCCTGTTCCCCTGTGTCCTCCTCCTGCTGTGCTGGTATCCTCTCCTGTTCCTCTAGGTCCTCCTCCTCCTGTGCTGGTGTCCTCTCCTGTTCCCCTAGGTCGTCCTCCTGCTGTGCTGGTGTCCTCGCCTGTTCCCCTAGGTCCTCCTCCTGCTGTGCTGGTGTCCTCTCCTCTTCCCCTAGGTCCTTCTCCTGCTGTGCTGGTGTCCTCTCCTCTTCCCCTAGGTCCTCCTCCTGCTGTGCAGTTGTCCTCTCCGTTTCCCCTAGGTCCTACTCCTGCGGTGCTGGTGTCCTCTCCTGTTCCGCTAGGCCCTCCTTCTGCTGTACTTGTGTCCTCTCCTGTTCCCCTAGGTCCTCCTCCTGCTGTTCTGCTGTCCTCCCCTGTTCCTCTAGGTCTTCCTCCTGCTGCGCTGATGTCATCTCCTGTTCCTCTACGTCCTCCTCCTGCTGTGCTGGTGTCCTCTCCTCTTCCCCCAGGTCCTCCTCCTGCTGTGCTGGTGTCCTCTCCTGTTCCCCTAGGTCATCCTCCTGCTGTGCTGGTGTCCTCTCCTGTTTCCCTAGGTCCTCCTCCTGCTGGGCTGGTGGACTCTCCTGTTCCCCTAGGTCCTCCTCCTGCTGTGCTGGTGTCCTCTATGTTCCCCTAGGTCCTCCTCCTGCTGTGCTGCTGTCCTCTCCTCTTCCACTAGGTCCTTCTCCTGCTGTGCTGCTGTCCTCTCCTCTTCCCCTAGGTCCTCCTGTGCCGAAGTCTGGCTTGGCACAATTCAGGAGCCACTTGTCAAAAGAAACTAACTTTATTTTTAGAACTACAAATGCCAAAAAAAACAGCTCCTCAGGGAAAAACCCTCAGAGCCCAACTGCCACCACCGGCTTCCACAAGCCTCTCACCCCCAACCAGCCTCTCAACCTCGCACAATCCTCCTGCTCTTGAGGCCGATTGGCTGGTTTGCGTGGGCAGAGCCAAAGAAGTCACCCATTGATCAGCTCCGTGGTGGAGCCAATCAGCTAGATGTTTCTGGGGCCGCTGTGAGCCAATCATCAGCTGGCAGTCTGAAGGGCAGGGAAACAACCCAATGAACATCACCGCAGAGAAGCCAATTAGCTAGATATTTCTTGGGCCACTGTGAGCCAATCATCAGCCGGCAGCTGGAAGTTTGCCTGCAGCTGGATCATCAGCCTGCAGCAGGAAGTTTCCTGGGGCCCCTTTATGTGGCTCTCAACACTCCAGCTGTGCAGGTGTCCTCTCCTGTTCCTCTAGGTCCTCCTCCTGCTGTGCTGGTGTCTTCTCCTGTACACCTAGGTCCTCCTCCTGCTGTGCTGGTGTCCTCTCCTGTTCCCCTAGGTCGTCCTCCTGCTGTGCTGGTGTCCTCTCCTGTTCCCCTAGGTCCTCCTCCTGCTGTTCTGGTGTCCTCTCGTGTTCCCCTAGGTCCTCCTCCTGCTGTGCTGCTGTCCTCTCCTGTTCCCCTAGGTCCTCCTCCTGCTGTGCTGCTGTCCTCTCCTGCTCCCCTAGGTCTTCTCCTGCTGTGCTGGTGTACTCTCCTGTTCCCCTAGGTCCTCCTCCTGTTGTGCTGATGTCTTCTCCTGTTCCCCTAGGTCCTCCTCCTGCTGTGCTGGTGTCCACTCTGTTCCCCTAGGTCTTCCTCATCCTGCTGTGCTGATGTCTTCTCCTGTTCCCCTGTGTCCTCCTCCTGCTGTGCTGGTGTCCTCTCCTGTTACTCTAGGTCCTCCTCCTCCTGTGCTGGTGTCCTCTCCTGTTTGCCTAGGTCGTCCTCCTGCTGTGCTGGTGTCCTCGCCTGTTCCCCTAGGTCATCCTCCTGCTGTGCTGGTGTCCTCTCCTCTTCCCCTAGGTCCCCCTCCTGCTGTGCTGGTGTCCTCTCCTCTTCCCCTAGGTCCTCCTCCTGCTGTGCTGGTGTCCTCCCCTGTTCCTCTAGGTCCTTCTCCTGCTGTACTGTTGTCCTCTCCTGCTCCTCTAGGTCCTCCTCCTGCTGTGCTGGTGTCCTCTCCTGTTCCCCTAGGTCCTTCTCCTGTTGTGCTGATGTCCTCTCCTGTACCTCTAGGTCCTCCACCTGCTGTGCTGCTCTCCTCTTTTGTTCCCCTAGGTCCTCCACCTGCTGTACTGGTGTCCCCTCCTGTTCCCCTAGGTCCTTCACCTGCTGTGCTGGTGTCCTCTCCTGTTTTCTTAGGTCATCCTCCTGCTGTGCTGGTGTCCTCTCCTCTTCCCCTAGGTACTCCTCCTTCTGTGCTGGTGTCTTTTCCTGTTCCCCTACGTCCTCCTCCTGCTGTGCTAGTGTCCTCTACAGTTCCCCTAGGTCCTCCTCCTGCTGTGCTGGTGTCCTCTCCTGTTCCCCTAGGTCCTCCTCCTGCTGTGATGGTGTCCTCTCCTCTTCCGCTAGGTCCTCCTTCTGCTATGCTGGTGTGCTCTCCTGTTCCTCTAGGTCCTCCTCCTGCTGTGCTGGTGTCCTCTCCTGTTCCCCTAGGTCCTGTTCCTGCTGTGCTGCAGTCCTCTCCTGTTTTCCCAGGTCCTCCTCCTGCTGTGCTGGTGTCCTCTCCTTTTCACCTTGGTCCTCCTCCTGCTTTGCTGATGTCCTCTCCTGTTCCCCTAGGTCCTCCTCCTGCTGGGCTGGTGTCCTCTCCTTTTCCCCTAGGTTCTCCTTCTACTGTACTGGTGTCCTCTCCTATACCTCTTGGTCCTCTTCCTGCTGTGCTGGTGTCCTCTCCTGTTCCCCTACGTCCTCCTCCTGCTGTGCTGCTGTCCTCTCCTGTTTTCCTAGGTCCTCCTCCTGCTGTGCTGGTGTCCTCTCCTGTTTCTTTAGGTCTTGCTCCTGCTGTGCTGCTGTCCTCTCCTGTTCCTCTATGTCCTCCTCCTGCTGTCCTGGTGTCCTCTCCAGTTCCCCTAGGTCCTCCTCCTGCTGTGCTGTTGTCCTGTCCGTTTCCCCTAGGTCCTTCTCCTGCTGTTCTGGTGTCCTCTCCTGTTCCGCTAGGGCCTCCTTCTGCTGTGCTTGTGTCCTCTCCTGTTCCCCTAGGTTTTCCTCCTGCTGTTCTGTTGTCCTCCCCTGTTCCAATAGGTCCTCCTCCTGCTGCGCTGATGTCATCTCCTGTTCCCCTACGTCCTCCTGCTGCTGTGCTGGTGTCCTCTCCTGTTCCCCTAGGTCCTCCTCCTGCTGTGCTGATGTCCTCTCCTGTTCCTCTAAGTCCTCCTCCTGCTGTGCTGGTGTCCTCTCCTCTTCCCCTAGGTCCTCCTCCTGCTGAGCTGGTGTCCTCCCCTTTTCCTCTAGGTCCTTTTCCTGCTGTACTGTTGTCCTCTTCTGTTCCTATAGGTCCTCTTGTTGCTTTGCTGGTGTCCTCTCCTGTTTCCCTAGGTCCTTCTCCTGTTGTGCTGATGTCCTCTCCTGTTCCTCTATGTCCTCCTCCTGCTGTGCTGCTCTCCTCTCCTCTTCCCCTAGGTCCTCCACCTGCTGTGCTGGTGTCATCTCCTGTTCCCCTAGGTCCTCCACCTGCTGTGCTGGTGTCCTCTCCTGTTCCCCTAGGTCCTCCAACTGCTGTGCTGGTGTCCTCTCCTTTTCTTCTAGGTCCTTCTCCTGCTGTGCTGGTGTCCTCTCCTGTTCCCCTAGGTCCTTCTCCTGCTGTGCTGGTGTTCTCTCTGTTCCTCTAGGTCCTCCTCCTGCTGTGCTGGTGTCCTATCCTGTTCCCCTAGGTCCTCCTCCTTCTGTGCTGCTGTCCTCTCCTGTTCCCCTAGGTCCTCCTCCTACTGTGCTGATGTCTTTTACTGTTCCTCTATTTCCTCCATCTGCTGTGCTGGTGTCCTCTCCTGTTCCCCTAGGTCCTCCTCCTTCTGTACTTGTGTCTTGTCCTATTTCCCTACGTCCTCCTCATCGTGTGCTTGTGTCCTCTCCTATTCCCCTAGGTCCTCCTCCTGCTGTGCTGGTGTCCTCACTGTTCCCCTAGGTCCTCCTCTTGCTATCCTGGTGTCCTCTCCTCTTCCCCTAGGTCCTCCTGCTGCTGTGCTGGTGTCCTCTCCTGTTCCCCTAGGTCCTCCTCCTGCTGTGCTGGTGTCCTTTCTTGTTCCCCTAGGTCCTCCTCTGCTGTGCTGATGTCCTCTCTGTTCCCCTAGGTCCTCTTCCTGCTGTGCTGGTGTCCTCTCCTCTTCCCCTAGGTCCTCCTGCTGCTGTGCTGGTGTCCTCTCCTATTCCCCTAGGTGCTCCTCCTGCTGCGCTGGTGTCCTTTCCTGTTCCCCTAGGTAATCCTCCTGCTGTGCTGGTGTCCTCTCTGTTCCCCTAAGTCCTCCTCCTGCTGTGCTGGTGTCCTCTCCTCTTCCCCTAGGTCCTCCTGATGCTGTGCTGGTGTACTCTCCTGTTCTTCTTCGTCCTCCTCCTGCTGTGCTGGTGTCCTCTCCTTTTCCCCTAAGTCCTCCTCCTGCTGTGCTGCTGTCCTCTCTTATACCTCTTGCTCCTCTTCCTGCTGTGCTGGTGTCCTCTTCTGTGCCCCTACCTCCTCCTCCTGCTGTGCTGCTGTCCTCTCCTGTTTTCCTAGGTCCTCCTCCTGCTGTGCTGGTGTCCTCTCCTGTTCCCCTAGGTCCTCCACCTGCTGGGCTGTTGATCTCTTCGTTTCCCCTAGGTAATTCTCCTGCTGTGCTGGAGTCCTCTCCTGTTCCCCTAGGTCCTCCTTCTGCTCTGCTTTTGTCCTCTCCTGTTCTCCTAGGTCCTCCACCTGCTGTTCTGCTCTCCTTTCCTGTTCCTCTAGGTTCTCCTCCTGCTGCACTGATGTCATCTCCTGTTCCCCTACGTCCTCCTCCTGCTGTGCTGGTGTCCTCTCCTGTTCCCCTACGTCCTCATCCTGCTGTGCTGATGTCCTTTCCTGTTCGTCTAGGTCCTCCTCCTGCTGTGCTGATGTCCTCTTTTCTTCCCCTAGGTCCTCCTCCTGCTGTGCTGTTGTCCTCCCCTGTTCATCTAGGTCCTTCTCCTGCTATACTGTTGTCCTCTTCTGTTCCTCTAGATCCTCCTCCTGCTGTGCTGGTGTCCTCTCCTCTTCCCCAAGGTCCTCCTGCTGCTGTGCTGGTGTCCTCTCCTCTTCCCCTAGGTCCTCCTGCTGCTGTGCTGGTGTCTTCTCCTGTTCCCCTAGGTCCTCTTTCTGCTGTGCTGGTGTCCTCTCCTGTTCCCCCAGGTCCTCCCCCTGCTGTGCTGGGGTCCTCTCTGTTTCCCTAGGTCCTCCTCCTGCTGTGCTGGTGTCTTCTCCTGTTCCTCTCGGTCTTCATCCTGCTGTCCTGTTGTCCTCTTCTGTTCCCCTAGGTCCTCCTCCTGCTGTGCTAGTTTCCTCTTCTGTTCCTCTAGGTCCTCCCCCTGCTGTGCTGGTGTCCTCTCCTCCTCCCTTAGGTCCTCCTCCTGCTGTGCTGGTGTCCTCTCCGAACCCCTAGGTCCTCCTCCTGCTGTGATGGTGTCCTCTCCTGTTCCCCTAGGTCCTCCTCCTGCTGTGCTGGTGTCCTCTCCGGTTCCCCTAGGTCCTCCTCCTGCTGTGCTGTTGTTCTCTCCTGTTCCTCTAGGTCCTCCCCCTGCTGTGCTGCTGTCCTCTTTTGTTCCCTAGGTTCTCCTCTTCCTGCTGTGCTGGTGTCCTCTTTTGTTCCTCTATGTCCTCCTCCTGTTGTCCTGGTGTCCTCTCCAGTTTCCCTAGGTCCTCCTCCTGCTGTTCTGGTGTCCTTTCCTGTTCCCGTAGGTCCTCTTCCTGCTGTGCTGATGTCCTCTTCTGTTTTCCTAGGTCCTCCTCCTGCTGTGTTGGTGTCCTCTCCTTTTCCCCTAGGTCCTCCTCCTGCTGTGCTGCTGTCCTCTCCTGTTTTCCTAGGTCCTCCTCCTGCTGTGCTGGTGTCCTCTCCTTTTCTCCTTGGTCCTCGTCCTCCTGTGCTGGTGTCCTCTCTTGTTCCCCTAGGTCCTCCTCCTGCTTTGCTGATGTCCTGTCCTGTTCCCCTCGGTCCTCCTTCTGCTTGGCTGGTGTCCCCTCCTTTTCCCCTAGGTCCTCCTCCTGCTGTGCTGGTGTCCTGTCTTATACCTCTTGGTCCTCTTCCTGCTGTGCTGGTGTCCTCTTCTGTTCCCCTACGTCCTCCTCCTGCTCTGCTGCTGACCTCTCCTGTTTTCCTAGGTCGTCCTCCTGCTGTGCTGGTATCTTCTCCTGTTCCCCTAGGTCCTCTTCGTGCTGTGCTGGTGTCCTCTCCTGTTTCACTAGGTCCTCCTCCTGCTGTGCTGCTTTCCTCTCCTGTTCCTCTATGTTCTCCTCCTGCTGTGCTGGTGTCCTCTCCTGTGCCCATAGGTCCTCCACCTGCTGTGCTGTTCTCCTCTCCTTTTCCCCTAGGTCCTTCTCCTGCTGTGCTGGTGTCCTCTCCTGTTCCCCTAGGTCCTCCTTCTGCTGTGCTTGTGTCCTCTTCTGTTCCCCTAGGTCCTCCTCCTGCTGTTCTGCTCTCCTCCCCTGTTCCTCTAGGTCCTCCTCCTGCTGCGCTGATGTCATCTCCTGTTCCCCTACGTCCTCCTCCTGCTGTGCTGGTGTCCTCTCCTGTTCCCCTAGGTCCTCCTCCTGCTGTGCTGATGTCCTCTCCTTTTCCTCTAGGTCCTCCTCCTGCTGTGCTGGTGTCCTCCCCTGTTCATCTAGGTCCTTCTCCTGCTGTACTGTTGTCCTCTCCTGTTCCTCTAGATCCTCCTCCTGCTGTGCTGGTGTCCTCTCCTTTTCACCTTGGTCCTCCTCCTGCTTTGCTGATGTCCACTCCTGTTCCCCTAGGTCCTCCTCCTGCTTTGTTGGTGTCCTCTCTGTTCCCCTAGGTCCTCCTCCTGCTGTGATGGTGTCCTCTCCCGTTCCCCTAGGTCCTCCTCCTGCTGTGCTGGTGTCCTCTCCGGTTCCCCTAGGTCCTCCTCCTGCTGTGCTGTTTTTCTCTCCTGTTCCCCTGTTTCCTCCTCCTGCTGTGCTGATGTCCTCTCCTGTTCCTCTAGGTCCTCCTCCTGCTGTGCTGGTGTCCTCTCCTGTTCCTCTAAGTCCTCCCCCTGCTGTGCTGCTGTCCTCTTTTGTTCCCTAGGTCCTCCTCTTCCTGCTGTGCTGGTGTCCTCTTTTGTTCCTCTATGTCCTCCTCCTGTTGTCCTGGTGTCCTCGCCAGTTTCCCTAGGTCCTCCTCCTGCTGTTCTGGTGTCCTTTCCAGTTTCCGTAGGTCCTTTTCCTGCTGTGCTGATGTCCTCTTCTGTTTTCCTAGGTCCTCCTCCTGCTGTGCTGGTGTCCTCTCCTTTTCCCCTAGGTCCTCCTCCTGCTGTGCTGCTGTCCTCTCCTGTTTTCCGAGGTCCTCCTCCTGCTGTGCTGGTGTCCTCTCCTTTTCTCCTTGGTCCTCGTCCTCCTGTGCTGGTGTCCTCTCTTGTTCCCCTAGGTCCTCCTCCTGCTTTGCTGATGTCCTGTCCTGTTCCCCTCGGTCCTCATTCTGCTTGGCTGGTGTCCCCTCCTTTTCCCCTAGGTCCTCCTCCTGCTGTGCAAGTGTCCTCTCTTATACCTCTTGGTCCTCTTCCTGCTGTGCTGGTGTCCTCTTCTGTTCCCCTACGTCCTCCTCCTGCTGTGCTGCTGACCTCTCCTGTTTTCCTAGGTCCTCCTCCTGCTGTGCTGGTATCTTCTCCTGTTCCCCTAGGTCCTCTTCGTGCTGTGCTGGTGTCCTCTCCTGTTTCACTAGGTCCTCCTCCTGCTGTGATGCTGTCCTCTCCTGTTCCTCTATGTCCTCTTCCTGCTGTGCTGGTGTCCTCTCCTGTTCCCCTAGGTCCTCCACCTGCTGTGCTGTTGATCTCTCCGTTTCCCCTAGGTCCTTCTCCTGCTGTGCTGGTGTCCTCTCCTGTTCCCCTAGGTCCTCCTTCTGCTGTGCTTGTGTCCTCTTCTCTTCCCCTAGGTCTTCCTCCTGCTGTTCTGCTCTCCTCCCCTGTTCCTCTAGGTCCTCCTCCTGCTGCGCTGATGTCATCTCCTGTTCCCCTACGTCCTCCTCCTGCTGTGCTGGTGTCCTCTCCTATTCCCTTAGGTCCTCCTCCTGCTGTGCTGATGTCCTCTCCTTTTCCTCTAGGTCCTCCTCCTGCTGTGCTGGTGTCCTCTCCTCTTCCCCTAGGTCCTCCTCCTGCTGTGCTGGTGTCCTCCCCTGTTCATCTAGGTCCTTCTCCTGCTGTACTGTTGTCCTCTCCTGTTCCTCTAGATCCTCCTCCTGCTGTGCTGGTGTCCTCTCCTTTTCACCTTGGTCCTCCTCCTGCTTTGCTGATGTCCTCTCCTGTTCCCCTAGGTCCTCCTCCTGCTGTGTTGGTGTCCTCTCTGTTCCCTTAGGTCCTCCTCCTGCTGTGATGGTGTCCTCTCCCGTTCCCCTAGGTCATCCTCCTGCTGTGCTGGTGTCCTCTCCCGTTCCCCTAGGTCCTCTTCCTGCTGTGCTGTTGTCCTCTCCTGTTCGCATGTTCCTCCTCCTGCTATACTGATGTCCTCTCCTGTTCCTCTAGGTCCTCCCTCTGCTGTGCTGTTGTCCTCTCCTGTTCCTTAGGTCCTCCTTTTCATGCTGTGCTGGTGTCCTCTCCAGTTTTCTATGTCCTCCTCCTATTGTCCTGGTGTCCTCTCCTGTTCCCCTAGGCCCTCCTCCTGCTGTGCTGGTGTCCTCTCCTGTTCCCCTTAGTCCTCCTCCTGCTGTGCTGCTGTACTCTCCTGTTTTCCTAGGTCCTCCTCCTGCTGGGCTGGTGTCCTCGCCTTTTCCTTTTGTTTCTCCTACTCCTTGCTGGTGTCCTCTTTTGTTCCCCTAGGTCCTCCTCCTGCTTTGTTGATGTCCTCTCCTCTTCCCCTAGGTCCTCCTCCTGCTGGGCTTGTGTCCTCTCTTTTCCCCTAGGTCCTCCTCCTGCTGTGCTGGTGTCCTCTCCTATACCTCTTGGTCCTCTTCCTGCTGTGCTGGTGTCCTCTCCTGTTCCCCTAGGTCCTCCTGTGCCGAAGTCTGGCTTGGCACAACTCAGGAGCCACTTGTCAAAATAAACTAACTTCATTTTTAGAACTACAAACGCCAAACAAAACAGCTCCTCAGGGAAAAACCCTCAGAGCCCTACTGCCACCACCGGCTTCCACAAGCCTCTCATCCCCACACCAGCCTCTCAACCTCCCACAATCCTCCTGCTCTTGAGGCCGATTGGCTGGGTTGCGTGGGCAGTGCCAAAGTAGTCAACCAATGAGCATCTCCGTGGAGGAGCCAATCAGCTAGATGTTGCTTGGGCCGCTGTGAGCCAATCATCAGCTGGCAGTCTGAAGGGCAGGGAAACAGCTCAATGAACATCACCGCAGAGGAGCCAATCAGCTAGATATTGCTGGGGCCACTGTGAGCCATCATCAGCAGGCAGCTGGAAGTTTGCTGGCAGCTGGATCATCAGCTGGCAGCTGGAAGTTTGCTGGGGCCCCTTTGGCTGTGGTTCTCAACACTCCTGCTGTGCAGGTGTCCTCTCCTGTTCCTCTAGCTCCTCCTCCTGCTGTGCTGGTGTCCTCTCCTGTTCCCCTAGGTCCTCCTCCTGCTGTACTGGTGTCCACTCCTGTTCCCCTAGATCCTCCTCCTGCTGTGCTGGTGTCCTCTCTGTTCCCTTAGGTCCTCCTCCTGCTGTTCTGCTAGTGTCCTCTCCTGTTCCCCTACGTCCTCCTCCTGCTGTGCTGGTGTCCACTCCTATTTTCCTAGGTCCTCCTCCTGCTGTGCTGGTGTCCTCTCCTGTTCCCCTAGGTCCTCCTCCTGCTGTGCTGATGTCTTCTTATGTTCCTCTAGGTCCTCCTCCTGCTGTCTGGTGTCCTCTCCTGTTCCTCTAGGTACTCCTCCTGCTGTGCTGGTGTCCTCACCTGTTCCCCTAGATCCTCCTCCTGCAGTACTGGTGTTTTCTCCTGTTACCCTAGGTCCTCCTCCTATTGTGCTGGAGTCCTCTAGTTCCTCTAGTTCCTCCACCTGCTGTGCTGCTGTCCTCTCTGTTCACCGAGGACCTCCTCCTGCTGTGCTGGTGTCCTCTCCTGTTTTCCTAGGTCCTCCTCCTGCTGTTCTGGTGTCCTCTCCTCTTCCCCTACGTCCTCCTCCTGCTGTGCATGTGTCCTCTCCTGTTTTTCTAGGTCTTCTTCCTGCTGTGCTGGTGTCCTCTCCTGTTCCTCTAGGTCCTCCTCCTGCTGTGCTGATGTCCTCTCCTGTTCCCGTAGGCCCTCCTCCTGCTGTGCTGGGGTCCTCTCTGTTCTCCTAGGTCCTCCTCCTGCTGTGCTGGTGTCCTCTCCTCTTCCCCTAGGTCCTCCTGCTTCTGTGCTGGTGTCCTCTCCTGATCCCCTAGGTCCTCCTCCGGCTGTGCTAGTGTCCTCTCCTGTTCCCCTAGTTCCTCCTCCTGCTGTGCTGGTGTCCTCTCTGTTCCCCTAGGTCCTACTCCTGCTGTGCTGGTGTCTTCTCCTGTTCCCCTAGGTCCTCTTCCTACTGTGCTGGTGTCCTCTCCTGTTCCCCTAGGTCCTCCTCCTGCTGTGCTGGTGTCCTCTCCTGTTCCCCTAGGTCCTCCTCCTGCTGTGCTGGTGTCCTCTCTGTTCCCCTAGGTCCTCCTCCTGCTGTGATGGTGTCCTCTCCCATTCCCCTAGGACCTTCTCCTGCTGTGCTGGTGTCCTCTCCGGTTCCCCTAGATCCTTCTCCTGCTGTGCTGTTGTCCTCTCCTCTTCCCCTGTTTCCCCCTCTGCTGTGCTGATGTCCTCTCCTGTACCTCTGGGTCCTCCTCCTGCTGTGCTGGTGTCATCTCCTGTTCCTCTAGGTCCTCCCCCTGCTGTGATGCTCTCCTCTCCTGTTCCCTAGGTCCTCCTCCTCCTGCTGTGCTGGTGTCCTCTTCTTTTCCTCTATGTCCTCCTCCTGCTGTCCTGGTGTCCTCTCTGTTCCCCTAGGTCTTCCTCCTGCTGTGATGGTGTCCTCTTCCATTCCCCTAGGTCCTTCTCCTGCTGTGCTGGTGTCCTCTCCCATTCCCCTAGATCTTCCTCCTGCTGTGCCGTTGTCCTCTCCTGTTCCCCTGTTTCCTCCTTCTGCTGTGCTGATGTCCTCTCCTGTTCCTCTAGGACCTCCCCCTGCTGTGCTGCTCTCCTCTCCTGTTCCCTAGGTCCTCCTCCTCCTGCTGTGCTGGTGTCCTCTTCTTTTCCTCTATGTCCTCTTCCTGCTCTCCTGGTGTACTCTCCTGTTCCCCTAGGTCCCCCTCCTGCTGTGCTGGTGTCCTCTCCTGTTCCCGTAGGTCCTTTTTCTGCTGTGCTGATGTCCTCTTTTGTTTTCCTAGGTCCTCCTCCTGCTGTGCTGGTGTCCTCTCCTTTTCCTCTAGGTCCTCCTCCTGCTGTGCTGCTGTCCTCTCCTGTTTTCCTAGGTCCTCCTCCTGCTGTGCTGGTGTCCTCTCCTTTTCCCCTTGGTCCTCCTCCTCCTGTGCTGGTGTCCTCTCCTGTTCCCCTAGGTACTCCTCCTGCTTTGCTGATGTCCTCTCCCGTTCCCCTAGGTCCTCCTCCTGCTGGGCAGGTGTCCTCTCCTTTTCCCCTAGGTCCTCTTCCTGCTGTGCTGGTGTCCTCTCCTATACCTCTTGGTCCTCTTCCTGCTGTGCTGGTGTCCTCTCCTGTTCCCCTACGTCCTCCTCCTACTGTCCTGCTGTCCTCTCCTGTTTTCCTAGGTCCTCCTCCTGCTGTGCTGGTGTCTTCTCCTGTTCCCCTAGGTCCTCTTCCTGCTGTGCTGGTGTCCTCTCCTGTTTCCCTAGGTCCTCCTCCTGCTGTGCTGCTGTCCTCTCCTGTTCCCCTAGGTCCTCCTCCTGCTGTGCTGTTCTCCTCTCCTTTTCCCCTAGGTCCTTCTCCTGCTGTGCTGGTGTCCTCTCCTGTTCCCCTAGGTCCTCCTTCTGCTGTGCTTGTGTCCTCTCCTGTTCCCCTAGGTCCTCCTCCTGCTGTTCTGTTGTTCTCCCCTGTTCCTCTAGGTCCTCCTCCTGCTGCGCTGATGTCATCTCCTGTTCCCCTACGTCCTCCTGCTGCTGTGCTGGTGTCCTCTCCTGTTTCCCTAGGTCCTCCTCCTGCTGTGCTGCTGTCCTCTCCTGTTCCCCTAGTTCCTCCTCCTGCTGTTCTGTTGTTCTCCCCTGTTCCTCTAGGTCCTCCTCCTGCTGCGCTGATGTCATCTCCTGTTCTCCTAGGTCCCCCTTCTGCTGTGCTGGTGTCCTCTCCTGTTCCCGTAGGTCCTTTTTCTGCTGTGCTGATGTCCTCTTCTGTTTTCCTAGGTCCTCCTCCTGCTTTGCTGATGTCCACTCCTGTTCCCCTAGGTCCTCCTCCTGCTGGGCTGGTGTCCTCTCCTTTTCCCCTAGGTCCTCCTCCTTCTGTGCTGGTGTCCTCTCCTTTTCCCCTTGGTCCTCCTCCTCCTGTGCTGGTGTCCTCTCCTGTTCCCCTAGGTCCTCCTCCTGCTTTGCTGATGTCCTCTTCTGTTTTCCTAGGTCCTCCTCCTGCTGGGCTTGTGTCCTCTCCTTTTCCCCTAGGTCCTCCTCCTGCTGTGCTGGTGTCCTCTCCTTTTCCCCTAGGTCCTCCTCCTGCTGTGCTGGTGTCCTCTCCTGTTCCCCTAGGTCCTCCCTCTGCTGTGCTGGTGTCCTCTCCTGTTCATCTAGGTCCTCCTCCTGCTGTGCTGATGTCCTCTCCTGTTCCCCTTGGTCCTCCTCCTGCTGTGCTGCTGTCCTCTCTGTTCCCCTAGGTCCTCCTCCTGCTGTGATGGTGTCCTCTCCCGTACCCCTAGGTCCTCCTCCTGCTGTGCTGGTGTCCTCTCCCGTTCCCCTAGATCCTCCTCCTGCTCTGCTGTTGTCCTCTCCTGTTCCCCTGTTTCCTCCTCCTGCTGTGCTGATGTCGTCTCCTGTTCCTCTCGGTGCTCCTCTTCCTGTGCTGGTGTCCTCTTCTGTTCCTCTAGGTCCTCCCCCTGCTGTGCTGCTCTCCTCTCCTGTTCCCTAGGTCCTCCTCCTCCTGCTTTGCTGGTGTCCTCTTCTTTTCCTCTATGTCCTCCTCCTGCTGTCCTGGTGTCCTCTCCTGTTCCCCTAGGTTTTCCTTCTGCTGTGCTGGTGTCCTCTCCTGTTCCCGTAGGTCCATTTTCTGCTGTGCTGATGTCCTCTTCTGTTTTCCTAGGTCCTTCTCCTGCTGTGCTGGTGTCCTCTCCTTTTCCCCTAGGTCCTCCTCATGCTGTGCTGCTGTCATCTCCTGTTTTCCTAGGCCCTCTTCCTGCTGTGCCGGTGTCCTCTCCTTTTCTCCTTGGTCCTTCTCCTCCTGTGATGGTGTCCTCTCCTGTTCCCCTAGGTCCTCCTCCTGCTTTGCTGATGTCCTCTCCTGTTCCCCTAGGTCTTCCTCCTGCTAGGCTGGTGTCCTCTCCTTTTCCCCTAGGTCCTCCTCCTGCTGTGCTGGTGTCCTTTCCTATACCTCTTGGTCCTCTTCCTGTTGTGCGGGTGTCCTCTCCTGTTCCCCTACGTCCACCTCCTGCTGTGCTGCTGTCCTCTCCTGTTTTCCTAGGTCCTCCTCCTGCTGTGCTGGTGTCTTCTCCTGTTCCCCTAGGTCCTCTTCCTGCTGTGATGGTGTCCTCCCTGTTTCCCTAGGTCCTCCTCCTGCTGTGCTGCTGTCCTCTCCTGTTCCTCTGTGTCCTCCTCCTGCTTTGCTGGTGTCCTCTCCTGTTCCCCTAGGTCCTCTGCTGTGCTGTTGTCCTCTCCTTTTCCCCTAGGTCCTTCTCCTGCTGTGCTTGTGTCCTCTCCTGTTCCCCTAGGTCCTCCTCCTGCTGTGCTGCTCTCATCTCCTGTTCCACTAGGTCCTCCACCTGCTGTGCTTGTGTCCTCTCCTGTTCCCCTAGGTCCTCCACCTACTGTGCTGGTGTCCTCTCCTGTTCCCCTAGGTCATCCTCCTGGTGTGCTGGAGTCCTCTCCTCTTCCCCTAGGTTTTTCTCCTGCTGTGCTGGTATCCTCTCCTGTTTCCCTAGGGCCTCATCCTGCTGTGCTTTTGTCCTCTCTGTTCCCCTAGGTCCTCCTCCTGCTGTGCTGGTGTCCTTTCCGGTTAGCCTATGTCCTCCTCCTGCTGTGCTGATGTCTTCTCCTGTTCCTCTAGGTCCTCCTCCTGCTGTGCTGGTGTCCTCTCCTGTTCCCCTAGGTCCTCCTCCTGCTGTGCTGATGTATTCTCCTGTTCGCCTAGGTCCTCCTCCTGCTGTCTGGTGTCCCCTTCTGTTCCTCTAGGTCCTCCTCCTGCTGTGCTGGTGTCCTCCCGTTTTCCTCTATGTCTTCCTCCTGCTGTCCTGGTGTCCTCTCCTGTTCCCTAAGTCCTCCTCCTGCTGTGCTGCTGTCCTCTCCTGTTCCCCTAGGTCCTCCTCCTGCTGGGCTGGTGGAGTCTCCTGTTCCCCTAGGTCCTCCTCCTGCTGTGCTGGTGTCCTCTATGTTCCCTAGGTCCTCCTCCTGCTGTGATGGTGTCCTCTCCCGTTCCCCTTGGTCCTCCTCTTGCTGTGCTGTGTCCTCTCCCGTTCCCCTACATCCTCCTCCTGCTTTGCTGTTGTCCACTCCTGTTCCCTGTTTCCTCTTCTTGCTGTGCTGATGTCCTCTCCTGTTCCTCTAGGTCCTCCTCCTGCTGTGCTGATGTCCTCTCCTGTTCCTCTAGGTCCTCCCCTCTCTGTGCTGCTGTCCTCTCCTGTTCGCTAGGTCCTCCTCCTCCTGCTGTGCTGGTGTCCTCTCCTGTTCCCGAAGGTCCTTTTTCTGCTGTGCTGATGTCCTCTTCTGTTTTCCTAGGTCCTCCTCCTGCTGTGCTGGTGTCCTCTCCTTTTCCCCTAGGTCCTCCTAATGCTGTGCTGCTGTCCTCTGCTGTTTTCCTAGGTCCTCCTCCTGCTGTGCTGTATCCTATACCTCTTGGTCCTCTCCTGCTGTGCTTGTGTCCTCTCTTGTTCCCCTACGTCCTGGTCCTCCTGTCATGCTGTCCTCTCCTGTTTTCCTAGGTCCTCCTCCTGCTGTGCTGGTGTCTTCTCCTGTTCCTCTAGGTCCTCTTCCTGCTGTGCTGGTGTCCTCTCTTTTTTGCCTAGGTCCTCCTCCTACTGTGCTGGTGTCCTCTCCTTTTCCCCTAGGTCCTCCTAATGCTGTGCTGCTGTCCTCTCCTGTTTTCCTAGGTCTTCCTCCTGCTGTGCTGTATCCTATACCTCTTGGTCCTCTTCCTGCTGTGCTTGTGTCCTCTCCTGTTCCCCTACGTCCTCCTCCTGCTGTCCTGCTGTCCTCTCCTGTTTTCCTAGGTCCTCCTCTTGCTGTGCTGGTGTCTTCTCCTGTTCACCTAGGTCCTCCTCCTGCTGTGCTGGTGTCCTCTCCTGTTCCACTAGGTCCTCCTCCTGCTGTGCTGGTGTCCTCTATGTTCCCCTAAGTCCTCCTCCTGCTATGCTGCTCTCCTCTCCTGTTCCCCTAGATCCTCCTTTTGCTGTGCTGGTGTCCTCTCCTGTTCCCCTAGGTCCTCCTCCTGCTGTGCTGGTGTCCTCTCCTGTTCCCCTAGGTCCACCTCCTGCTGTGCTAATGTTTTCTTATGTTCCTCTCGGTACTCCTCCTGCTGTCTGGTGTCCGCTCCTGTTCCCCTAGGTCTCCTCCTGCTCTGCTGGTGTCCTCTCCTCTTCCCCTAGGTCCTCCTCCTGCTGTGCTGGTGTCCTCTCCTGTTCCCCTAGGTCCTCCTCCTGCTGTGCTGCTGTCCTCTCCTGTTCCCCTAGTTCCTCCTCCTGCTGTTCTGTTGTTCTCCCCTGTTCCTCTAGGTCCTCCTCCTGCTGTGCTGATGTCTTCTTCTGTTCCGCTAGGTCCTCCTCCTGCTGTGCTGGTGTCCTCTCTCTTTTCCTAGGTTCTCCTCCTGCTGTTCTGGTGTCTTCTCCTGTTCCCCTAGGTCCTCCTCCTGCTGTGCTGATGTCTTCTCCTGTTCCTCTAGGTCCTCCTCCTGCTGTGCTGGTGTCCTCTCGTGTTCCTCAGGGTCCTCCTCCTGCTGTGCTGGTGTCCTCTCCTGTTCCCCTAGGTCCTCTCCTGCTGTGCTAGTGTCCTCTCCTGTTCCCCTAGGTCCTCCTCCTGCTGTGCTGGTGTCCTCTCCTGTTCCCCTAGGTCCTCCTCCTGCTGTGCTCGTGTCCTCTCCTGTTCCCTAGGTCCTCCTCTACTGTGCTGCTGTCCTCTCCTGTTCACCTAGGTCCTCCTTCTGCTGTGCTGGTGGCCTCTCCTGTTCGCCTAGGTCCTCCTCTTGCTGTGCTGGTGTCATCTCTGTTCCCCTAGGTCCTCCTCCTGCTGTCCTGCTATCCTATCCTGTTCCCCTAGGTCCTCCTCCTGCTGTGCTGATGTCTTCTTCTGTTCCGCTAGGTCCTCCTCCTGCTGTGCTGGTGTCCTCTCTCTTTTCCTAGGTTCTCCTCCTGCTGTTCTGGTGTCTTCTCCTGTTCCCCTAGGTCCTCCTCCTGCTGTGCTGATGTCTTTTCCTGTTCCTCTAGGTCCTCCTCCTGCTGTGCTGGTGTCCTCTCGTGTTCCTCAGGGTCCTCCTCCTGCTGTCCTGGTGTCCTCTCCTGTTCCCCTAGGTCCTCTCCTGCTGTGCTAGTGTCCTCTCCTGTTCCCCTAGGTCCTCCTCCTGCTGTGCTGGTGTCCTCTCCTGTTCCCCTAGGTCCTCCTCCTGCTGTGTTCGTGTCCTCTCCTGTTCCCTAGGTCCTCCTCCTACTGTGCTGCTGTCCTCTCCTGTTCACCTAGGTCCTCCTCCTGCTGTGCTGGTGGCCTCTCCTGTTCGCCTAGGTCCTCCTCCTGCTGTGCTAGTGTCCTCTCCTGTTCCCCTAGGTCCTCCTCCTGCTGTGCTGGTGTCCTCTCCTGTTCCCCTAGGTCCTCCTCCTGCTGTGCTCGTGTCCTCTCCTGTTCCCTAGGTCCTCCTCTACTGTGCTGCTGTCCTCTCCTGTTCACCTAGGTCCTCCTTCTGCTGTGCTGGTGGCCTCTCCTGTTCGCCTAGGTCCTCCTCTTGCTGTGCTGGTGTCATCTCTGTTCCCCTAGGTCCTCCTCCTGCTGTCCTGCTATCCTATCCTGTTCCCCTAGGTCCTCCTCCTGCGTGCTGATGTCTTCTTCTGTTCCGCTAGGTCCTCCTCCTGCTGTGCTGGTGTCCTCTCTCTTTTCCTAGGTTCTCCTCCTGCTGTTCTGGTGTCTTCTCCTGTTCCCCTAGGTCCTCCTCCTGCTGTGCTGATGTCTTTTCCTGTTCCTCTAGGTCCTCCTCCTGCTGTGCTGGTGTCCTCTCGTGTTCCTCAGGGTCCTCCTCCTGCTGTCCTGGTGTCCTCTCCTGTTCCCCTAGGTCCTCTCCTGCTGTGCTAGTGTCCTCTCCTGTTCCCCTAGGTCCTCCTCCTGCTGTGCTGCTGTCCTCTCCTGTTCCCCTAGGTCCTCCTCCTGCTGTGCTGGTGTCCTCTCCTGTTCCCCTAGGTCCTCCTCCTGCGGTGCTGCTGTCCTCTCCTGTTCCCCTAGGTCCTCCTCCTGCTGTGCTGGTGTCCTCTCCTGTTCCCCTAGGTCCTCCTCCTGCTGTCCTGGTATCCTCTCCTGTTCCCCTAGGTCCTCCTCCTGCTGTGCTGGTGTCCTCTCCTGTTCCCCTAGGTCTCCTCCTGCTGTGCTGGTGTCCTCTCCTCTTCCCCTAGGTCCTCTTCCTGCTGTGCTGGTGTCCTCTCCTGTTCCCCTAGGTCCTCCTCCTGCTGTGCTGGTGTCCTCTCCTCTTCCCCTAGGTCCTCTTCCTGCTGTGCTGGTGTCCTCTCCTGTTCCCCTAGGTCCTCCTCCTGCTGTGCTGATGTCTTCTTCTGTTCCGCTAGGTCCTCCTCCTACTGTCCTGGTGTCCTATCCTGTTCCCCTAGGTCCTCCCCCTGCTGTGCTGGTGTCCTCTCCTGTTCCCCTTTGTCCTCCTCCTGCTGTGCTGGTGTCCTCTCTGTTCCCCTAGGTCCTCCTCCTGCTGTGCTGGTGTCTTCTCCTGTTCCCCTAGGTCCTCTTCCTGCTGTGCTGGTGTCCTCTTCTGTTTCTCTAGGTCCTCCTCCTGCTGTGCTGCTGTCCTCTCCTGTTCCCCTAGGTCCTCCTCCTGCTGTGCTGTTCTCCTCTCCTTTTCCCCTAGGTCCTTCTCCTGCTGTGCTGGTGTCCTCTCCTGTTCCCCTAGGTCCTCCTTCTGCTGTGCTTGTGTCCTCTCCTGTTCCTCTAGGTCCTCCTCCTGCTGTGCTGCTGTCCTATCCTGTTCCCCTAGGTCCTCCTCCTGCTGTGCTGATGTCTTCTTCTGTTCCGCTAGGTCCTCCTCCTGCTGTCCTGGTGTCCTATCCTGTTCCCCTAGGTCCTCCTCCTACTGTTCTGGTGTCCTCTCCTGTTCCCCTAGGTCCTCCCCCTGCTGTGCTGGTGTCCTCTCCTGTTCCCCTTTGTCCTCCTCCTGCTGTGCTGGTGTCCTCTCTGTTCCCCTAGGTCCTCCTCCTGCTGTGCTGGTGTCTTCTCCTGTTCCCCTAAGTCCTCTTCCTGCTGTGCTGGTGTTCTCTCCTGTTTCCCTAGGTCCTCCTCCTGCTGTGCTGCTGTCCTCTTCTGTTCCCCTAGGTCTTCCTCCTGCTGTGCTGTTCTCCTCTCCTTTTCCCCTAGGTCCTTCTCCTGCTGTGCTGGTGTCCTCTCCTGTTCCCCTAGGTCCTCCTTCTGCTGTGCTTGTGTCCTCTCCTGTTCCCCTAGGTCCTCCTCCTGCTGTCCTGATGTCTTCTCCTGTTCCTCTAGGTCCTCCTCCTTCTGTGCTGGTGTCCTCTCGTGTTCCTCAGGGTCCTCCTCCTGCTGTGCTTGTGTCCTCTCCTGTTCCCCTAGGTCCTCCTCCTACTGTGCTGCTGTCCTCTCCTGTTCCCCTAGGTCTCCTCCTGCTGTGCTGGTGTCCTCTCCTGTTCCCCTAGGTCCTCCTCCTGCTGTGCTAGTGTCCTCTCCTGTTCCCCTAGGTCCTACTCCTGCTGTGCTGGTGTCCTCTACTGTTCCCCTAGGTCCTCCTCCTGCTGTGCTCGTGTCCTCTACTGTTCCCTAGGTCCTCCTCCTACTGTGCTGCTGTCCTCTCCTGTTCACCTAGGTCCTCCTCCTGCTGTGCTGTTGGCCTCTCCTGTTCGCCTAGGTCCTCCTCTTGCTGTGCTGGTGTCATCTCTGTTCCCCTAGGTCCTCCTCCTGCTGTTATGGTGTCCTCTCCTGTTCCCCTAGGTCCTCCTCCTGCTGTGCTGCTGTCCTCTCCTGTTCCCCTAGGTCCTCCTCCTTCTGTGCTGGTGTCCTCTCCTGTTCCTTTAGGTCCTCCTCCTGCTGTCCTGGTGTCCTCTCTCGTTCCCCTAGGTCCTCCTCCTGCTGTCCTGGTGTCCTCTCCTGTTCCCGAAGGTCCTTTTTCTGCCGTGCTGATGTCCTCTTCTGTTTTCCTAGGTCCTCCTCCTGCTGTGCTGGTGTCTTCTTCTTTTCCCCTAGGTCCTCCTAATGCTGTGCTGCTGTCCTCTCCTGTTTGCCTAGGTCCTCCTCCTGCTGTGCTGTATCCTATACCTCTTGGTCCTCTTCCTGCTGTGCTTGTGTCCTCTCCTGTTCCTCTATGTCCTCCTCCTGCTTTCCTGCTGTCCTCTTCTTTTTTCCTAGGTCCTCCTCCTGCTGTGCTGGTGTCTTCTCCTGTTCCCCTAGGTCCTCTTCCTGCTGTGCTGGTGTCCTCTCTTGTTTGCCTAGGTCCTCCTCCTGCTGTGCTGGTGTCCTCTCCTTTTCCCCTAGGTGCTCCTAATGCTGTGCTGCTGTCCTCTCCTGTTTTCCTAGGTCCTCCTCCTGCTGTGCTGTATCCTATACCTCTTGGTCCTCTTCCTGCTGTTTGTGTCCTCTTCTGTTCCCCCACGTCCTCATCCTGCTGTCCTGCTGTCCTCTCCTGTTTTCCTAGGTCCTTCTCCTGCTGTGCTGGTGTACTCTCCTGTTCCCCTAGGTCCTCCTCCTGCTGGGCTGGTGGATTCTCCTGTTCCCCTAGGTCCTCCTCCTGCTGTGCTGGTGTTTTCTATGTTCCCCTAGGTCCTCCTCCTGCTGTGCTGGTGTACTCTCCTGTTCCCCTAGGTCCTCCTCCTGCTGGGCTGGTGTTTTCTATGTTCCCCTAGGTTCTCCTCCTGCTATGCTGCTGTCCTCTCCTGTTCTCCTAGATCCTCCTTTTGCTGTGCTGCTGTCCTCTCCTGTTCCCTAGGTCCTCCTCCTCCTGCTGTGACGGTGTCCTCTCCTGTTCCCGAAGGTCCTTTTTCTGCTGTGCTGATGTCCTCTTCTGTTTTCCTAGGTCCTCTTCCTGCTGTGCTGGTGTCCTCTCCTTTTCCCCTAGGTCCTCCTAATGCTGTGCTGCTGTCCTCTGCTGTTTTCCTAGGTCCTCCTCCTGCTGTGCTGTATCCTATACCTCTTGGTCCTCTTCCTGCTGTGCTTGTGTCCTCTCTTGTTCCCCTACGTCCTCGTCCTGCTGTCCTGCTGTCCTCTCCTGTTTTCCTAGGTCCTCCTCCTGCTGTGCTGGTGTCTTCTCCTGTTCCCCTAGGTCCTCCTTCTGCTGTGCTGGTGTCCTCTCCTGTTCCCCTAGGTCCACCTCCTGCTGTGCTAATGTTTTCTTATGTTCCTCTAGGTCCTCCTCCTGCTGTGCTGGTGTCCTCTCCTGTTCCCCTAGGTCCTCTTCCTGCTGTGCTGCTGTCCTACCCTGTTCCCCTAGTTCCTCCTCCTGCTGTGCTGATGTCTTCTCCTGTTTCCCTAGGTCCTCCTCCTGCTGTGCTGGTGTCCTCTCTCTTTTCCTAGGTTCTCATCCTGCTGTGCTGGTGTCCTCTCCTGTTCCTCTAGGTCCTCCTCCTGCTGTGCTGGTGTCCTCTCCTGTTCACCTAGGTCCTCTTCCTGTTGTGCTGATGTCCTCTTCTGTTCCCCTAGGTCCTCTTCCTGCTGAGCTGTTGTCCTTCCCTGTTCCCCTAGGTCCTCCACCTGCTGTGATGGTGTCCTCTCCTGTTTCCCTAGGTCCTCCTCCTGCTGTGCTTGTGTCCTTCCCTGTTCCCCTTGGTCCCACTCCTGCTGTCCTGGTGTCCTCTCCTGTTCCCCTATGTTCTCCTCCTGCTGTGCTGCTGTCTTCTCCTGTTCCCCTAGGTCCTCCTTCTGCTGTGCTGGTGTCCTCTCCTGTTCCCCTAGGTCCTCCTCCTGCTGTGCTGTTGTCCTCTCTGTTCCCCTAGGTCCTTCTCCTGCTGTGCTGGTGTCCTCTCTGTTCCTCTAGGTCCTCCTCCTGCTGTGCTGCTGTCCTCTTCTTTTCACCTAGGTCCTCCTCCTCCTGTGCTGGTGGACTCTCCTATTCCCTTGCATTCTCCTCCTCCTGATGCTATTGTGCTGGTGGCCACTCCTGTTCATCTCGTCTTCCTCTTTTCGCTGCCTTTTTGCTGATGGCCCCTCCTGTTCCTCTAACTCCTCCTCCTGCTGTACTGGTGGCCTCACCCATTTCTCCAGCAGTCATCCTGCTTTCCCTACCAGTGTGCTCTGGGCCCTTGCCCATTTCCTGTAGACTCTCCTCCTTTTCTTTCTTTGTCCTTCTTTTTTTCAGTACGGGGTATATAACACAGGGTCTTTAACTGCTAGGCCAGCGCTATACTGAGGCATGTCCTCAGCCCTCAGGCTCCTTTTTCTACTAATGTGTGCACCAGCATGTGTCCTTGACATATGGTCTCCAGCAGATTATGTACAGCCAGTGTCTTCTGCTCCCGCATTTAGGCACTATACACTATAATGGACCTAAATGGAGTACAGATGTGCTTCCTGCCGGATTGGTCCAGTGGGTACTGGACCACAGCTGTCTCTTGCCCTGGCATCCGTTGAATTGAAGCTGAGACTATAAGGTAATCTGAAGTGCCCTTTCTGTCTCTGCATGACAGCATTCTTCCTACATTTCTGATATTCAGGGAAAGCTCTCTGCAGGTTTACCTCAATTTCCCACTTGTTTGGTGTCTTTAAGTTAGGATTCTGTAAGACCCTGGGGTGGAAAGGAAATAATATGCTGTATGCCAAGAGAAAAGCTCTGAGCATCCAAGGTGCTGAGACTGGCAATGCAGAAGCCTCCCAGGAGCTTGGCTGCTGCATCCAGAATGATGTTAGTATGGGACTAGTAACATGGAACCTATCTAAGAGAAGACACAGGCTTTGTAGAGAGAGACCCTGCCGGCCACTCCGTGTCTTCCATCTGAGACCCCGAGCAGCAACGTCCAAGGAGGAGTGAAGGAGGTTTCTTTAAGAGGCACTGGGCTTTCTCCCATATAACCCTTGAGAGGAGAGAGACAGAGAGAGATGGGTGTGGGAGGAGACTATTTAAGGGAAGAGAACGGGGAGGGAGGGAGGGAGAGAGTGAGAGAAGAGGGAGGGAGCAGAGGAGAAGGAAAGAGAAACATAGACACTCAGAGGCAGAGAGGGAGAGAGACAGAAGGACAGAGAGTGTGCAGTCCCCGACCAGCTGACCTGTCCTCTGGCTGGGCCCTGCCAACTGCCAGTTCTGCCCTGGACTCAATTCTGGTGAGAGCTCATGCAGAAACATCCAGTTCCTTAGTGAAGAATAAGCTGGAAGAGTTAGAGAATTAGGAATCCAATGACGTGGACTATTCAAATGCAAATCAAGGCAAGGAAAGTGGCTGGGCAGCAGTGGCTCTTGGGGTTACAAAGTCCTGGAAGGAAAGACTCCGGGCCTGAGAAGAAGAGGATGTGAAGCGCGCCAGCCAGGGCAGCTGAGAACAAGTGGGACTCAGAGAGGTGACTCCGCCCTGCTGGTATCTGGCAGCAAGACACCACACTGGACCTAAATAGAGGACAATGTGCTTCCTGCCCAAACATATGCCAACTGGACCACAGCTCTCTCCTGTCCACAGCCAGTACCTACCTAGCCACTGTCAGACCAGTGGCTGAAAGGCAAAGAGGACACGAGGTGCTTCTGGGAGGAGAGCTGGGAAGGTGTGCGGCAGGGTGCCTTCTGGGGTGCTGCTGGAGAAAGCACCTCCAGAGAGAAGAGAAAGCAAGCTCATTAGGACTGTGCATGTGTCCTGCTGGAGAAGGCACCTCCAGAGAGAAGAGAAGGCAAGGTCACCAGGACCTGTGTGTGTCCTGCTGGAGAAGGTACCTCCAGAGAGAAGAGAAGGCAAGCTCACCAGGACTGTGTGTGTGTCCTGCTGGAGAAGGTACCTCCAGAGAGAAGAGAAGGCAAGCTCACCAGGACTGTGTGTGTCCTGCTGGAGAAGGCACCTCCAGAGAGAAGAGAAAGCAAGCTCATTAGGACTGTGCATGTGTCCTGCTGGAGAAGGCACCTCCAGAGAGAAGAGAAGGCAAGGTCACCAGGACTGTGTGTGTGCTGCTGGAGAAGGCACCTCCAGAGAGAAGAGAAGGCAAGCTCACCAGGACTGTGCATGTGTCCTGCTGGAGAAGGTACCTCCAGAGAGAAGAGAAGGCAAGCTCACCAGGACCTGTGTGTGTCCTGCTGGAGAAGGTACCTCCAGAGAGAAGAGAAGGCAAGCTCACCAGGACTGTGTGTGTCCTGCTGGAGAAGGCACCTCCAGAGAGAAGAGAAGGCAAGCTCACCAGGACTGTGCATGTGTCCTGCTGGAGAAGGCACCTCCAGAGAGAAGAGAAGGCAAGCTCACCAGGACTGTGTGTGTCCTGCTGGAGAAGGCACCTCCAGAGAGAAGAGAAGGCAAGCTCACCAGGACTGTGTGTGTGCTGCTGGAGAAGGCACCTCCAGAGAGAAGAGAAGGCAAGCTCACCAGGACTGTGTGTGTGCTGCTGGAGAAGGTACCTCCAGAGAGAAGAGAAGGCAAGCTCATTAGGACTGTGCATGTGTCCTGCTGGAGAAGGTACCTCCAGAGAGAAGAGAAGGCAAGCTCACCAGGACTGTGTGTGTCCTGCTGGAGAAGGCACCTCCAGAGAGAAGAGAAAGCAAGCTCATTAGGACTGTGTGTGTGCTGCTGGAGAAGGTACCTCCAGAGAGAAGAGAAGGCAAGCTCACCAGGACTGTGCATGTGTCCTGCTGGAGAAGGTACCTCCAGAGAGAAGAGAAGGCAAGGTCACCAGGACTGTGTGTGTGTCCTGCTGGAGAAGGTACCTCCAGAGAGAAGAGAAGGCAAGCTCACCAGGACTGTGTGTGTGCTGCTGGAGAAGGCACCTCCAGAGAGAAGAGAAGGCAAGCTCACCAGGACTGTGTGTGTCCTGCTGGAGAAGGTACCTCCAGAGAGAAGAGAAGGCAAGCTCACCAGGACTGTGCATGTGTCCTGCTGGAGAAGGTACCTCCAGAGAGAAGAGAAGGCAAGCTCACCAGGACTGTGTGTCCTGCTGGAGAAGGCACCTCCAGAGAGAAGAGAAGGCAAGCTCACCAGGACTGTGTGTGTCCTGCTGGAGAAGGTACCTCCAGAGAGAAGAGAAGGCAAGCTCACCAGGACTGTGTGTGTCCTGCTGGAGAAGGCACCTCCAGAGAGAAGAGACGGCAAGCTCACCAGGACTGTGTGTGTGTCCTGCTGGAGAAAGCACCTCCAGAGAGAAGAGAAGGCAAGCTCACCAGGACTGTGTGTGTGCTGCTGGAGAAAGCACCTCCAGAGAGAAGAGAAGGCAAGCTCACCAGGACTGTGTGTGTGCTGCTGGAGAAGGCACCTCCAGAGAGAAGAGAAGGCAAGCTCACCAGGACTGTGCATGTGTCCTGCTGGAGAAAGCACCTCCAGAGAGAAGAGAAGGCAAGCTCACCAGGACTGTGTGTGTCCTGCTGGAGAAGGCACCTCCAGAGAGAAGAGAAGGCAAGCTCACCAGGACTGTGTGTGTCCTGCTGGAGAAGGCACCTCCAGAGAGAAGAGAAGGCAAGCTCACCAGGACTGTGTGTGTGCTGCTGGAGAAGGCACCTCCAGAGAGAAGAGAAGGCAAGCTCACCAGGACTGTGCATGTGTCCTGCTGGAGAAGGTACCTCCAGAGAGAAGAGAAGGCAAGCTCACCAGGACTGTGTGTGTCCTGCTGGAGAAGGCACCTCCAGAGAGAAGAGAAGGCAAGCTCACCAGGACTGTGTGTGTCCTGCTGGAGAAAGCACCTCCAGAGAGAAGAGAAGGCAAGCTCACCAGGACTGTGTGTGTGCTGCTGGAGAAGGCACCTCCAGAGAGAAGAGAAGGCAAGCTCACCAGGACTGTGCATGTGTCCTGCTGGAGAAGGTACCTCCAGAGAGAAGAGAAGGCAAGCTCACCAGGACTGTGCATGTGTCCTGCTGGAGAAGGTACCTCCAGAGAGAAGAGAAGGCAAGGTCACCAGGACTGTGTGTGTGCTGCTGGAGAAAGCACCTCCAGAGAGAAGAGAAGGCAAGCTCACCAGGACTGTGTGTGTCCTGCTGGAGAAGGCACCTCCAGAGAGAAGAGAAGGCAAGCTCACCAGGACTGTGTGTGTGTCCTGCTGGAGAAGGCACCTCCAGAGAGAAGAGAAGGCAAGCTCACCAGGACTGTGTGTGTCCTGCTGGAGAAGGCACCTCCAGAGAGAAGAGAAGGCAAGCTCACCAGGACTGTGTGTGTGCTGCTGGAGAAGGTACCTCCAGAGAGAAGAGAAGGCAAGCTCACCAGGACTGTGTGTGTGCTGCTGGAGAAGGCACCTCCAGAGAGAAGAGAAGGCAAGTTCACCAGGACTGTGCATGTGTCCTGCTGGAGAAGGTACCTCCAGAGAGAAGAGAAGGCAAGCTCACCAGGACCTGTGTGTGTCCTGCTGGAGAAGGTACCTCCAGAGAGAAGAGAAGGCAAGCTCACCAGGACTGTGTGTGTGCTGCTGGAGAAGGCACCTCCAGAGAGAAGAGAAGGCAAGTTCACCAGGACTGTGCATGTGTCCTGCTGGAGAAGGTACCTCCAGAGAGAAGAGAAGGCAAGCTCACCAGGACTGTGTGTGTGCTGCTGGAGAAGGCACCTCCAGAGAGAAGAGAAGGCAAGCTCACCAGGACTGTGTGTGTGCTGCTGGAGAAGGTACCTCCAGAGAGAAGAGAAGGCAAGCTCACCAGGACTGTGCATGTGTCCTGCTGGAGAAGGTACCTCCAGAGAGAAGAGGAGGCAAGCTTACCAGGACTGTGTGTCCTGCTGGAGAAGGTACCTCCAGAGAGAAGAGAAGGCAAGCTCACCAGGACTGTGTGTCCTGCTGGAGAAGGTACCTCCAGAGAGAAGAGAAGGCAAACTCACCAGGACTGTGTGTGTGCTGCTGGAGAAGGTACCTCCAGAGAGAAGAGAAAGCAAGCTCACCAGGACTGTGTGTGTGTCCTGCTGGAGAAGGTACCTCCAGAGAGAAGAGAAGGCAAGGTCACCAGGACCTGTGTGTGTCCTGGTACCTCGTGCAGCAGCGGGATATCCATTTACTAGGATACAGGAACCAGAAATGCTGCTGACATAATCTGCCACGCCGCACAGGGCCTGATTATCAGAACGTCCAGTAGTGAACAAATCCATGTAGATGAGGTCAGACCAGTGGCAGTGTGTGATCGAAGGGTACAGTGACATGTCTACAACCAACAGTCATAAGTGACTCAAAGCAAACCAAAGGACACAATTCATAAGGTCCTCCCAGAGCTGTGGGCACTCCCAGGAGTCTGTGCCTGCGGCAAGGCCAGGTGCTACCCAGGGCCAGGCTTCTCTGCAGATGCTGCCAGCTTTCACTTTAATTTTACCAAATTTTAATAAACATTCGCTCTCTCAGTAGGTGTCTTAGCCCATCCAGGGACCATAACCATGACCCTGGACTGGGTCCCTAGAGCAATGGCTGCATTTTTCTCAGTTTGGAGGCTGGAGTCAGAGGCCTGGACCTGGCAGACACAGTGTGCACCGGGAGCCTGCTGCCTGATTCCTGGACCAGGAGCTTCCTTGGGGTATGGCCAGCAGTGGCCTCTGCTCACATCATCACCCCAGACTGAAGGGCAGGAATGAGCTGCCCCTGACCCTGCAGCATGAGAGCCATAGCTTGCCCTCTCATTTATGCCAATTAGAAAACATGGTTCCATTTAATCACAAAGGTGGCAAGAAAGACACCGCCACCTGATCACAGGGCACTTCAGGCTAAGCAGAAGGTGCCGAGAATCAGTCCTGATCCCACCTCAGGCAGCAGCAGGCCTGGGCCAAGTACAAGGACTACCAGCACAGTGCAGAGGTTTGGGTCACAGCATGATGCTACTTGTTGAAGGACCTGTGCAGAGTGGAGAGGACCTTGAGGCTGAGAATCTAGACTCAAGACACCAGGCAGGCCGGCCCAGGAGGTTCGTCCAGTTCGTCCATGGTCTTCACAGGCCACTCTTCCCCGGCAGGCAGCCCCACCTCTGGGATGCCCCATAGAGCACAGGTTGGCTCACTCCTGGGCCTGTGGCCTGGGCTCCTGCTGCCAGCCGGAGAGCCCTCCAGAGCCAGCGTCTGCCTGGGATCTTCCTTCAAGCTATAGAGTGAAGGTGGCCACACCTCATGGATACGTGGCCCTGGAGTAGGCACAGGCAGGTGGAGGTGGACAGGCAGAACCCTGGGGAATCGGTGAGATACTGTGAGTGAAGCCCAGATGCCTGGCTGCAGCAGACCCGCGGAGCTTCAGCCTCATAGCAGCTCAGCACCCCATGTTCCAAAGTTCCAGGGGAGACCCGGGGTCCAGCAGGGGCAGGTGGAGTGAGAGGAACACTCAAGGAGAGGCACAGTGCCACACACTGGTTTTTACAGGACCTACCTTTTCCTTCTGTTAGGTGCAGGGTCTCTGGTCTAATTCCCAGGTCCTTGATCCACTTTGATGAGTTTTGTGCAGAGTGAGAGATAGGGTTTAATTTCATTTTGCTGCATATGGATTTCAAGTTTTCCCAGCACCATTTGTTAAAGAGGCTGTTCTTTCTCCAATGTGTGTTTTTGGCACCTAGTATGTCTAGTAGGAGAGAACTGTATCTATGTGGGTGGTTCTCTGTGTCTTCTATTCTGCACCATTGGTCTACATGTCTATGTTGGTGTCAATACCATGCATTTTAGTGTCTTTCTCTGTGGTATGGTTCACGGCTTGTATTGTGATGCCTCCTGCTTCACTCTTCTTGCTAAGGACTGCTTTGGCTATTCTGGGTCTCTGATTTTTCCAAATGAATTTCATGATTGCTTTTTTGGAGTTCTGTGAAGAAGGACACTTGGATTTTTAAAGGAATTGCATTATATCTGTTCACAGGAGAGCCCACAGGTCCTTCCTGGAGGCACTGATTCCTCTCTGACCTTCTTCTCCTGGCAGAGACTGGGCCTCAAGCCTCCAGGGCTTCCCACTGCCAGGGACCATTCCCCACACACCAACCCTGCACAGGGTGCACAGCTCCGGGACCCGTGTCCCCCAGCACCCACTGCAGGCTCAGCTCAGCTCACTTTGGGCTGATCTAACTAGTATCGTGCACTTCACTTCAGTGGCACGTGCATCCCAGCATCTTGGCCAGCCTCCCTGGTCCTGCACGCTCAAGGTTTCTGAGGCTCTGAAATTCCCTTCATTTCTCACATCATCTCCCGCCTGTACGGGGAGTGGGGGTTGTGCTGCAATGGAGCTGATGCACCTGGCATCCACTCTCCCATGTGCTGGTTTCTGTCCTCATTTCTACAGCGGCTCCTCCCTGTCTGTCAGTCAGGACCACCCGCCCAGACTTGTTTAGACCCCGTGCGTGGGAAATCAGGCACTACTCTAATCAGACAGGCTCTAGTCACAGGGTCAGTTTCCCCCCGTGGTGAGGAGCTTCTCTGGAGCCCTGGACTTCCCAGCCACCTGGGCAAGCGTCCTGAAAGGGCAGTGCCCAGCTGGCCCAAGGCCAGCAGGTCTGTAGCTCTGCACCAGAGGGAGCTCACAGAGCAGCTGAATTGAGCAGGCTTAGCGAGGGCACAGCGGCGGGCTCTGCACACCCCTCCTGAAGATGCTCCGGTGTCAGCCATCCACCTTTTATTTCACCGCATCCTGCACCCCAGATACCACCCAGAAATTTACCCAACAAAATGCCAGAGAAAAGCAGCCAACAATGAAGCCCAGAGGCACCTCCTGAACAAAGGCACCACCAGAGAGTGCAATAAATTAGGGTTTAATTGCTGGAAATCGCTTTCAATTACTAAAAATTACCACAAATTACTTGTTGAATAGACACATTATTTCACCACCATTAATAATCTAAAATTGCTAATTACATGTAATTGTCAGTGATTTTTGTTCCTTGGTGAACAGCAAGGTACTGCCTCATGGGGCCCAGCTTCTCAGGGCCAGGCCCCCACCTGGCACCTTCACCTGCAAGAGTCCCCAGCCACACCTCCCAGGAGAAGGTCAAGGTCCAGCAGCCTGGGACCCAGAGCTGGGGCCTGAGCATGGTCCAGGGGTGGCCCATCCCACCGTCAGCCACTCAGTGCCAGGAAGCAGACGGGGAGGCCATCCTCAGGAACAGGCCATCTGCCAGCCAGATGCTCCAGAGACGGGCACCGCGGCCTGGGCCTCTGCAGCCCTCAGCTGCCTTGCCACACTCCCACAGGCACACAACTCCCTGGCTCCCCTCCCCACTGTGTAGGGCCCGAGGGCCAGAAGCCTCTGGCAGGGGACACTCCCGACTGAAGGCCTGTCCACCTCCACTCTGGAAGCTCATCCAGGAGGGTTTAACACACAGCATCCAAACGGCCCAAGCCTCACCTCAGATGCCTGTCCCAAACCCAAGAGGAAAGGGGGGCTCCATGCTGTCCTTGGCCCTCCCTCCGGGGTGAGCATGCAAGTCCCCTGGCCGACAGGGAGACAGGCAGGAAAGAGGGTGGGCTGACACCGGCTCAGCACTCACCCTTCTCCTTTCCTCAGCATCACCCGTGCTCCTGTTGGACAGCAGGTTCCCCGCAAGCTGTGGCACAGGATGAGGTGCCCAGGTACACTCCTGGGGGCCTCCGCTGCCCCTGAAGTCCAGGCAGCAGGGAGGAGGCACCTTGGGGTAGCCAAAACCCTCGAGGATGCTGACCAGGGAGCACAAGAGAGGACATGAGGCCCACAGGCTCACATCTGCCAACCAGCCTCCCCACATCTGCTCCCAGAACACGCCCCCAAACTGAGGGATGCAGGGAACTCTTCCAGAATGCAATCCCAGGGACAGAGGGGACGTGCATGCAGACGTCACCTGCCCACACCAGACTGCCTCCCGCCGCAGGGAGGAGGAACACAAGTCGATCCCACATCCCACGTCTGGTACCAGTCCACGACACCACCCTGCCTCCTCTGGGTGGGCATGGGATGACCTCACCCAACTGCCAGTCACGGTGATTGAGCACCTCTCTCCAGCTCTACAAAGACAGCTGCGACCAGGCCCCTCCCAGCCACACAGCTGCTCACAGAGCGTCCGGGTGGAACCATGGGGTGAACGTCACACCACGCTGGGAAACAACATGGCTGGGGCATCCCTGAGCCAAAAGTCCCCAGGCCACTGTGTGGCACAAACCTCACTTCCCATATCTGGAGCCTCGGGCATCCAGAGTCCACGGGCCTGAGTACTTCCAGCTCTGGTGGCCCCTCAGGCTGGTGCCCAGTGTGGGGGCAGCAGCTCTGAAAATGCTCTCACCAGCACCTGGTGGAACAGCCTCCCGCGCCAGGGCAGCTCAGCCCCTGGACAGGACAAGTGCAGTCTGACACCTGCTGGGGGGGATGGGAGGAGGCCACCTGCACACCCCAGATGACCCCCACACCTTCACCGCCTTCTCTGTTCCACCAGCCCTCCCTGGGGCATTTGTGAGAACAGGTCTTTGAACAGGTCTTTACATGTGTTTTGAGATAAGGAGGAAGGAGATCAGGGTTTATTAGGATAATAATGCGAGACCCAGGCATGGGGGTGCACAGCTGCAATCCCAGCTTAAAATCAGAAACCCTTAAAGGGGGGTGTTGGGGTTTCAACCTGAGATGTCCCCCAAAGCTCACGTGTGAGGCAATGCGAGAGAGTTTGGGGGTGAAGTGACTGTTATTGAGGCCTCAACCTCATCAGTGCCTTGATCCCCGGACAGGGATTAGCTGGAGGTGGCTGTGGGCAGGCAGAGGGTGGCTGACGGAGGTGGGTCCTTGGGGACATGAATTTGTCCCTGTTGAGCAGGGACCTCTTTATGGTGCCATGTCCTGAGCTGCTTTCTTCCACCCACTCTTCCTCCATGACGCCCTGCCTCACTTGAGGGCCCGAGGAATGGAGCTGGCCACATACCAACGGAGACCTCTGATTGTGAGCCCCCAAATAAACCTCCTTGCTTCACGGTTGCTCTTGTCAGGTCTTTTGGTGACTGCGGCAGAAAGGCTAAGACAGGGAGGTGGACGGGGATAGAACACTCCTGGGTCCGATCCACAGTACCAAGAGGGTGGGAAGGGGGTCAGAGACAGGCAGGCTGGGCAGGTGCAGACTGAGCTCTGGGGCCTTCACCTCCGTGGAGTCTCTGAGCCAGTTCATCAGTGGAGCTTCTTTTCCTCAAGGTGCCTCATGATCGGTCTTTGGGCTTTCCCAATCCTTGAACATGGAAGATTCGTTTGCAGAGAGAGTTCATCTGTCTGATTAAGATTAGAGAAAGAAGAAGTTGGCGGCTGCAGGATCCTCTGGAAACATAGACTAACTGTACACCCTCAAAATCAGTGTCCTTCAACATCCATTTTTATTTAAACTTGTGAGTATGGTTTGAAAGCACATGACATCTTAGGACCCTCGTACACGATTCCTACACAACAAAGTACAAAGAGTGACACTGGGGTGCAGTCTTCATATTGAGAACATCACCACCCAAAACTGGGGGTGATACAGAGCCGCACTGCGGCCCACAGGGATAACTGAGGACCTTAGCTCAGGTCCCCTGACTGAAAACCGAGCGTTGGGCTCCACCGGTGCCCATCCAGAGCTCTAGGGACCATGGGAGCCAGAGAAACCGCTCAGTCTGGAGCGACGTGGAGAAAAGCCAATCCTCCAGGGCTCCAGCCCTCCCTGCACATAGCAGGGATGTTTCTTCATAAAGGCTGACGAGCCAGGCGCAGGTGAAACCAGAACTAAACACCGCCAGGTCTCCTGGGACTGCCTGGTCCTGGGCGCCTGGCTCCACACGGCCTGCTGTGCTAAGAAGAAGCAAGGTCAGTGTTCAAAAGGGAGCAAAGGCTGTCTCTCCTCCTTGGGGGTCCCAGTCTTGTTGAACCTTGAGGGAACTTGCATTTTAAGAATCCTGGACATCTATCTAGGGTAAAATTGCTGGGGGAGGCTGGCTGTGAGCCCTGAATGAGGTGCTACAGCCCACGGCCAGCCTGCCAGCTGGGCACAGGAATGGCCTCCTCCCTCCCATTGCAGGACCTCAGGAAAGACAGGAGAAGAACACACTCTTGGCTAAAGACCCTGAGCCAACCTTGTGACAATCCACAGTGACACCCGCCACGCCATGATCTCCAGAAACACGTGGGTACCGTCACAGGAAAGCCAACGCTGATTTAGGACATTACTAGGGGTTGCCAGGCCCAGAGAGGACAGACGGAGGCTGAGGGCAGCTGCCCTGTGGGTGACTTACCCAGTCCTGCCTCAGAACTCCTTGCCCTGAAGACACTGCTACAAGAAGTAAACAAAGATCTAGGGTGGGTGGGAGCCATGCCACAGAGATGGGGCCGAGTTGCAGTCCTCGGGGGAATCCATTCCCCAAGAAATCAGGGTCCTGCCCCCAGGAAAGGGGCAGCTGCTGAGTCAGAGGACAGGTCAGCTCACCCTGGCCCACCAGCCCTGGCTTCTGTCCATGGCCCCTGGACAGAAGCTCTGCTCTTCAACAACACTGAATGCAGGCCGCGAAGGACCAGGCCTAACTCACTGACAGCTTTAGTGGGCGTGCTGTGAAGGTATGGGCAGAGCCACACAGACCTGAGACTGGACAGCACCGCATCCTCCCAGGACCAGGACCGCAGCAGAAAAGGGAAGAACATGAACCAAAACACACTCCAGAGCCTCTTGGCCCTGCCGAGCCTCGGCTTCTGAGTCTCGACAGGAGAACAGGAAATCAGCCTGCAGCTCAGGTGTGTTGGTTTGTTGGGGGTTTTTTGTTTGTTTGTTTGTCTGTTTTTTCAAAATGATCAGCGTGGTTTCCACGCTGTCACATCCCACTCCAGGCTCACACTCGGGATGTGCCTGAGCACGTGGCACACACTGACATGCCTGGACAGCGTCCAGTGGGTTCCACGTGCCATCCAAACGCAGCTCCTGTGACTCGGCATTGGCAAGCCTCCACATTTCCAGGCTCCTAAACAGCTGTGAGCAGCAAACGCCAAAAGAGCCCTTCCCCGGGCCAGGGGTTTCTGGTGCTCAGCACCGTTAACCTGCTCAGCTTATACTGGGGCCCCCAGCGTGAGCACTGCTGGCCTGCTCCCATAGAGGAGAGACCGAGGCAGAGAGCACACGCACACTGCCGTCTGAAAGGAAGGGTGAGCTCTGAATCTAGACGCAGCCACTCCGACGGCACTGAGAATCACAAAATCCCTTGCACTTCTTCAGGAGCGCTCAGGAGGACCCACACTCCAGCACTTCCTTCCAACCTGCCTCTCTGCCCTGCCCTCCAAGGGGCCTGAGAGGCTTTTCTGGGCCGCCCCCTGCCTCGGCAAGCATGGCAGCAGGATGACATTCTCCCCGGTGGAAGCCCAAGGCTGTAACAGTAAGAAGATGAACAATCTGAGATTTTACTATGTATGTCTATATTTGCTCCCAAAGTGTAGGCTGTCTCCACCTCACTGATCGTCTCTTCTGCTCAGAAGAAGCAGCTTTTTACTCTGCTCCATCCCCTTTATTGATTCTTGGTTTTGCATCTTCCGCTTTAGGAGTCTTGTTAAAGATGAAGACTGGGGCTACTTTTTCCTTCATTAGGCACCGGGTCTCTGGTCTAGTTCCCAGGCCCTTGATCCACTCTGAGTTGAGATTTGTGCCTAGTGAGATATAGGGTTTATTTTCATTTTGCTGCATATGGATTTCCAGTTCTCCCAGAACCATTTGTTAAAGAGGCTATATTTTCTCCAATGCATGTTTTTGGCACTTTTATCTAGTATTGAGGTAACTGTATCTATGTGGGTTGTCTGTGTGTCTTCTATTCTGCACCATTGGTCTACATGTCTATTTTGGTGCCAATACCATGCTGTTTTAGCTACTAGTGCTCTGTAGTATAGCTTAAGGTCTGGTATGGTGATGCCCTCTGCTTCACTCTTCTTACTAAGAATTGCTTTAGCTATTCTGGGTCTCCTATTTTTCCAAATGAATTTCATGACTGCTTTATCGATTTCTACAAGGAACGACAATGGGAATTTAATTGGAATTGCACTAGATCTGTATAGTGCTTTGGGTAGGATGGCCATTTTGACAACATTAATTTTGCCTATCCAAGAGCATGGGAGATCTTTCCATCTTGTAAGGTCTTCTTCAACTTCTTTCTTTAGTGTTCTGTAGTTCTCATTGTAGAGGTCTTTCACCTCTTTCGTTAACTTGATTCCGCAGTATTTTAGTTTATTTAAGGCTATTGTAAATGGGGTAGTTTTCCTAATTTCTCTTTCAGAGGATTCATCACTGATGTATAGAAATGCATTTTATTTATGGGTATTGATTTCATATCCTGCTACTTTGTTGAATTTATGTATTAGTTCTAGAAGTTTTATGGTGGAGTTTTTTGGATCCTCTAAGGATAGAATCATGTCATCAGCAAATGATAGTTTGAGTTCTTCTTTTCCTATTTGTATCCCTTTTATTTCTTTCATCTAATTGCTCTGGCTAGAGTTTCAAGGACTGTGGTGAAAGAGGGCATTCCTGTCTGGCTCCAGTTTTTAGAGAGAATGCTTCCCATTTTTCTCCACTTAGAATGATGTTGGCTTTGGGCTTAGCATAGATAGCCTTTACAATGTTGAGGTATGTTCCTACTGTCCCTAGTTTTTCTAGTGTTTTGACACGAAAGGGTGCTGTATTTTGTCAAATGCTTTCTCTGCATCAATATAATCATGATTCTTATCTTTAAGTCTATTGATGTGATTAATTATATTTATTGGTTTCCGTATGTTGAACCAACCTTGCATCCCTAGAATGAACCCCACTTGATCATGATGCACTATTTTTTTAATATGTTTTTGTATGTAGTTTGCCAGAATTTTATTGAGAATTTTTGTACCAGTGTTCATCAGTGATATTGATCTGAAATTTTCTTTCCTTGACATGTCTCTGCCTGATTTTGGTATCAGAATGATACTCTTTTTCCATTTCATGGAATGATTTGAGGAGTATTGGTATTAATTCTTCTTTGAGTCTTGTTGAACTCAGCTATGAATCCATCTGGTCCTGGGCTTTTCTTGGTTGGTAGATTTTTGATGGCATCTTCTGTTTCCTTGCTTGAAATTGACCTTTTTAAACTGTCTATGTCCTCTTGACTCACGTTTGTGTTGTATGTCCTCTTGACTCACATTTGTGTTACATGTCCTCTTGACTCACATTTGTGTTGTATGTCCTCTAGACTCACGTTTGTGTTGTATGTCCTCTAGACTCACGTTTGTGTTGTATGTCCTCTAGACTCACGTTTGGGTTGATCATACGCCTCTAGAAAACAATGGGGCATCTACATATGTCCAACAAACTCATCTCAAATTCAAGAACCAAATAAACCACAACACAATAATACACGGTGACATTAATACACCTCTTTCATCACTGGATGGATCTTCCAAACAAAAACTAAAGAAAGAAACTACAGAACTCAATGATACAATGAATAATTTAGACTTAACAGACATCTACAGAGTATTCCATCCGTCAACAAGTGAATACACTTTCTTCTCAGAAGCACATGGATCCTTCTCCAAAACAGACCATACGTTATGCCACAAAGCAAGTCTAAGCAAATAAAAATATAGAGATACTACCCTGCATTCTATCAGACCATAATGGGATGACAGTAGAGATCAATAATAAAAGTAAAAAGAGAAGCTACTCCAACACCAGGAGACTAACAATTCGCTACTGAATGACGCATGGGTACAGCAGCCATCAGGGAGGAGATGAGAACAATTTAAATGAGAACTCTGATACCACTTATCAAAACCTCTGGGGCATCAAGGCTGCACTAAGAGGAAAGTTCATTGCATTGACCTCATTCATTAAAAGAATAAAAAGTCAACAAATAAACGACCTGACACTGCAGCTCAAAGCTCTAGAAAAAGAAGGATAAACCAACACCAAAAGTAACAGAAGACAGGAAATATGAAAATCAGGGCAGAAACCAATGAAACTGAAACATTAAAACAATTCAAAAAACTCACAAAATGAAAAGATGGTTCTTTGAAAAACTAAATAAAATTGACAAACCCTTCTTGGCCACCCTAATGAAAAGGAGGAAGAAAACTCAAATTACTAAAATTTGTGATGAAAAAGGAAGTTTCATGGCAGCGAGTACTGAAACCCAGAAGCCAGTCAGAGACTGTTTTAAAACGTAGATTGACAGATTAAGTAGAGCTCTCTGCCAGGAAACAAGCCAGAACAGAGAAGACAGGCGGGACAATATGCTGCCACTGGTTGTCTGACTTATTGCTTCTGGTTCGCAATCATCTTCAGAGGCCGAATACAGTGTTGAATGAAATTCTCTGTCTGTGCCAATGTCCCTGCACTTTGTCATTCAATTCCTGACTTCAGATAAAAGTGACTTCTTCAGACGACTCTACCACTGACTGACGCGGCCAGTGAACAGCACCACAGCCCTGTGAAATCACGGGGAAGTTAACTTGAGGAGAGAGAGAGATGAAAGGAGGGGAAAAAGAGGAGGAGGCGGGTAAAAGCCATTTCCAAAATGAGAGGCCCAGAAATCGATCCGTAATTATCTGCCCACATGAGTCCAAAGGCTTTTATTTGATAAGGCAAGTAATACGCAGCCAATAATGTGGATTATTTCAGAGAATAAAAGCCTGATGGTCTCCATGGCCCACATAGCTTGGAGCAAGGTTGAGGACGAGGCTCCAGTCCATAGCCAGCAGCGGAGACAGGCCCCTCCTGCTTCCGTCAGCGATGCCAGGGCTCCTGTGCCCTCTGGTGAGCAGATGGAGCCCACCTCCCAGGAAGGTTCTTCCATCAACACCCAAAACCCTAAATCAAACTTCAAGCTTTTTAAGTTCTAAATGGGAATGAAGTCTTCCCAGTCTCATACTTTAAAATTAAAAGGCAAAATTCGTAGTTTGCATCAGGAAAAAAAATGCAAGCTTTTAAAGCGTGCCAAGGTGAGCCACCTAGTTTTAACGGTCAGAGTAGTGGAGGGTTGATGAGGACACCCCTGACCCACAAGAACAGTGCGACATCTTCTGAAGCCAGAGCTGGGATTCCCGGATACACAGAAACAGAGCCCCGTGTGGCCCAAGAGGGATGAGGCTGCCTGGCTGGTCGCTGTGCTCACTCCTGCTCCTGTGTTGCAGCAAGACCTTCGTGTGAATTAAAGGTCACACTGTGTCTGCCCGTGGCACCCTGGCCTGGGACGACACGGCTGCATTTTCTGCATCTGTTCTGCCTTGACAATACGTGAAGTGACCTCTGGCCCCCAGCTCTTCCGCTGGTGTCCCCACCCCAGCATCAGGAACACGAGCCTGGCCTGGGATCAGCCCAGCCACAGCAGCACAAGATGCCGCACGAGAGCTGGTTGGGAGAGGTGGGTCAGTGTGGAGTACCAGTGAGGGCACACAGCAGCAGTGAGCTACAGGGGGACCCAGGGTGCGCTCAGGATCACGCTGCTGCGTGCTCAGTGCCCCACCTCTGGGGACCAGAATGTGTGCGCTCTGCCTGCCTTCCCTTCTCTTGGCGTGGGCCTGTCCTGAATGATGACCTACTGCTCATTAACACCTGGCCAACCTGGAAACTCGTCAGCCTGCACGGCATACTGTCAGGTGCCGCGTGTGATGTGGTGAGCTGGTTAATACACTGGAAAGGGGACCTGTTAGACTCCAGCCCTCCCAGCCCACCCTCTGGTACCAGCCCTTCCTCTGAGGCAGAGACAGTTACAACACTGGGCTTCCTCTTGGTCCAGCACCCTGCCCCACGATGGGGTGCAGAAAACTCCATGCTCCTTCTACTGCAGACAGAGTATCTTGTCGTGGGGATCTTCGTTGATGACCTTTACATCTCCTGGGATCACAAAACCCACAAACCCACAGCAGAGCAGGTGCAGGAGCACAGCAGACCAGAAAACCAGACTGGATGATTCCACTCTCACCCAATGTCCCAGCAAAGTGAATCCACAGACCAGCAGCCCTGAGCACAGAGCTGCAGCAGTTCTGGGAACGACACTGGCAGCTGCCAGTCTTCCTCCTGAGGTGACCTGAATATGCTAAAGTCAGACTGCAGGGTAGGCTCACAGCTCCACCGACACAGGAGCCTGAAATGACCTCTCAGAGCTCAGAAAGAGCACCACTTGGAAAGGAAATAGAGATTATCCTGCCTCTCAGGGCAGCATTTGCTTTATTTTTTTGCCAGAAAAGAATACAGTAACATACTCAAGATAATTAGAAGAAGATATATGATTCAGGAATTTTCATCTAAAAGAACCAGCCTCCAGGTATAAAAGATTCAAAAAAACAGGCAAGACACTGGCCTTTCCTATGACTGCATCCAAGGACAGCTCCTGGTGGCCACAGCAACCAGGGACATCGCCATGCAGCTGCCCGTGGCAGGAGCTACTAGCCACTGTGGAAGAGGGACTGCGTGAGGTTTAGGGAGATAAGTGCCATGCAGTGTGTGGCCCACACAGCGGACAAAGGCAGCCATCAAGCGCCAGCCAACGCAGGACGGTGCACGTTCAGCTGGCCTCGGTCACCGGCTGGGGGAGCGTGCTGTCACTGCCATGTGGGGCCGGCTGTGTGACAGACAGTGTGAAACAGCGAGTAGCCAGCTCACTCCCACCCCCTGGAAAACCACCATTCTCCTGGGGCGAGTAAGGAGATGCAGACATTCAGAAGCTTGAATACAGACTCTGAAGTCCTGATGCACTTAAAAAATCTGCAGAGGGGCTGGGATTGTAGCTCAGTGGTAAAGCATTTGCCTCACGTGGGTGAGGTACCAGGTGTGAGCCTCAGCACCACATTAAAAAGTAAAATAAATAAATCAGGTACATTTCTAAAATTCCTGTAAAGGACACCTACACATATACTAAAAAGGAAGTTCAAAGCCAAAATGAAATGAAACCAGGCTTGTGATACGGCCAAGAGCTGGTTCTCATGGGAGATGAGTCAGGTCAGCTCCCCCTCCAGTTCGGGCAGGGCCTCCCTCTTCTGGGTCATTCCAGGTGGCTGCAACTTGTCAGCTCACACATGGAAGCCACAGGGGTCAGGACCTGATGGGTGCTGGACACCATGTTCCAGGGTGCAAACGTGACCCAGGAGGGCCAGGTCAGAAATCCCTGTAGAGTGGGGACAGCTGCTGGAAGGTGGTAAGTACTGCCCAGGGATCCACACAGCGGCAGGGAAGAAGGACGGACCGGGAAGGTCCTCTGCGTGACAGCAGGCTTGGATCTGCACAGGGCCCTGGCCACCACGAGGCAGCCGGAGGGGCGAGGGCCGGATCTCAGCAGGACCTCAGCAGAAGGGACTGCCTCCTGTCTCCCAGGGCAGTGGGAGGGTGTTTCAGGAGCAGGCAGGAGAGTAAGGGAGCCAGGAGCAGGGGGCACCTCCACAGCCAGCACTCTGGAGATGGCCAGAGCGGCCAGGACCCACGGGGGCCAATCCGTTTGTTCCATTCTGCATTGTTTACGGAGGTGGATTTTTCACTCTCTTTTATGG
Organism: Ictidomys tridecemlineatus; assembly: GCF_052094955.1. Classification (NCBI taxonomy): domain Eukaryota; kingdom Metazoa; phylum Chordata; class Mammalia; order Rodentia; family Sciuridae; genus Ictidomys; species Ictidomys tridecemlineatus. The sequence goes on from NC_135478.1 coordinate 231,530,194, forward strand.
AATTATGACACTATGTTGCTTTTTTTTCATAACTTTGATTTTCTGCTTTCTGCTTTTGACATATAGCTCAATAAATCAGGAGAGTCTTGCCAGCAAACAGATCTATAGTTGTTCTCATGACAGCAAATTGCATACCATCAATGACATTCAAATGCTGAATTTTAATGGCTTGTCAGAAGATGTGAAATGTACTTTAAAAATTTAATATGTGGGAGAAGTGTGTCTGCCCATGTAACAGACAAGAGTGGTGAAGATGAGCGACCACATCTGTGTGGCAGAAGAACGTCACACATCTAAGCCCCATGTCCCTTCCCCCTCTGTGTGGAAGGCTCCCTGAAGGCACAGCATGAAGCTGTCCATCAGAGGCCACCAGTCACAACTCCAGACAGCAGTCTTGACAGACAGGACAGAAGCCCGTGGCCAGCAGCCGGCTTCCCATGCTATTTCTGGGAAGATTCACTTAGGGAATCTGGAAAACCTCCCTACTCAGGGATCCTCCTCAGGTCAGGCTGGCCAGGACAAGGATCCAGCCTGGAGATGTGGAATCCCCAGCACCCTGGAGTGGTGACCATAATCGAGTCTTTGTATCAGGGCTGAAAGTCTGAAAAGACAGAGTAAATGAATCTTCCAGACAGGCATCTTCCATGTCTGCTCTTCTTGGAAGTCTTCCTGTACTTGTTTCTCACCTTCTACTGCATTGTCTTTGGAAGAGAAGAGGAAACAGCACCTTATTTAAATAACGCTGGCTCTGTGGAGCTGGGCCACGGCACAAGTGGAGAGAGCTGTCTTTGGTGAGGACGGTGCTTAGCTCCTTTGGTTTCCCCATGAGCCTCATTCTAACCTGGCTGTAGTACACATGAGCTCTCTCCACGCAGGAGTAAGTAGTTCATTCAAGTGGAACAATGGAAGCCGTCAAGGCTTCTTAGACAAACTCTGTGCTCCGTGGTAGAGCTGGGGCCAACATGCAAGCTCAGCATGTGAGCAAGACCAGTTTGTATCACACAACTTGCCAACTAGGGAAAAAGAAAACTGGGAGACGGAGGGAAGTGAACCCTGTCCTGGTCCAAGCTGCCCAGCTTCTGTGCTTGGAATATCACCCGATCTTCCTTGCAGTGCCTTCTGTCATTTGTGCACAATTAAATCCCACATCTTCAGAGAGGAATTTGATGAGAATGTGTCAATGTGCAGCCAGTGGACAGGTGGTAGAAGCTCTGCAGCCGAGGCAGGTGGAGCGGGTAAAGTCACAGGCCAGCATGTCTGTGACTAGAGGACCTAGAGGCTGGGCTCTTCTCTGTGGAAGCACTGCTGTGCTTCTGCTGTGACGCTGTGGTGCCTCTCTGGTCCAGTGGGGTTTGTGCTCATGACACCCTGGCTGGGAGTCAGATGAGTAAGTCAAGGTGAAGCCATGACAACCTGGAGGCAAGGCCAGATCCAGAGGCGCTCGCCACAGCACAGTTTTAAAGGTAAAACGTGCAGTTATCTTCCCCGAGTGGTTTTTGTCGTCTTCTCAGTCAGCTCTATGGGTCTAGGCCTAGAACTGTTTTTCCTAGGCCCTCCTCAGAAGCAGACTCCAGTCGCTTTGCATTTCCATGAGCACTGGAGATGACACTCATCTGTCCACTCAGGAACTGGAGGTTCCCCTGGGGACAGAGCCAGGCTATCAGGCTCCAGCACTCATGTCCACGGTCTACAAAGCATTTGAGGATATTCAGCCAAGCCAACAGTAGGCGGGGAGCTTAGGCAGCACATGTATATACCATTCTCCACTGTTGAGAGCCACAGCCAAAGGGGCCCCAGCAAACTTCCAGCTGCCAGCAAACTTCCAGCTGTCGGCTGATGATTGGCTCACAGCGGCCCCAGCAACATCTAGCTGATTGGCTCCTCTGTGGTGATGTTCATTGGGCTGTTTCCCTGCCCTTTCAGACCACGGAGCTGCTCATTGGGAAACTTATTTTTGGCTCCGCCCACGCAACCTAGCCAATCGGCCTCAAGAGCAGGAGGATTGTGGGAGGCGGTGAGGCTGGGGTGTGGGTGAGAGGCTTGTGGAAGCCGGTGGTGGCAGTTGGGCTCTGAGGGTTTTTTCCTGAGGAGCTGTTTTGTTTGGCGAGTGTGGTTCTAAAAATAAAGTTAGTTTCTTTTGACAAGTGGCTCCTGAATTGTGCCCAGCCAGGCTACGGCATTTGGTGGCCCGTACAGGGAACAAGTGAGGGTAAGTGATAAGGTAAACTGCTCACCCCTGAGGGCAGGGCGAGAGGATGGGGAGCCATTTTAAGATTCTTCTTTCATTTTGTTTCGCTTTCGTTTTAAGTTGCCTGTCCCTGGAGATGAGTGGGACATAAGAAAAACCACTCACATCTGAGAAACAGATAGGGAAAAAGAACAGATGGACATTTCAGGAGGATAGAAAGGCTGTCATAATGAACTTTTGTGGTTCCATTTTTGTTTCATTCTGTTTCAGTTTTGTTTGGCATCATCTTGTTGGGTTGTATTATAGTAGAAATACGGGATCAGAAATTAGTAAAAAACAAACCGAAAGACTGTTAAGTAAATTGTTAGAGGAAGGAGGCATCTCAGTAAAATCAAGAGCAGTCAGGGCATACGTTGATACAATACAAAAATGTAGCCCATGGCTTTTTAAGGAGGAGTTGTTAGATATATCACAATGGGACCATCATGGTGAAGATTTAAAAAGAATAGAAAAGAAAAGCCCAGGGACTCTGCCAGTTGGCACATTGTCATTGTGGACGTTCGTATCTTGTTTGCTTAGTCCAAAGCCTTCAGTTCAGACAAAGGTAGAGGAAGGAGAAGACATATTGATTCAAGTAAAAGAGAAGGTCTCTTGAGCTAGTCAGACAGAGGAAGGAAGTTTAGAGCAGAAAAAGCCATCAGGGGGAAAGTTACAACAGGAGACTGCTACTAACACCTTTCTATCACCAGACGGCGTAAGTGTCCAACCAACAGTGCCACCTCCATATGCTGGAAGGCCCCCAACCCCCATAGTTGATAGATGGGATCCTGAGACAGGATCTCAAATATTAACATGCTCTGTATTTGAGCAGGCAGGAGGGCAGCAAATTCACCATGCTTTAGATTTCAAAACAGTGAAGCAGCTAAAAGAGGCTGTAACAACCTATGGTCCTCAAGCACCCTTCACTGTAAGCATGGTCGAATCCATTACCAACTTGAACATGACGCCAGCAGATTGGGCTAGCATGTGTAAAGCTGTGCTAAATAGAGGACAATACCTGTTATGGAAGGTTGCCAATGAGGAATTTTGCAAGGAGATGGCTAGGCGAAATGCAGCAGCTGGTTATCCTCAGAGAAATCTAGATATGTTGTTAGGAAAGGGACCTTATGAGGGTCAGCTGCAACAAATTGCATATGATCCTGCCATATACTTACAAATTGCTGTAGAGGTGGTTAGAGCATGGAAGACTTTACAAGCACATGGAGATTTACAAGGTCAATTATCTAAGGTAATACAAGGAGCTAATGAATCTTACACTGAATTTGTAGATAGGCTTATTCAAACAGCTACTACCAGAGTTTTTGGGAATACAGAACAAGCAATGCCATTAGTAAAACAATTGGCTTATGAGCAAGCAAATCATTGGTGCAGAGAAGTCATTAGACCATGGAAACATGCAGATTTAAACACATATATTAAATTATGTAGAGACATTAATGAACAAGGGCAAGTCTTGGCAGCTGCAGTAAAATAGGCTTTAGATGCCAGAGACATTAATGAACAAGGGCAAATTGTGGCAGCTGCAGTACAACAGGCTTTAGATGCCAGGCAAAAAACATGCTACATTTGTGAATAAACAGGACATTTTAAAAGGAATTGCCCCATAGAAGGAGGGTTTATCAAAACTAGGTATCAAAGCAGTAGAATACCAGGTATTTGCCCACAATGCTGTAGAGGGAGACATTGTGCTAATGAATGCCATTCTCAAACCACCATAAAGGGTACTCCATTATCAAAAAATGAACAAGGACCAGGTGTCTATCCACAATATCATGGAGAAAGGCACCGGGCTCCATTGCCAAAAAATGGACAGGGGGGCCTAATGCTCCGGGGCCCAAGACCACAAATATACGGGGCACTGGAGGAACCCAAAAACCCCATCAGGGTAGTGCCCAGGACACATTGTCCATCAGATCCCTCATCAGACAAACCAGAGGGATCGCAGGGTTGGATATCTGTGCCTCCGCCAGAGCAGTACTAACTCCAGAGATGGGAGTTCAAATCATTCCCACAGGAGTAAAAGAACCTCTTCCCCAAGGAACAGTAGGCTTATTATTGGGACGCAGTTCTTCTACACTAAAAGGACTAATGATAAGTCCCGGGGTAATTGATCCCGATTATGAAGGCGAAATAAAAATTATAGCTAGTTCTCCAAAGGGTATATCAGTAATTTCACCAGGAGATAGAATAGCACAGTTATTAATAATATCCAGCCTACATGATAAATTTTCCAGTAGTACTGTAGAAAGAGGTTTCATGAGATTAGGCTCCACAGGTGTAGATTGGGTTATGCTTTCTTTAAATTTAGATTCTCGCCCCATGCTAAAACTAAATATTCAAGGATATGAATTTAATGGGCTACTGGATACAGGTGCAGACCTTAGCATTATATCTCGTCAAGAATGGCCAAAACATTGGCCATTACAACAAGCCACTCAAACGCTTCGAGGCCTAGGAGTGGCAACTAATCCTGATAGAAGTGCAATGGTATTAGATTGGAAGGATCCTGAAGGATGTGAAGGAACTATACAGCCATATGTATTGGATCATCTTCCTATAAATTTATGGGGACGAGATGTCCTAGATCAATTAGGTTTGACATTAACAAATAACATCAATCCAAATGTGCCCACTATTATGGCTAGACAAGGTTTTAGGAAGGAAAAAAATTAGGAGAACAAGAACAAGGTATAGCAACACCAATTCAAATAGATCAAGAAACAGACAGACATGGATTGGGTTTTCAGAAGAGATCACTGAGGCAATAAAAATTACTTGGAAATCAGAAAGACCAGTATGGGTTCCTCAGTGGCCCCTGACTAAAGAAAAGATACAAGCAGCCCATGACCTGGTCAAACAACAATTAGCGGAAGGACATTTACAACCTTCCATATCTCCCCATAATATTCCCATTTTTGTCATCAAAAAGAAATCTGGTAAATGGAGATTATTACAAGATTTAAGAGCCATTAATAATGAGATGGTTATTATGGGACCTGCTCATCGGGGATTCCTCAATTGTCTGCTTTGCCAAAAACCTGGTATGTTTTAGTTATAGATATTAAAGATTGTTTCTTTTTTCAATTCCAACTCATCCTGAGGATAGTCCATGTTTTGCATTTACTATCCCTGCACTGAATCATGAAAGTCCTGATCAGAGATATGAATGGAAAGTACTCCCTCAAGGGATGGCTAACAGCCCAACTATGTGTCAAATTTATGTTAACAAAGTAATCCAGCCACTTAGAAATCAAAATCCTGAACTACAAATATTTCACTATATGGACGATGTATTATTAGCACATAAAGCTAAAAACACATTGCTAGAATGTTATGCCACACTTACAAACTTATTTAAAAATTATAATCTAGAGATAGCAATAGATAAAGTCTTATATGGGACAGAAAAGATCCATTCTTTATAGGACATATCAGGGCACATACAGGATTGCCTGGAGCCCTTAGTTTGGGCAATGATTTAGCAGACAAAACTACACATGACATACATATTTTCTCTACACTAGAAGAAGCTACAAATTTTCATAAAAAGTTCCATGTCAATGCTAATACTTTACAAAAGTATTTTAAAATAACTAAGGAACAAGCTAGACAAATAATAAAACAATGTCAAAATTGTGTGACCTTTTTACCACAAGTTAATCTTGGAGTCAATCCTAGAGGACGGATACCTAACCATATTTGGCAGATGGACGTCACACACTTGCCAGAATTTGGAAAATTAAAATATTTGCATGTTACAGTTGATACTTCTTCCGAATTTTTGATGGACTCCCTTCATGCCGGAGAAAAAACTAAAGATGTTATAGCTCATTGCTTACAAAATTTTGCCACTGTGGGTGTTCCTAAACAGTTAAAAACTGATAATGGTCCTGGTTACACTTCTAAATATTTTAAACAATTTTGCTCATCATTTGACATTACTCATATAACAGGAATCCCATACAATCCACAGGGACAAGGCATAGTTGAAAGAGCTCATCAAACTATTAAAATGTACTTATTAAAGCAAAAAGAGAGAATTGGGAAGGGGTATATATTCCCCAAAGATAAACTTAAAATAACCCTTTTTACCCTAAACTTTTTAAATTTGGATTCATCAGAGCTTAGTGCTGCGGAAAGGCATATGTGTCCAAAAAAATGTACATAAGCCCATGGTACTTTGGAAGGATATTCTAACAGGACAATGGAAAGGTCCTGACCCAGTGATTGTCTGGAATTGGGGGTCTGTTTGTGTGTTTCCACAGGGAGAACAGCAGCCGATTTGGATTCCAGAGAGACTAACTAAAGCGATTTCTACAGACCAAAAAGATGATTTGGCTCAAATCCATAACAGCTGATATCCAAAACTCCAGTTTGGCTATCCTTACATCTGTGACAGAACCAGGATGCTTTTTTCAATATCTATTTTATTATTGCCCTTTCCCACATCATGAAGTTCTATTTTGTTTTTTGAGCTCATACAGACCTAGGTTAATGTTTTGCTGATCAGTTCTATTTTTTGACTATAGAGTTTTTAAACATTGCAATGGAGATTTAACCTGTAAAATGTTATAAGGCCTTTACTATTATGTTATGTGTTGTATGTATTATATTATGTGTGCACACTTGTGTTTTGTGTTGTATGTTTGTATATACGTATGTCCATATATAATTTATGATGAGCACTCATGAAAAAATGGATCCAAATATTTTTTATTCACGTGATTTAAATGGTTTAATTTAAATTGGGTAAATAGCTGTTGAGGATTGTTTTAATAGGCAAACAAAAAAGGAGGTTATAACAGATCTGTTTGTTTACTTTCACCTTTTCTTTTCATTATATTTAATAATTCTGTTCAAGATAATGTAAATTGTTCAGAAAATTGTTTTCTTTTAGTGCCTGCTGGAATGTTACATTTTCTCTTTAGCCATTATTGTCAGAATTCTTATCTTCATCCCAGTGCCAGTGAAGACAAAGATAAAACCAATCTACAGCTTTTGCAATAGCCATCACTGAACTGCTTGCAGATCTTGCCTGGACTATGTATTACTTGTATGCATTGTGAACTCACCTGTATGCATAGTGAACTATCTGTTGATGCAGCAATTTGTGGTAGTGTTAGGGTATTTTTGCTGATGGTGTCATCGGTGGTACAATTTTTCCAAAAAGAGCCGTCAATTGGTTTGGTGTATCCTCCTCCCTTCTGCTTGTGATGGTTGTTCAGCTAAAATTTGGGGGCCAACAGAGGTAAGGCAAAGAACCTCACACCCCACCCCCCACTGGTACAAAGACGTATCCACAGGTGTGGCTGTATGTTGGACTGGTAGTCAATGGCGGGTAAGATCCAATTGCACTCCCTGAGGTCAGCTCATCCGATGACGGGTAAGGACCATATGTACTATTGGACAACCTAAGGCAGGCACGGTCCCTAAGCCACATGCTTGTTGTTTAAACAGAGAGGGGGAGATGTTGAGAGCCACAGCCAAAGGGGCCCCAGCAAACTTCCAGCTGCCGGCTGATGATTGGCTCACAGCGGCCCCAGCAACTTCTAGCTGCCAACTGATTGGCTCCTCTGCGGTGATGCTCATTGGGCTGTTTCCCCGCCCTTTCAGACCATGGAGCTGCTCATTGGGGGACTTTTTTGGCTCCGCCCACGTGACCTAGCCAATCGGCCTCAAGAGCAGGAGGAGTGGGGGAGGTTGAGAGGCTTGGGGGAAGCCGGTGGTGGCAGTTGGGCTCTGAGGGTTTTTCCTGAGGAGCTGTGTGGTATGGTGTGTTTATTCTAAAAATAAAGTTCGTTTCTGCTTGACAAGTGGCTCCTGAATTGTGCCCAGCCAGACTGCAGCACTCCAAAACGAAGATTTGCTTTCCCAAGCAAGATGCGGCAACATGGGAACCAGAAAGGTCCATCTCGGCCCGTGGTGAAAACCAAAGGCAGGCATGCCTGAGGAGCTTCCAGAGTGAAGCCACGAGTAGAGGCTCTGGCCAGGCACGGGTGGTGGCCCTTTCTCAGCTCGGAGCCAACTGTGAGCCAGGTGAGCACTTCGGACCCCATGTGTGGCAGTTGAGGAGGCAGGAGAGAGAGCACAGAGTAGGGGATCATCAAACTATAGCTCCAGGGGCGGGGCAGGGAGAGCAGACAGCACGGCCTTCAGGAGCCTGGGGTGCACCCACGCCCATCTACATGTCATCTAGGTCATCAATGTAGAGACCCACACCTGTGTCTGCACCCTCTTGTGCACCTGCCCCTGAGGTTCACCAAGTTTCCTTGCCAGAAGCACCCTTTCTCCTGCTGAGGGTAATCTGACTTTCCTGATGGAACCGGAAACCTCCCTGCCTGAGGGGATTACCTTGTGGGCCCTGCTGACCCACCAGGACCCCCTGCCTCACCCTCCCCTGGCATCCAGACTGCACTGGACTCAAGCTCCTGCAGGCCCAGAGGGTGAGGTGCCAGGAGAGCTCAAGTCACGTAAGAGGATCATGTGGTTTCACCCATTTGCAACAACAGACACCTGGGTACAGAGTGTGGAACAAACCTTAAGGTCAAGGGGAATGAGCAGAAGTGGAGTCCGATCAAATTCATTCCATGGCCCCCTAAGTGTGGATCCTCCACTTGGTGTCTCAGCTGAGGGACTAGACGGCTCTGCCGTGTCCACGTTGGCTGTCATAGATGTGGATCCAAAGGGCTCTGTGTGAAATAAGGCTGAAATCCAGAACTTCCCTGGCCTCAAAAGCAAGTGTCCAAAGGCAGAGGAAGCCTGTCATGCCAGAGTGGATTTATCACAAAGACCTGCTAATGACCCTGGGATTACCCAGGGCAGCTGTCCCACCATGACTCCAAGAAGTAAATTCACAAGGCTGCCCACCACCCTTGGAAAGCTCTGTAGTGACATTTCTCAACATTCAGGGGTTATCGTGGGAGCTGTTGCTAGCAATCTGGGACCTCAAGGGCACTGGGGACAATGGGATTTGGGGTGGCACTGCCAAGTGGTAGCACTTATGTGCTACAGAAAGGTGGATGGGATTACCACAAAGCAGTTATTAAAGAGTCCGACTCACAGTGACCTTTAGCATTGTGAGACTGCTCCTAGATATGAGATAGAGGGGCAGCCTTCAAAAGTCCTGTGGATCTGTGCACACAGGGAAGTTCTACGTCTACTGAGCAGACACTGACCTGAATCGCCCAGACAGCCCAAGTCCCCAGTCAATTCCTGGCCTCGGCCCATCTCACAAACCCAGAGCCCTATGCACGAACTGGGGGAGCAGGTTCCCTTCCAGCGGACCCAGCTACACAGCAAGAATGTGCACTGCTAATCTCCCCAGCTTCCACCAACCGGACTTGCAGCCCCTTGACAGGGTGACTGTGCAGGTAAGAGACATCATAAGGCTTTCCACTGTGGGACCCTGGATGGGAACTGAGCCTGAGTCCAGGGGACCCAAAACGTTACTGTGGTCAGTTAGAGTAGGACCTCGTGGACATGAGGTGACCTGTGAAGTTTTAGAACAGGTCCATTTCATAGGTTCCCAAACCCATTCTGTAGTTATCTCCCATTCCAGAATGTATGGGTCAAATAGATGTAGTGGGGAATCTAGCAAAATCTTCATGGCTCACACAGGAACGATTTAGAGGAAGGAAAGTTCATTTTGGCTCAAGGTTTCAGAGGTGAGTCCCTGGTGGGTTGCCTCCATTGCTCTGGGCCTAGGATGAGGTAGCACGTGGCAGAAGGGTGTGGGAAAGGAAGCTTCTAGATAGGGCAGCCAGGAAGCCGAGAGACAGGGAGAAGGGGAATTGGCCACGGGAAGAGGCACCCTTCCAAGATGAACCATGAGACCCCTCCTCCAGCCACAGTCCACCTGCCTACGGTTAAGTCCTCTGAAACTAGGTTGGACTGACCATATTATAGCCTTCTTAATCCAGGCATCTCACCTCTGAATACTCCTGAGGATTAATGGATCTTGGAGAACGTCAGTGTTATGACAAACCCAACCAGATGGCAGTGCCCGCTGCAGCTGCTGCTCTTGATGTGGTCGCTCTGCTGGGGCAAATTAACACACCCCCGGGTGCCCACTGCACAGCTACTGACTTAGGAGCTTTCCCTCGACTTGCAGGAAGGACCCTCAGAGGCAGCTTGATCTCTCCTGGAAGGGCCAGCAATAAACATGTCATCAGTGCCCTGCATCAGATCCTGACCCTTCAGCCCTCTGTGACCTCGGGGACCTTAACTGCCTTTCCTTCCCACAGGACCCACTGCGGCCCATTACACTGACGGCTTGGACCTGTGTCCGGGAAGTAGCATGGATTGCTGTAATGGTAAGATGCTTACATGCCAGAGGATCTGGGCGGCAGACAGGAAAGCCGTCGAGGGGCGACTCCAAGCACAGAGCTCAGGACTTTGGAGCTACATCCTCTGTGGATAAACACTCCCTTTCAGCTCACTGCTGTGGCTGTCACTGGGCCTGATTAAAGGCTGAAATGAACCACAGACTATTGAAACAGGGGTGTACTTTATGCTCTGAATATAGTCCTTGCTGCTCTGTCACGGCATTTTTTTTAGTTGTAGAGTGACACAGTACCTTTATTTTTATTTACTTATTTTTATGTGGTGCTGAGGATCAAACCCAGGGCCTCAAGTGTGTGGGGCAAGCGCCCTGCCCTGAGCTACAACCCCACCTGCAATTTATTTTTTAAATAAACACATTTCTTTCTCTCCCTCTTTCCTTGCTCCTCACAGATCTCTTCCACCCTCCCTAACCTCAGGGAAAATAGGATTACCTTCCTTCCCCACCCTAGGCAGAGTTATCTGTCACTGAGTACACGCCCACCACAGGCAGGAATTAATCCAGATTTGGGGGATAGTTCTAGAAGATCTCAGAAACCACTATCTCCCAGATTAACAAGTTAATTATAACTCCAACAGAGAACACATGGAGTGTAGTCTTTGAATCACCTCTTCAAAAGCCCCCTGTTCCTGCTGATGGGCAGAATCGAACTCTCTGGAAAGACCTTTTTCCTTTTTCTCAAAACCATGTCCTCCTTAGTGGACTGGCCTCCAGGACAAGGACTGAGCTTTCCTCAACACTAGCACAAAGACTTTACTTGGAACTAACCGAGCCTCACTGAGCCTGCACACAAGACACCTTTCCAACAGAAGAGGCAGGTGAGGACCAGGGTGCAGCAAGCCCAGAAGGCACCCACCTGCACAGAAAGGAGGCCAGGTGCCATGGGCCTCAGGGCACGGTCTCCTCCCTGGCTTATGGGTCAGCATCAGCAGCCGCTCCCTGTGGGTCGCAGACTCAGGGGTCGGTTCTGCAGATGTGCAGGCACCACCAGGAGTGGACAGCTGAAATACCCTACTCCTCCCCTCATGGAGAATACCCAAAGGACAGCAGTAGGAAAAATTATCTTGGGGGAAGGACCTTGAGCATTAAGCATCTCATGATCTAATTTACAGGGTATCAACACTGAGCCCATTCTGCCACATCAGACGTACACCATGTGGTCAACCTGCATCTCATGATCTAAGTTACAGGGTATGGACACTGAGCCCCAGTCTGCCACATCAGACGTACACCATGTGGTCAACCTGCATCTCATGATCTAAGTAACAGGGTATGGACACTGAGCCCCAGTCTGCCACACCAGACGTACACCATGTGGTCAACCTGCATCTCATGATCTAAGTTACAGGGTATGGACACTGAGCCCAGTCTGCCACATCAGACGTACACCATGTGGTCAACCTGCATCTCATGATCTAAGTTACAGGGTATGGACACTGAGCCCAGTCTGCCACATCAGACGTACACCATGTGGTCAACCTGCATCTCATGATCTAAGTTACAGGGTATGGACACTGAGCCCAGTCTGCCACATCAGACGTACACCATGTGGTCAACCTGCATCTCATGATCTAAGTTACAGGGTATCAACACTGAGCCCAGTGTGCCACATCAGACGTACACCATGTGGTCAACCTGCATCTCATGATCTAAGTTACAGGGTATGGACACTGAGCCCAGTCTGCCACATCAGACGTACACCATGTGGTCAACCTGCATCTCATGATCTAACTTACAGGGTATGGACACTGAGCCCAGTCTGCCACATCAGACGTAAACCATGTGGTCAACCTGCATCTCATGATCTAAGTTACAGGGTATGGACACTGAGTCCCAGTCTGCCACATCAGACGTACACCATGTGGTCAACCTGCATCTCATGATCTAAGTTACAGGGTTCGACACTGAGCCCAGTCTGCCACATCAGACGTACACCATGTGGTCAACCTGCATCTCATGATCTAAGTTACAGGGTATGGACACTGAGCCCAGTCTGCCACATCAGACGTACACCATGTGGTCAACCTGCATCTCATGATCTAAGTTACAGGGTATGGACACTGAGCCCAGTCTGCCACATCAGACGTACACCGTGTGGTCAACCTGCATCTCATGATCTAAGTTACAGGGTATGGACGCTGAGCCTTAGTCTGCCACATCAGATGTACACCATGTGGTCAACCTACATCTCATGATCTAAGTTACAGGGTATAAACACTGAGCCCCAGTCTGCCACATCAGACGTACACCATGTGGTCAACCTGCATCTCATGATCTAAGTTACAGGGTATGGACACTGAGCCCAGCATGGTACCACCAGTCAGCCACCTGATGGCAGGTGAATCGCACCAGACCTCTTATGGAAGGGACAGCACCTTTTTGTGGCAGACACCGCTCTGCCTGCAGATCTGCCCTCCCTGCATGCCCTCCCTTGCCAAACTACAGCCTTGTGGACCCACAGTGTCCTAAAGGCCAACACACCTTTTGACAAAGAATTCCCAGGAGGTACAGCAGTGGGCCCATGCCCACGGGATTCCGTGGCCTTTCACTGCTCCCCACCATCTGGAGGCTGGCTTTTTGGGGGTGGGTGGCTTCTGAAGATTCTTGGCAGCTCCTGCTTGGTGGCAGCACCCTGCAGGGCTGGGCAGGGTTGTCAGGAGCCTCCAGTATGATGGGTCCTCTTTCCCCCGGCCAGGACGTGTGGGTCAGAGTGCCAAGGGGGGAATGGGAAAGGCCTCCCTCACTTGCACACAGTGTGACCCACCAGCTACATTGACCAGGAAGGAGAATCACATCAGCATAGTGCCTCTAGCACTTCATGTCCAGGCTGAGACAACGGGAACTGTACGAGACCCATTCATGCAGCACTGCTGACCACCAGAATGCCCAGCAGGGCCTGCATTGACCCAGGTGGGGAACCACGACAGGTGGAGAGTCCCTGAGGAGAGAGGGGTGTGCAGTGGGCAGTGGAAGAAGGGGCGCTAATGGCAGCCCACACTGCCTGGGCAGCAGGGCTGGACATGCCACATCACCCACGTGACATGAACATGCTCCCAGCTCCACGATGGGGTGAACTCTGCGTCTCATGGTCTACGTCACAGGGCATCAAGGGGCAAGTAAAGACCAGGGGAGACAGGGTGAACACCACCAAACACACAGCAGAGGCACCATCTTGTCTTTGGGGGAGGGAGGCTGCAGCCCCTCACGATTGAGGTCAAGGTTGCAAGACGGGGCGCCCAGCGCCCCCGAGTGCTCCAGCTTACCTGAGCCTCCCCCCCCAAGCCTTCCTGTCCTTGCCACCTGCTGCAGGGCTTGGAGCTCCAGGCCAGCTCCCCAGCCACAGGACGGGTCCCTGGAATGTACACGCGGGGCCTGAGTGGTTCTGGTTCCCTGAATGAATCCCGAAAGTGAGCGCCCCAGGGAGAGCACTGCCCTGGCCCAGGACCTGGGCTTAAGGAACTGATGGAAGCCAGTCTGCAGAACTCCTCGGTGCGTCCCACGAGAAGTGTCTCCCGTCCTGCTGACCACGCCTGTCCATGGAGCAGCGGAGCTCCTGGGGAGCAGGTGGCCCTGGAGGAAGTGTCGAGGGCAGGGTACAGGCCCAGGATGCCAGCTCCTGGCTCCCACCTCCAGTTTGCTGCCAGGAGAGTCAAACCCTGACCCTGAGAGACATGGATTTCACCAGTCACACTCTGGGCTGTGATGCCGCATGTGGCCTCAGACTGGCCCGTGCCCAGGCGAGACTTTATCTTAGTAACAAGTGAGGCTAAGGCCAGTCTCATGATACAGTGCCCCTCAGTTCAAAACTATACACCAAGCAAAACTATACCTATATGAATCAGGTTTGCAGCAGAATTAACCATTTTTACATCACTGTGATTTTGATGATCATCTTCTTAGCACCCCAGTGAAGTAGACAGAGGAAGGAACAGGAATCTCCTACAACAAAATCATAGGACAGCACACCACACAAGGACAGCTGGCCAGGCAGACCCCTCAGGGCTCAACTCTGGCTGCACACGTCACATCCTAGTGTCCCTCACCCTGAAATCCCCAGCACACAGGAGCAGGCCACGTTTCCTGACCCTGAGACCAGTCACCAGGGGGCTCCCCCTTCCCTGGCGCCAGCCCTACGGGCCTCTCCTGGATACCCAGAGCCCAACTTTGCCCCGACCAGAGGCCCAGGTACTCAGCAAAGGCCTGCAGAGTGCAGGCCTGGCCGGGCAGGGCCCCGCCTGCCTACCTGTGCGGGAGAGCTTCTGCAAGGTGAGCCTCAGGTGCTGCAGAGCCAGGGGAGATGCGTCATAACGGTAGGTATCCACAGCTGGCACCTTCTGGCACCTCCCGAACACTCCATCTGCAGGAAGAGGAAGGCAGAGAAGAGGGGGAATTTGAAGTCTCCTGTTCAGAAGTAGACAGGTCCCACACACTGTCCTGAGGCTTTGAGACCCCTTCACACTACGGCAGAACAATTCCAATCCAGAAGCACTTGCAAAGTGAAGATTCGCTTAAATAAAAAAACCAAATATGCAGACGCTAACACACAAGGGGGTGAAGGTGAGCGTAGAAGTTCACTGGATTAGACAGAGGGACATGAAGGGAAGGCGGGGGGCGGGGACAGGGAAGACAGTGTAATGAGCAGGCCTCACTTTCCTGTGTTCATATACGAAGGCACGACCGGCATGACTCACATCCCATACACCACAAGAAGGGGGTCCTCACCGTGTGTGTATAATATGTCAGAATACACTCCACAGTCCTGTACCCTAAAATAATCTCTCACACACACACACACACACACACACACACACACACACACACACACACACACATACGTTAATTGAAAGGTAAAAAAGGTAAAATGAAATAAAAGTTAAAAACTGAGCATCATGGAAAACATGAACGTGAAGTCAGAGAGACTCGTGAAGCCAGTGCAGTGTGGGCTTTCCGTCTGCTTCTCTCTGGGTGCCCAGCCTCCCCCTTATCGCTCACTCTTAAA
This sequence comes from Ictidomys tridecemlineatus, assembly GCF_052094955.1. NCBI lineage: Eukaryota > Metazoa > Chordata > Mammalia > Rodentia > Sciuridae > Ictidomys > Ictidomys tridecemlineatus. Next base: position 231,545,782 of record NC_135478.1, read on the forward strand.
CCACTTTTTTTTTTTTTTTTTACTTTTGAAACTTGCTTCTGACAACTTTGTGACAAAAAGTCAGTCGCCCTCAGGGCCAATCCTGCAGGTGACAACAGACGCCCAGGAAACATAGATGTCAACCTCAGAGGCCCCGGGACTGGCGGAGGCACACGGAGCCCAGAGCGCCTGGCCGGCTCTCTCACTGCAGTAGGAGGGGACGGTTCGCTCAGTTCTCCTCCGTTTGTCTGGATTGACGACTGCTGTTAACATCCTTCCAGGCCACACCTTCTGACTAACTTAGGCCCTGATCAGTCTTTATTCCAGCAAACTGTCCACTTTGTGACAAGCTTCCTGGGGTGGGGGTGTCAGACATTCAGATCACCTTCTACGACTGACAAAGGAGGGATTCAGGGCTCTGCTTCCCACACCAGCAGCCATCTGCAGACCCCAGCCACAGAAGGGCAGGTCCCTATTGTCTGTGACAGCCTCACTGCAGTGTGGCTGAAGAAGCCCGTTCAGATGCAACAAGTGTGATCAGTAGGAGCACATTCGCCCACTACCTCAGTCGCTGGTGTGATAGGACATGCGTGCCCTCCACCGACTGCCTTGTGACTGAAAGAAAGCAAACGCACAAATCACAACACCACATGATCTCTGTGGGACTGTGCACACTGAAGAATTCCAGCTGAAGAGCAGCTATGCCAGCTGCCGGTCCTCCCCAGCGGGGACCACCACACTGCCCCGTCCCGGCCCTCACTCAAAGCAAAGCCACTGAGGCTCTCCAGACAACTGCTGTGGGGACAGGGCGCCCCACCCCTGTCCCAGCATGGCTGGCATGCTGCATTGCACACCCGGGCCACGAGCATACATCCACACTCCTCCACTGTCAGAGGGGAACAGTACTGCTGCTGTGTACTCAGGGACAGGGAAGGAGGGCGGAAGTAAAGAAGTGCTTTGAGCACACCCAGAACTCTCCTGCTCAGGTAGAGTCGTGACATGTGGGAACACTGAGCGGGACCCACCCATCTTCACAAATGAGGACGGGGGCCACAGTGTCACAGCCCAGGCTGGGGCCCAGGCCGGGGGTCCTGAACAAGGCTCCCTTGCCCACGGTGCCCAGCGCAGCACTCAGCACCCAGGATCAGCAGCAGCGGGCACTCACTCATGCCCAGGAAACACTGCCCTGTAGAGATGAAGTTCTGGTCAGGGCCGGCAAAGCCTCGGCCAACCGCTGCCTGTGCACTGGCCACCAGAGCCACGTGGGCTGGGTAGCGCACACTCGACAAGAGTGTCTGGGGTGTCCAAGCACTCCCGAGCCACGGTGAGGAACCGCTCCCCAAGGAAGCACTTGCAATCCTTCAGGGTTTCATAGGGAAAGTCAGCCAAAGGGGAGTCATATCTATTCTGGAACTTCCTGAACAGATTATTTCTTTGTCTGAAGTACAAAGGAATCATTCCTTACACCTGATTTTTTGCACACCATGTGATGAATGTATTCCTGAACAGTGTGATTAGACTTCCTTGAAATTTCCCCTCTGAACATACATTTAGCATGTTAAACACATGATATTATTTCTACCTTTAAAATTAACTGATTTTGTTGACTAATTTGAAAGTTGAGATTTAATTCATCATTGATTTTCTTTGCCCCTGGACTATATCAGAGACTAAGACCAGAAAAAAAAAAAAAAACTGAAGAAGGGAACTTCAATCTGACGGCGGAGGCTCCTGAGACTCAGAGGGGGAGATGGGGACCACGCAGGCAGCCAAGTGGCCGGGAGCCACCGCACAGGAGCCAGCTTGGCAAGCCACCACACTGGTCCAGGCCACTCTCACCCCTAGAACTGTCCCTAGGACTGGCATGGCCACATCAGGCCGTTGGCACCTGGTGTTTGGTCACTCTCAGGACTGCCTGAAAGGCGGCCCTTCAGAATCGTGTCTCAGTGTCCCCAGGAGGCCACCCACCCACCGAGGACCCCAGGACTGAACCTGGCTGACCTCCCCCAGGCGGCTTCCTGGTGGACTTGGAGCCCAACTGTGAGGCTCAGGCCGAGGGTCCATCTCTCCTTCAAGAACTGGCGCTGTGTGAGTTCCACCACTGTGCCCCAGGCTCAAAGTGCAAGCATCCCACAAACCCTGGACATCACAGGAGATAAGAAAAGAAAAGGCGGGGTGGGCGTGTCTCATGAAAATCAAAGGGAGATAAACAGAATAGAGGAAGGGGAAAGAGAATGGAAGAGAAAGGAGAAATAGAATACTGGGGAATGACATTGGCCAAATTATACTGTTATCTTTTGTGCAGGTGCAAATAGGTAACAAGTCCCACCATTATGTACAACTATAATGCACCCATTAAAAAGGTGGGAAAAACCAGAATGGGTTATGTAGGTGCAGTGGTTCACACCTGTAATCCCAGCAACTTGAGGCAGGAAGGTCACAAGTTTGAGGTCAGTCTGGGCAACTCGGTGAGACCCTGCCTCAAAATAAAACTTTTTGGAAAAGGGCTGGGATGCAGCTCAGTGGTAGAGTACTTGCCTGGCCTGTGCGAGGCCCTAGTTCTGCAGATAAAAGAGAATGGGTTAAGAGACCCATGGTTCTCCAGGTGAACCATGATCAGCCGTCATCACCGTTCCAACAATCCAGGTGTACATGGGTGTCTGTGGCCAGTCACATGCACTCACACAGCCTCTCTGACAGCCAAATGCAGCAGGAGGGCCTGGGACGCTGTCATACCCACACCCAGATTCACCCAACAGACCAGCATGACAGACATCTCCACGCAGGAACTGCCCCCTGCACTGTTCACACTGTTCTGGGGTCTACCTTGGAAGGCTTCACAGACCTCTGCTGAGCGACGACCTGGAGGGGCAGGACAGAAGAGCTGGGGGCCTGTGCTCGGGCATGGTGGACACCGCAGGCTCACCTTCGGGAGACTCAGGCCCTGGGCAGTTGTGCTGTGCTTGTAAATGGGCCTGGAGAAGGCTGGCTGCAGACAGTGTGTTGGGAGCCTGGCTCAAGAGGCTGCCCTGAGAAGGAATATGTGAGTGGGGGAGACCAGAGAAGCAGGTGCGCAGGAGCCTCCCAGGTAGATCCACAGGACAGCACAGTGGACTGCAGACAGCTGCGGGAGGCAAGCCCCTTCAGGAAGCAGTCCTGGGCTCTCTGTCCAGAGCAGGAAGGACGGCTGGAGAGGCGGGCAGACTGAGGCCATCCTGGCAGCCCAAGGGCAGCACTTGCCATACCTCTGTGGACAGTGGCATCACCACCTGGTGGACCACGACTCGGAACCGTGGGGAGCTCAGCTGACTGGGGTGAGGCCCAGGATTCTAGAAGGGAGCCTCCCGTCCCAGTGGAGAGCAGGGGATAAAGCCAGCAGCTCTGGGGACAGTGCACCGTGCTGAGGACAGCGGAGGCACCCAAGGGAGTAGCCGCTCCAGCTCTGGCTGACTTCCCAGAGCCGAGAGAACATTCCAGGAGTGATCAGGGATCCAGAGGGAGGGGGTGCGTTTCTTCCATCTGAAAGGAAAGTGCTAATTTTTTGCCAGATTTTGAGAAGAATATTTATTAAGAGCCTACCTCGTTAGGTTGCTGAGCCAGCCATCTTGGTCCACTGTTCCCACAGGCAAAATCATCTCCACTCTTGAAGTCACTGCCCCCAGCACACACTCACACCGCCTGCCCCAGCCCTAAGAGTGTCCCTCCTCTCTTGGTCTGTGGGACTACACATGCACGAGCTTTCACAGGCTTCTCTGTCCAACACAGCACTCTTGCGTACACACCCTCAATCCCACACAACGTACACATGCTTGTCTGCTTACAGGTGTAGACATGTCCACATGTCCATGAACGCAAACACACACACAGACACTCAGGTGCACCTGTGCCCGTGTTAATATACCAACATGCACACTTAAAAACTCACAAGCATGGACACTTGTGCACATATGCCTATTTTCACACCCTCACGTGCACAGGCACATGCTCCCACACTCAGCACACCCCACAAGCCACCTCCGCTCATCACCTCTTTGTCCCTCCAGCCCCACCCTCTCCCAGTAGCTCCATGAGGTCCCGGAAGGCAGGGAGTCACTGTCGCAGCCTCTGCATCTTCCATGACATCAGCTGGGATGCCTTGCACTCAGGTGGACTGCAGAGAGATGAGGAGCTGTTTAACTGCTACCTCCCCATTTTTCTGAAGAAATCTGTGATGTTTATGCAAATATCTCCCACCACTAGCTAGAAGCCTAACTCACTGGAATCCGCAAAGCTTTACAAGTCTACCTCCTGGCCAGGACTTGGAAGGACTGGCTGGAGAGCTAGCCAGGGGCTGGAGAGGGGCTCCCTGCAGGGTGGGGTGGGCTCAGGTTTCCTTGGAGAAGGCTCCATTCCTCCCTTCCCTCCCTCCTGCCTAGGCTCAGGGGCTGGTTTCCTCCCGGCTCTTCCACCCCCAGCTTCACGCATGGAAGCCTTGTGGCAAGGGTACACTAGAGGGTGACCTGAAATCATAACCGGGCGGGCAACGCACTCAATAAGCCACCCAATGAACAGAGTCGCTGGCGAGCGAGAGCAAGCAGGAGAACCCAGCTTGCTGCTGGTCCCAACACAGTGGCCTGTGACGTGAGCAATGTTTGCACAGCACTGTATACAGGAAACACCCAGTGCGTTCATTCTCTGTGGGCCACTGGCTGACCCTGCTGCCCAGACAAAGGACCACAGAGTCTGTCTTACAGCACCTCCCTGGGAGTGTGAGTGGGAAGCCTGCAGAATAGCACCCATGCATTCAGAGAACTTAACCCAGCTCCAAGAAATAGCTACAGACTGCGCTTGCCAGGAAACCAGGTGACCAGAGCCCTGCTGTCATGGGCCACAGCTTCACCTGCCTCATGCAGGCGTCCATCGGTCCATGAAGGAAGCGCCTCAGAGGAAGTGAAAGCGCCTCACCGCATTCACTGCCTGCATCCAAGCATGGTCCCCGGTGGCTGGTGCGGAAAGAGCACCAACAGTGGCCCCTGGTGGCCATCTCCAGGCAGCACCAGTCTTTATCCAGACAGACAACAGGGCACCTCTGGCCCTGACTGGGCTGGCGCTGCCATGTACACAGGACGCACGTGAACCCAGTGCAACGGCCAGCGACCAGCTGGGCAGATAGTCAGCCTGTCACAGGGGCATCAGGAGTGACCTACACATGGACAGACTCACAGACATTCCCACACGGGCACTCTCAGGCACACACACCTGTGTAACATGCTCGTGTGTGTGCACATGCATAACCATCACAATCACAAGCAGACATTCATACCCGTGTGCAGAGACATTCACACAGAACCACACACACATGCACACACTTAGACATGTACATGCACTCACACACATGCTCCTTCTCACGTACGCCCCATTACACACTCACAGGCACACAGACTTAGCTCACGTGGTGCACCAGTGTCCCCACATCTGATGTCCACAGGCCCAGACCAGAGACCTGGCCAGTCACTCCACCTGCAGGTCAGTGACAAGGCCAGTAGCCCCATCTTCAGGGCCTGCCTCAGGGCCAGGGACCCCAGCTATAAGGAGTGATCTGCCTCCAGCGTGCAGAGCCCTGGGGCCTTCGTCCTCCAGACCCGACCACTCTTCCAGTCCGTACTGCCTCCTTCCCAGAGTTCCTCACGCCCTCTGGCGGGAGCTGCCTTGCCCAGGTCCTTGTGAGGTGCAAGTCCTGGAGCCCTGGCGGCTGAGCATGCCCTGGAAGACCCTCCCAGCGAAAGCCAGCAGCAGGGAGACTGCGCAGGAGTGGAGCAGACCCCCAGGGCTTCGCACGTGACCCACTGGAAGGAGCCCAGCTCCCTCGGAGCCACCAGGCAGGTGGTGACCACAGTTAAGAGCTCCCGGCTCTTTGTGGAGACAGGAGGCGTGCTGACAGCCAGTCACAGCCCTGAGATGGGGCTCTTCCCTGGAAGACCCCGGTGCCTTTCTGCAGGGAGCTGTCACACACCCCTGTCCTCCAGGGACCTGGGCAGTCAGAGCACCCAGACCCTGCGCAGACGTGCCAGGAGGGCCCAGGGGAACCGGGAGACAGCACCCAAGGGCTTCTGAGGCCCAGGAAGTGACAGGCACTGGGCTCAAAACTCCCCGGCCAGGTCCCGAGGCTGCTGGGCTTCACCCGAGACAGGATTGCGGGGCAGTAGGAGCAGCTCAGTCCAGGCCTGTTCATCTGGAAATTCCCTGACTTCCAAGGGTTTCTGCAGAACTGCGATGACCTGCCACAGAAGGCAGTGGGACAGAGGGACCTGCAGAGCCGCTGCCAGTACACACATCACATAGAAAGCCGTGTGAGCGCCACCTGCTCAGCTCAGCAGCCGGCTCGTGGGCCTGGCAGCTGCAGCCTGTGTGGGTAGTGTTCTTTCTAGGAGGTGAAGACCATGCTGGGTGGACAGAGAGAGAGCAGAGCCCCAGGACACGCACGCCGTACTCACACTTTCTAAGCATCTGTCTTGTAACAACTCGCCGAATCCCCACGACGTGACACTGCTGCGGTGTGCCATGGACTAGAGGTTCCCACGGGGTCCACACGGAGTGCCCCCTAAGCTGACAACTCTAGGTCGTGGGCTGGGCAGGCACCAAGCCAACGAGGATGGAGCCTTGTGAAGGGTAAGTGTCCTCCAGGAGACCCCAGGGGGACCCCCGCCCGGCCACGTGAAGACACAGGACCAGGAAGCCCTCCCCAGACAGCAAGCCTTGGCCTAGCTCATGGCCCGCAGGACTGAGGGGCCCGAACTTCAGTTGTTCATGAGCCACGGGGCCACAGCAGTGAGAATGGACCACGTGATCATTTTACTCCTTCTTACACCACGAGGAGGCCAAGGCACACAGGGGCTGGGCTGCCCGGGTCTCACAGCCATCAACCTTGCCAGGACTCTTCTAAATGGTCGCCCCTCACCATCCTGGGCTGTCAGAACCGGCGTTCCGGTATTTGGTTAGGAAACGTGGCTGTCAAAGTTACACCAAAGATAGAATGTCCAATTCCGACCCATTTAACAAGATCCTTGTGCCCTTGTGTGTCACCTCTCAACACAGGATTGAGGCCACATCGGATTTACCACAGGCTGGTGCTAGGCTGAAGCACATACCATTCAGCCCTTACTCAGCCCTAAGTGATACCAACCTCCAAGGCCCCTTTCCACTACCAAGAACACTAGGCCCAGAGAGGTGGAGTGACTTACTCATAGTCACACAGCCCAGGGCGGGCAGGCTGAGGCAGAGCCCAGGCTCTTTATCAGTACCTCACACCACCTGCATCATGGAGGACTATGTGACTGGCTGCGGGCACCCAGTGGTCCCAATGTCAGAAAGCTCAGGAACCTTCACATGGCAGCTGCTTGGCCTCAGTCCAGGAAGACAAACTTCTCAGCTTGGTGGGTAAGAGAGAAGAGCACACTGCTCTTCGAGTCTGTGCCTACCACAACCAGGTCTCTGAAGGCCTCTGCCCTGGACGAGCCGTTTCTCCCACAGGGGCCCCACCTCTTCCTGGTTCTCCTCCAGCTGCTGCGCGTCTCCCTGGGGCCGAGCAGCCCCGAGCCTCAGCACTCTGGGAAAGGGAGCCTCACAGCAAAAGGGCCCAGGACCCTGTGGTCAAGCCGAGGGAGGAACAGCTCAGACCTCAAGCCACTGAGGCCCAGGCGTTCCCCAGCCTCAGCCGATGCTGACCAACACGGCAATCCACAGACCACAGGTCCCTCTGGGTGCTCAGGCCGGGTACTGCAGGCCACCACCCGCGGTTCACTGTGCAAGTCCACAGTGGCCAGCTCCGCTCAGGGCTGGGAATCAGGGGCGGAAAGGGAGGGTCTCACTGCTCAGCTGCCTCTGTGTCCCAGAAAGCCATGGCCGAGGCCCTGTGTCCACCGTCCACCACACTCCGTCAGAAGAAAGGAAAGTGGGGACTGGCCTTGAGAAACGGGCAGGCCACAGTCAAGACCAATGGGGATATTTAAAAAGGTAACCACTTAAAAAGCGTCTCAGAACAAACATGAAATAACATGACCACAAAGATTAAAAACTCCCGTGCATCGAGGACACTGCTAACAGAAGAAAAGCAGCCCGAGGACGGGAGGAGACAGCTGCAGACCAGACCTGATGTCTATAAAGGTGTGATCCATAAAGAGCTCCTACGATTCCACAAAACCAACTTGCTTTAAGAAAGGGCAAACGGCATCTCTCCAGAGAAGATATGGGAACAGCCACATGAAGAGGGAAACAGAAATCAGAACCACCAGACACCACCTCCTCCACAGCAGGCTACGTCAGAAAACCAGAGACAGCAAGTACGGAGAGCAAGGGTGGGGAGCCGAGCCCCGGAGCCCTGCTGAGGAGCTGAGACGGGGCAGGGGGAGCCACCACCCCTCAGGCCAGCCTGCCGTGGCTCCTGCTCCCGGCAGCAGGCCCAGCAGCCCTGGCAGGGCAACAGATGTCCGCCTGGGGCCCCACTGCCGCTGGACCACAGCAACAACTGCTCTCAGGCGACAGGTTTTGACCAGGGCCTAACGCTGCATTTCCAGTCACGAGAACGAGTTAAAATTCATGTCAGTCCACACTCGTGGACACACGCCCCAGAACAGACCCAGAGTCCACCATGCAGGGAAGGCAGCCCCACACACCTCAGCCAGACACCTGCACCAGTGCCCCCCACACCCAGATGCACCACCAAGGAGTCGCCCCTGACTGCGGGGAAGTCGAGGCACCCACAGCAGGGGGCAGGGCCAAGTCCCAAGGGGCTGGACTGTGCAGGCAGGTGACAATGACAATCCACACCTGCACAAAGGAAGCCACTCCAGGCTGAGGTCGGCCTCAGCACTGGAGAAGCACAGGACGGGCCTCCACAGAGCTCTCCTCTGATGGCACTGGCTCCAGCCACAGCACCAGGACTGCTTCGCGGCCAGACGGCGAGGCTCCTCCGTGGAGGACGCTCACAACCCTGCCCTGCCCAGAACGTGACTCAAGAAATGGGTTTGGATGAGATGCCAGTGTTCAGAACTGTACAGGCTCAGAAGCCAGGCCTCCCCAGCTCAGGAAGAAGCAAAGCCGACAGAGCAGGAGGCCCCAGGTGGTCACCTGAGAAGGCCAGGCTCAGCAGGAAGCTTCCACTCTAGTTCAACTGCAGAGAACCACAGCTGGAGGCACAGGCCCTGGGCAGCAGGTGCGGACATGCCCCTTCCACCTTCAGCAGGCGAGCAGGACAGGAGGGAGCAGCACCCACGAGAGCTGGGCACTGCCTCACACGGCAGCTCCACCGGGAACCGTCCACCACCTGGGATCAGCAGCACTGCTCTCTGCCGAGAGCATGCAGCCAAGGCTCCCCTGTGTGCAGAGGGAAGGCCTGCCCCAAGCCAGGGGAGAGCCAGCTGCCCGCCCAGAAATGCCGTAGCACCAACAGAGCCCACCTCGAGGCAGACAGGCCTGGGAGCCACCCCAGGGAGCCTGTCAGCCAAGGTGTCCGGGACCTGGATGACAGGAGCAGCCACCTGCCCTCAGGCTGGACGCTCTGGCACAAGAGAACTGGGGGCAAAGGCACTTCCTGTGGCTTTTCCGGAGTCCCTTGGAGAAATGGGGCACCTGCTCTTTGGGGGGCACAGTTCTCCACTGTGAGGTCCCAGGACGCTGGCCATGTGACACCTGCTCACTTGCAGTGTGACCCACTAAAACACAGACGTGCAGGACGAGTGGGCAGCTGCGGGTCATCTGACTCCCACCTAAGCCCCCTTCAGTGTCTGGTGGCTTCAGGCACTCGCGATGCTGGGTGCCGACCCTAAGCCAGGCCGGCCCAGGTCCTTCCTCCTTTGCACTAGATCCTAAGGCCCTGTGATGGCTGCAGATGCGGATCCAGGTTACCACACTACTCCCTGGCCTCCTGCATCCACAAGGCAAAGGGTCAGATGGCGCTGGCCAAATGGACTCCTGGGAGATCAGGAACAATCACAGCCCCCCAGACAGACTGCAGTGCTGTGGGAAGGAGGGCTGCTCCGGGCAGGGTCCCTGCCACTGTGTCCCTGGGGAGCTCTGGGGTCCCTGCAGCAGACGGCATGGCTTTTCCATGGGCTTCCTGATCCCCAGAATGTGGCTGTCCAGGTTCTCAGGGCATCTGACTGCTTTCCTAAAGAAAGGTGGCCAGCAAGGTGGCCCTGTGGCTGCCCAGCATCCCGGGGAGAAGCGTGGCACCCGCTCTCCACTGTGAGCAGACGCTGTGCCCAGACCCTGGCCATCTGGCACCTGCTCACTGCAGTGGGACCCAGGGGGACTTCCAGTTGGTCCTCCCTAAAGGGCTCCCAGAATGTGCTGGATCTGGGGGTAGTGGCTCTGGCCCAGTCATCTAGTTGTTCCACACAGGCCACAGGGACAAAGGCAGCCCCACGGTGAGCACGCTGGCCGGCCTCCACACCCTCTGGCAGGATCAATGCCCTGACCAGCCCCCTTCCCTGCAGGGCAGCTCCGTGAGGTTCATGTTCCGGCACACGGGCCTGGAGACCTTCGCCCAGCACACATTAAGGCTGGGCATCAGAATACAAAGAGGACAGCTCTGTCCCAAGGCACCCTGACCCACACCTGCCACCTCTTGTCTTTAGCTCCAGGGCCAAAGGTTAGGGCACTGAACAGTGACAACATTTCAGAACCTGCTGTCCCCACCACTGGACTGCCAGAGTCATTCGAGGTCCTGTGCCCCATCCCCTGCTGACTGCGGCCCTGCCCACTCCCACAGGCCACTGTCCAGGCTCCTCAGTCCTTGCTGCAGGCCAGAGGAGAGCCCCAGCTCAGGTGAGAACTAAGACTAAGCATCAGGTTGAGCCTGCCTTGTGACGGCATTCAGAAGGCACAACCGCGGTGCTTCTCCAGGGGCCTGAGTCACATGAGCCCACCAACGCACAGTGCCCAGGAGCTGACCAGCCAACCGCCTGCGGTGCCCGTGGAGAAGAGCCAGCCCCGTGGAGCCACTTCAGAACCACATTCACCCACTGCAAGTGACAGCTCTGCTCGGGCACACGGGGACCTCCTGCTCTCTCACCAACACGACTCTCAGGAATCGTGAAGGACCCTGGGAAGAACCTCACGGCCTGAGTACAGAGCATGGGGTGGGATGCACAGGGGCCTTGGTGCTCCTTCCCCCTTGGGGCCTGGAGCCCTTGAGAAAGGCAGGCGAGGTCTGCGCCCTGCTTGGCCCCGAACTGGCTCCCCTCCAGGGCCTGGCAGGTCTGGCCCACACCTGGGTTCCCTCATGGTGCCCAACTGTGGGACTCAGGTCTAAGCCATGCCCAGGGCAAAGGGCACAGGCCACCCCTGCTTTCCCATCACGGCATGCACACCAAAGCCAGCAGAGCCGCTGCAGCCCCTACTCAGCCAGTGCCTTTTAAGGAGCACTAGACCACAACAGGCAGAGGAGCTGGGTTCTCCCTGGGAGAGTCAGCTGCCTGTGAGTGACGGGCAGGAGGAGCTGCTCAGGAACTTTCCCTTCATCCAGGACAGATGGATCCCTGCCCAGTGCAGGCACTGCTGCTGGCCCGCGAAGGCAGAGCATTAGCAGCAGAGCAGAGCTGCAGGACGCTGTGCTCCTCAGGCACCAACGCAGGCCGTCGCTCAAGCAGCAAATGCTCAGTGTGGAAAGAAAGGTGCTCAGGGCTGCCCCGTCCCAGCACCTGAGAGACAGTGTGAGTGCACCGCCCAGCCCAGCTGATGTTCTTCTAGAAGGCCTGGACAGCCAGAACAGCCCTGGCCTTCCCGGGGCAGTGGCCAGCCCTGACAGGCACACGAGGCTAAGCATCCTATGGAGGCCTCAAACTGTGTCAAAGCCCACTCCTGGCTCCTCACCTTGGCAACCAGGTCCAGCAGCTAACTGGGCCCAGTACCTGCAGAGGACCACCTGGGAGGCTAGTGTTGGCCATCAGACAAATCGCACCTGATCCTCCAAGTCTTCACCTCCCTGCAAGCACACGCTCTTGGAGTCAAAGGCACCTTCTTTCCCATGGCCCCGTGCAGCTCAGTGCACGCAGCAAACTTTCAACCTTCCTGAGCAGCATCAGGCTCACTCCCACCTCCTCCTGGTCCTGGATACCCAGCAGCCACCTGGCTACAGACAGGCACCTAGGGCTGCAACTTCCTCCCACGCAGGCTTCCCAACAGTGGGTCACACAGTCACTGTTAGAATAACCAGGACCTTACTGAGAGTTAGAGAGAACAGCACCATGAATTCTGTTTAGGCCCCTTCCCTTTACAAGTGCACACCTAGGTCCTGAGGGGTTGGTGGCCTACCCTGGTCCTACTGCCTTCGGGGGACACCCCCTGTGGCACCATCAGATGCAGCTGCAGCCCTGGAAGGTCTGCGACTCACCCTGCTCCCTTCTACTAGAAAACAACGCAACAAAACCCAGGCTGGGTCATGACTCCGCTTCTCCACACCCTGCACAACTGCGATGGCAGACACAGGCTCACCTGCTGCCTGAGTCCTGTTAGAGACAACTGAGGCCACACCATGTCACATGGGCCAAGGAGGGTGGCTTCAGGTCCCAGCTGTCACAGCTCTGCTCTGCCACCCTGGGTGAACTGCTCCACTTCTCTGTTTCCTGAAGTAAGACCACTGCACCAGGCATTCCCTACGGGCCTTTCTGAGCAGACGCTCAGTTGACATGGAGACAGGGGGACAGAATGACTGTGCCTGGGCTTTCTGAGCTGTCGACACTGACCACCTCCATCACATTATCAGAGTGTCCCTGGCCAGCTCTGGTCATTGCATGCACGAACGCGCGCGCACACACACACACACACACACACACACACACACTTACACACTGCATGCACATGCACCGTGCCATCCATCCACTTATGTCCAAACAGCTGAGAAGGTGACACAACGGCCTGCACTACTTGAGAGCCACCAAGAATGGCACAGCAGGGACCAGAGTGTGATGGGGTTCTTCTTAGGAGCAGAACCTGGGCCCCCAATCAAGCTCTGCAGAACTTCCCTGCCCACTCCCGGGGCCCATGCCACCTCACAGGTGACCAGGCAGCAGCACGGAGGTGGGGCAGTGGAAGGTGGCAGGTGGGACGGGGAACCCACTGCCCCTTTCCCCCGTGTTCTGTTCTGGGAGCTCTGCGGCCTTTGGGGGAACCACTCTTCCCTCCCGCTCCACTGTGGATGCACCCGTCTCTTGGTTCTCTCCCCTCCGCCTCCTTGTTGAAAGTCGGGCCCAGCCAGCAGCCACCATGCACACCGCCAGCTTGGTCTGCCCAGATGCCCACTCGGCCTTGACGAGGGCCAGCCTGCCTCTGCCTGGCACCCTCTGCTGGGACACAGGGCACCCGAGGTGCAGAGAAGGCACAAGGCTCAGCAGAGCTCCGGATCCCAAGGACACGGAACCGCACAGCTGTGCGAGGAAGAGGCAGAGAGTGACTTCTCTTCAAAACCTGACTCCGTGGAGGAGCAGCTTCTGGGGACCAACCCAACCCTGTCACAATCCCCATCGAAACTTGTGGGAAGAGTCGAGAAATGCAGGGCCAGAGGAGTTGGGCTGGCTCTGCCCTGAACAAGCTGTGTGACCCTGCTGTGGCAGCTCAACCTCTCTGGATTTCAGGGTTGTTTTTTTCTGAAAATAACAATAGAAACAATTGGCCTTAACATCCATGGACCTATACAAACAACCAAGTGAAGATTTGAGGACAGGGCAGAGAGGATGTGCCCAGGACTTGTGGGTAGACAGCTCTGGGTCTTGGGCCCAGGGGTAGGACTTGCCCCACTAACTCACACACTAAAGGGAGAGAGGATCTGACTCTGGAAACGAAGCGATTGCCCAGGACAGGAAGAGCTGGCACTGTCAGCCCTCGACGAGCTCAGGCTGCATTCATGCTGCCCGGGGTGACCCTGCTGTCCAGCAGGTAGAGCCTCCTTGGTTGCCACAGTGTGAAGTTCATGCAGCCAGCCTGGCCGTGCGCTCTGAGGCAGGGCTGCAAGGTGGCAGGACTGGCCTCCTGAGCTGGCGCTCCACCTGCTGTGGGCTCAGAACCCCTTTGCCCAGGCAGCGCACCTGTCAGGCCTGTAGGTGTGAAGATGAACCCTGGAAAGGGGCAGAGGGGCTCACATGGAGCCATCTCCCTGTGAGCACCCCATGGCCCTGCGGGTAACCAGCTGCCCACCAGACCACCACCCCAACCCTGTGCAGGACAGACCACCAGCCCAGCCCTGTGCAGGACAGACCACCAGCCCAGCCCTGTGCAGGACAGACCACCAGCCCAGCCCTGCGCAGGACAGACTACCACACCTGCCCTGTGCAGGACAGACTACCACACCTGCCCTGCGTAGGACAGACCACCAGCCCAGCCCTGTGCAGGACAGACCACCAGCCCAGCCCTGCGCAGGACAGACCACCAGCCCAGCCCTGCGCAGGACAGACTACCACACCTGCCCTGCGCAGGACAGACCACCAGCCCAGCCCTGCGCAGGACAGACCACCAGCCCAGCCCTGCGCAGGACAGACCACCAGCCCAGCCCTGCGCAGGACAGACCACCAGCCCAGCCCTGTGCAGGACAGACCACCAGCCCAGCCCTGTGCAGGACAGACCACCAGCCCAGCCCTGTGCAGGACAGACCACCAGCCCAGCCCTGTGCAGGACAGACCACCACACCTGCCCTGTGCAGGACAGACCACCACACCTGCCCTGCGTAGGACAGACCACCAGCCCAGCCCTGTGCAGGACAGACCACCAGCCCAGCCCTGTGCAGGACAGACCACCACACCTGCCCTGTGCAGGACAGACCACCAGCCCAGCCCTGTGCAGGACAGACCACCAGCCCAGCCCTGCGCAGGACAGACCACCAGCCCAGCCCTGCGCAGGACAGACCACCACACCTGCCCTGTGCAGGACAGACCACCAGCCCAGCCCTGTGCAGGACAGACCACCACACCTGCCCTGTGCAGGACAGACCACCAGCCCAGCCCTGTGCAGGACAGACCACCACACCTGCCCTGTGCAGGACAGACCACCAGCCCAGCCCTGTGCAGGACAGACCACCACACCTGCCCTGTGCAGGACAGACCACCAGCCCAGCCCTGTGCAGGACAGACCACCACACCTGCCCTGTGCAGGACAGACCACCAGCCCAGCCCTGTGCAGGACAGACCACCACACCTGCCCTGTGCAGGACAGACCACCAGCCCAGCCCTGTGCAGGACAGACCACCACACCTGCCCTGTGCAGGACAGACCACCAGCCCAGCCCTGTGCAGGACAGACCACCACACCTGTCCTGCGGAGGACAGACCACCAGCCCAGCCCTGTGCAGGACAGACCACTACACCTGCCCTGTGCAGGACAGACCACCAGCCCAGCCCTGTGCAGGACAGACCACTACACCTGCCCTGTGCAGGACAGACCACCACACCTGCCCTGCGCAGGACAGACCACCACACCTGCCCTGCGCAGGACAGACCACCACACCTGCCCTGCACACAGCCAAGATCAGAGAGGCACTTCATCTGGGCCTCACCTTGCTGACAGTGGCTGTCCCTCACCTACCTATTCTACCCACTCAGGCCATGGCCACCTTAGAGAGAGGGAAGAGGGAGGTGGCCTGGCTCCCAGCCGGCTCTAATGCAGACCCCCACTCGACTCTCTAGCTCTGTCTCTGTGTCCCCCGTTCTGTCTTTGCCTCTCCACCCTCCAACTCTCTTTCCCTGTCTCCTCTTTCTCCGTTTCTTTCTGCCTCTGTGTGTGTCTCTGTTCCCACTCTCTCCCCTCCATCTACCCAGCTGCCTTCCAACATCTCTGTATCTCCTTCTGCCCCTTATCTCCTCCAATCTCTGTCTCTGTGTCTCTCCCTGTCTGTGTGTCCATGTCTGTCTCTTCCTCTTGCTCTGTCCCCTGTTTCTGCCTTCTCTCTCTCTCCCTCCCCCCCCTCTCTCTCTCTCTGTCTCTCTCTCTCGTCTCCCTCAATCTGACCACTCCCAGACTCAAGGAAGCCCTCTGCAGGGAAGGCCTCCAGGCCTGTGTCCCCAGGTTGGTGGACAGCAGAGAGGCGGGCCCAGCCCCGCTCACCTGGCCTACCTGCTCCCAGCAGAAACTTGGGGGAAGGCCTTGAAGCCCCCTGGGAGGCAGGTGGGACTGCCCTTCCCTGGTCATGAAGCTGGTGGGAGCAATATGAACACGTGTGGCTGGGGAGCACAGGTGGGAGGGTCGTGACTGACGCGCCACCCCAGGATGACAGCAAGACAGGGATGCAGGGGCCGCGTGGGGAGGCTGGGCCTCTGCTCCCTCCTGAAGGTACCATGCACACAAGAGGTGGAGGCTGCCTTCCCTCAGCCTTGGACACACCCCAGGCAGCTACTGGGTGCCCTCCTGAGGCCTGGGTAAAAGCAGCCCCCAGAGCCCGAGGCCCCCCGCAGGGTCCCCAGCTGACCGCAACCCTGTGACAGACGTGGGTGAGGCCATGCTGCCACCCTGGGCCCTGGGAGCTCCTGCTTTGGTGTACGCTTGCCGTGGAGAAGCAGAACAGGGGGCCCCAGGGCTAGGGAGTCGGCACTCAGGCACAGAGCTTTGGTTTGGGAGGATGAGGATGTTCTGGAGACAGATAACGGTGAGGCTGCATAACCACGCACATATGCTTACTGCGTGTCAAATACAATGCTTCAAGAAGTCTGGGATATCAAGCTGTGAGAGAGGCACTGGCCATGCTCCTGGACCATGGAGGACAGGGACAGTCGGAGGCTCCACAGCCAGGCTACCTGCAGGCCTCTGCTCCAGACCACAGTCGGCACTAAAAAATCGTCAAAATGAACATCTTTAACTACTGCATTGCCACCAGGACTATTTAAAAACCAAGCCTCAGCAAAGAAGCTGACAAACATGAATGAGTAGTAACACACACGGTACTCGAAATGAGGGAAAAAGAAAGCAATTTACTTAAAATAAAAATGATTAAAAATGGCAGCCAATATGCGAGTCCGAAGCCTCAAGAAAGACCAATTGTGTGACCAGACCTCTGAGTCAGGAGTCTCTGGCCGAAGCTTTCCTTCTGCAAGAGCTTTGGACAGACAGCAGCCTGCCACCCAGGCCATGGCAGGTGTGAGAGAGACAGCAGCCTGCCACCCAGGCCATGGCAGGTGTGAGAAGTGAAGAGTCTGTACCACTCCCCTCATTGGACATCTCAGGAGAGATCCCTCTGTGGGGGACATGATATGCGTCCACCCACTCCAAGGGCGACCTAATGGGCACATGTCCCTCCACACCTAGGTCCCATCAGCTTACTGGAGAAGGAACCGGAAAAACCACCTGGTTCATTCTTCCGGCTCATCCTCACCGTCTCGTCTCCTCTAAGCTCTGGGCTCCAGGTTGCTTTGGGGGAGAGCTGGTCACAGAGCCCTTCTCCTTCAACCTGTCCTCAGCAGGCATGGTGCCCAGCAGGTGCAGACGGCCGTGACCCTCCGGGGGCTCCTCACAGTGGGCAGTCTGGAGGGTCAGACCCCGGCACCAGCTCCCTGTGTCACTCAGCCTGGAGGCTCTGTGGCTCTCCACTGGTCCTGGGCCCTGACCCCATGACTCACCTGCTCCCTGCTGGAGTCTTGGGCTCAGGCCTGTTCCCTGTTGGTGCTGGTTTCTCTCCGCCATCTCTGGGTCATCAGTCTTCCTGAATTTGTGCCTCTCTCTGCCCAGACCCCTGGGGTAGGGGGGCTCCGCTCTCACAGGAGGGCACCGTCCAGACCCCTGCGGCCACTCAAAGTCTGCCAACCAACGCTCCAGCCGTTTTGCTCAGGGTCTCCACCACTCAGATTGGTCACATGGTTTCCTCCCAAGAACACAACACACCGCACGGAGAGAGCTACAAGGTCACTGTGACAAGTGGGGACCTTCCAGGAGGCCAGGGTGGAGCTGGGCCAAGAGCTCTCCTAACTGACAAAGGAGAGAAGGGCCAAGCCTGGAGAGGGTGGACAGGCAGGTGGCCAAGCCTGGGCTAAGCAGATCGGACTGCAGGACAGGAGGTGACCCTGTGTGGACGCACACACAACCACTCTCACACTGCAGCGGATGTGACTTCCGTCTGACGCCAAGTTCTACTTCCTTGAAGCACGTGGAAGGCTGAGAGATCATTCAGTCAATCACATTCTAGCCAACGGAAGTTAGGAGGCCAACGGATCACTTAAGGCCAACAAAAACCTCTTAACCATCCAGACAATCACAAATCTGCCCGCCAAGTAAGAGAGTGGTTAGGAGCTTCCATCTTGATTTTATATTCAGTTACATCTAAGCAGGGACATTTTTCTGGCTTAAAACACTAAATCAATTTTTAAACATCTCCCAGGATCTAAGACCAGCAGTGAAAAGGCCGAGACACATGCAAGTTTGATGGTGGTGCACATATAAAAGCTGGGCGCCTGCTCAATTAAACATCAAAGTGCCCACCCAGGGCCTGACCCCATCCTGGCACCAGGGCCTGGGGCTCCGCTCCCACAGGAGGGCACCACCCTGACCCAAGGGGTCACAGGCCTACTCCCCCTCTCTCCCCACAGTCATGTCCACTCTAAAGACCTTCCTACCTGAGCAGCTGTCCACACGGCCTGAGGAAAGGACCACAGCCACAGGCACCACGGAGGCAGAGCTGGGGCCAGGGTTGTGGGTCTGTGCTCCCCACAATAGGCCAAGTGCACACGCCTCAATACGCACACGTCCTCCCCTAGAACATGGCCAGGTGCAGGGTTTCTTCCAAACTGCCCCAATAAACAGCCTTCACTCTTTGGGTGTAATCTGCAAAAATCCCTTATTCAAAAACATGCCCACAACGCAGAGCTAGAAGACACACAGGTGGACAACGACCCTTCAGGTGCTGCAGGGGCCACGCTGTCCAGCAAAGTCTCACTGATTGGGACTGTCACTGGGGCCTCCAGAGCTAAGAGGGCCACCGTGCCCTCGGCAGGCCTCACCAGCACTCATGAAAACTGGCTTTACGCCCTTTGCCATAGTGAGGTGCACTCTCCTCCCTCCCTTCTCTTCCCCTTCCCTCCACTCCCTCCCTTCCTCCCCGCCTTCCCGCTCACAAAAGGATCACATGAGGCCTATTCCTGACACCCAGGGCTCTGATCAATCAACTGGAGAGACAGAAGTGGCAAAGCTCTGGCAAAGTGCATGCACTTGGACCCACCAGGACGGCACAAGTGGGGTCCCAGGGGACACAGAGCACAGGACGTGCAGAGCATCATCAGGAGGAGCGTCAGTGCACACAGGAGCTGTCAATCCCCTGCAGCTTGGAGACCATGAGGGATCACCATGGAAACCATGAAAAGAGCACCCACATCTCTCCTGGTCTCCTGGACACAGTACCATGCCACATCTCCACCCCCTGCCCACACCACTCCAGAGGATGGGGCAACAAGAGGTGGGGCGGCTCTTCTGGCATTGGCTGGGACTTGTCTTGGACATGTTCCTCCGAGATCCAGCTGCCACTTACTGCCAGGGTCTTGCTCCTGAATCTTTTCTTTGCCTGGGCTGGCCTGAGGCCCAAGCTGCTGTCGTTCAACTGAGCTCTGTCCCGGTGCTATTGTGAAAGGAAATGAGGGTTGAAGACGACTAGAAATATCACAGGGAAAGTCAAGAGGATTCACCATGATCAGGCACTTCTCTCGCTGAACTCTGGTGTTTCTGCAGCCGAGCCCCTGCTGCGGGGAGACGTGCTCCCTCACAGTGAAAGTGGTGGCTGTAGGACTCCATGCACTCAGCTGACCTAGGCAGGAAAGGCAGCGATTCCACCAAGGAGACAGCCCCGGGAGCCAGCCCCAGTGCACAGCTTTCTTATGCCAGGACTAAAAAAAATACAGTCACAAACAAACACAAACTGAAACAGCAAAAGGCAAAGACAAGAGCTAAAACATAACATAAAGGCCCTCCTACGGTGAAGGTGAGGAGAGGAGCGTGTTTTTAAGATCACTGTCAGAAACCCATGAAGATTCCAAAGAGCGTCCAACCTGTATTCTCAAAATTTAAGAAAAGGGCCACTATGGGCCAAGGAGACAAGGGCCAGCAGGTGACAGGGGCAGCCACCCAGCAGGCAGGCGAGGAGGGTGGCAAGAGAGACGGAACCTGTCTCTGAAACTGACAATGGTTTTGAAAAAGTCTCTCTTCTCATCTGCAGTGCGGGGTTGCCTTTAAAACAAGAAGCATGTTTTCCTACAGAGTGAAAATGTCTCAATATTGAAGCTGCGCAGCAGCTGGGGAGGAAACAGGGCCCTCGCACTGGAGCTGAGGGGAGTCCGACGCATGCTCTTTGCTTTCCAAAGGGAAGTCTGGCAACTTTCAGAAATGTGCAAACAAATAACCTTAGATTCTCACTTCTAGAGATTTGTTCTAAGTAAATAATATGCATGCACAAGACCCTCTGTTTGCAAAGATACTCATTTACTAAATAGTAAATGCAGAAAAAGAATCTCTAGCAACAGCAAATAATCCACCTGCCCACTATGGGACATTACGGAGTACTGGAGTTCACATGGTCAAACAGAGAATGTGAAACACTGTGGGAAACGTTGGCGGGATCACAAGACTGGACACAGGCACTCAGTGGAAGAAGACCAGGAATCACAGGCCTGGGAGACACGCTATGGGGTGCCACCCGAAGGAACCACCTTTGGGGTCACAGTGCTGCAGGGTGGCTCGCCTGCTCTCTGTCCTGCTCCCTCCCTGGGGAGTGCCTGACCTCCACTAGAGGCCTCCAGTCACAGTCTCAGGGTCACTTCTGGACAGCAACCTTTAGATTTTCATTTCTGCTCTCCATATACTTTGCATATTTTTTCTTTTTGTTCTTGTTGGTACCAGGGATTGATCCCAGGGGCACTGAACCACCGAGCCACATCCCCTGCCCTTTCCATATTTTATTTTGAAGCAGGACCTTGCTAAATTGCTGGAGCTGGCCTTGAACCCGCCATCCTCTTGCCTCAGCCTCCCAAGCCACAGGGATTCCAGCGTGCACCACGGCATCCAGCTTGCATTTGTTTTTAAGGGTAGGAAAAGCATTATTAAACAAACTAACCCAAACCGAACACATGGCCTGGGCACAGCTCTGACTGGGCTGCTGCTCTGTGCTGTGCCCGAGGGGCCATGGGGTCTGCTGCTAGAAGCCACCCAATGACTCCTCTGTCCCCCTGTGATGCCCTGCTAGCAAACCAGAGCAAGTGGTCACTGTGGTCTGTAAAGGGACAGCAACCTCTGGCTCCCAAGGCCAGGCCACAGCAAAGGCCCCCTCCTGGGCAGGGCAGCTGTGAGCTGGGGGGAGGGCAGCCAGTCCAGCGGCTCCTGCCAAGGGGGACTTCTGGAAGGCAGCTTTCTCTAAGTTGCTCTTGCTTTTCTACGAGGGTGGGAACATTTCCATTTCAGCGGAGTATGAACACCATGATTTCACAGCGTGGCCCAGGCCTGTTCCTGAGCGGCTATCTTCAACAAGCTGTTACAGTGATTTAGAGAAAAAGGAACATTTCTCTTTGTAGTCCACTGGCCCGAAGGCTGAGAGGCAGTTCTTGCAACACACACACTACTGGGGCTCTGGCGACAGTGACGGTGGGCACAGCTGCTCCTGGCACAGGCACGAAAGGCAGCAGTGTGGCCTGGGACTGCTGCTCTCCGCTGAACTGATGTTACTCACCCCCCGTCTCTGAAGGGAGGAACTGTATGGCTGTGCAGTCACTTCCCAGCAAAGAAAGGCAGCAGAAGAAGCCGGATGGAGAAACATGAAACGCATGACGCTGAGTTCAGACCCCTCACTGCTCTTCCAGCTGGAAAGATAGGGACAACACACCCCACCTGGCAGCGCCTGGGCCGCCTCCACAGAGCACCATTTCTCTGCAGCTCCTAACCACCCCACCTCTGCTCCAAGCGCACCTGATGACCCTAAGCCTCTGATAACTGGTGAATAAATGAAAGGGAGGGTGAGAGGCCGGGTGAGGCCCACAGATGGAAGCCACGGGTGGACGCAGTGATCTGCTGCACCTGGGGAGCCAGAGACGGACACCCACGTGAGGGACCACATGGGAGGAGACACCTGCACCGCCAGCACGAGCTTTAGTTCTGGGACACCCAGCCATCACTCCACCCCACGGAGAGGAGTCCAGGCCTCGCACAGCAGCTCCCCGAGTCTCAGACGTGGTCCTGGGAAGAGCGGACCTCTCAAGGGACTGACCTCAAAGTCCTGGTGGGGACGATGGAGCTTCCACTTGCACAACGGAGAGCCACAACAGAGGGCCTCCTGCTCCCTGTCCTGGCAAAGGACAGCCACATGGGCACAGTCTGCAGTTCCCTGTGAGCACACAGGCCCAGGGCCAGCGGTTCCCCCTACACTTGCCCAAGGAAAACGAAAACCTGGGTCTGCACAAAGAACCCTGTGGGCAGGTTCTCAGCAGCTTCTTCCCAGTGGCTGAAAACCAGACGATGAAATGTCCATCAGAGAGAAAAGGCTCTTAGATGTGGCACTGAAATGGCAGAACCAGACCCAGTGGTAAAATGAAGTCACAGGAGCTTTGTCATGAGGGACCGGATCCTGGGGGAGGGTCAGTTCCCCGCCCCTCTGTCGGCCTTTCGTCATTAGCTGTCATGGCCTGCTTAGTCGGTGGGCAACCTCCAGATTACAGGGTATCAGTGAATGAGGTGAAATTACAGGAAAAGGACGGTTAAGCTGCTCGGGTAAGGAGTAAAGGACTTGGCCTAAGTGACTCCATTTTCAACAGAAACCATCTTGGGGCTGGGGTTGTGGCTCAGCGGCAGAGCACTCCCCTGGCAAGTGCCAGGCCCTGGGTTCGATCCCCAGCAGCACATAAAAATAAACACATAAAATAAAGAAAGAAAGACCATTTCCTTAGAGTGGGCAGTCAACCTCATAAAGAAACTTTAACTGTTGCAACCCCTGCCCACAGGGCAGATGTCAACGCCGCCCCTAACCGGAAAGTCCCCAAAGCTTGTGACAGACACTTGCAACACGGGAGCAGCCCACTAATCACTGATTTTAGCTTTGGACCCCAGCTTGCCTGCTCTGGGCAACTGCAGACCCACTACACGGGGGGGAGCGGCTTTGTCTTTAAAAGGCTTGTGGACATGGAGGTGGGCACTGCACCCTGAATGGCAGGGCAGTCACCAGCCGCTAAATAAACACTCTCCAATCTGGACAAAGTTCCGACTGAGGGGGTTTTCTGAGGCCCACAGCATGACCATAGGTCCCTGCGTTTCGGAGTGTAAATAACTGGTCTCTGTCTGACCACTCCCCTGTGGAATGCTGCAGACACGCGGCTAGCGGTTTACTGGATCCTGTGAAAGGAGCTGGTTTTTCTCATCGCTTCCCACTGGAAACTAGACACCAGGCCTTCTGTCATCAGACTACACATTCTATGGCACCAAGTGCCTACAAGTGTTTGAGAAACTGTGGTGCGTGCTCAGAGTCTGGAGTTTGTTCTCCTCTGTGCCCACCAGCCTAAAATAAAGTTGAGTTCTCCTTCTCCCAAGTGCCGCTTCTCAACAGCCAGTTTCCATCAACAGTGCTGTGCACACCATGGAATACCACTCAGCCATGAAAACCAACCTGGAGACACGTGCCCGTGTGCATAGATCTCTCAGGCTGGTCACCGGGCTGCGGCACGTGGGAGAGGCACATGGGAGAGGCAGCTCTGAGACAGAACAGACTGAGCATGGGATGGAATCCCAGGCACTCTGCTGGGCACTGTAGTCTGACAATAAAAGGCAGGTGAATATCAGGTTGAGGTGACCGCCTGGGTCTGCCAGAGGTGGGCTAAGGGCGCCTGCATTTACCACGACTCCTGGAATTAAATGCAAAAGACCTTCAGATGGCCACTCCACACAAAATCTAACCGGGGGAACCTCACAATAAAGGGTGGAGCTAATTCCTTCCCACTGGAAAACACAGAGCCTGGTAGCCGCCTGAGAGTGGACGGGGGCAAGAAGCCTGTGTTTACAGAGAAGGCACGTGCTCACTGTCCTGCTCGCTGCGTGCAGGAGGAGTGGGCTCTTCAGCCAGCGGACAAGGAAGAGACACGCACCCGGGGACTTAGGCTCTCACCTGCCTTCCACTCGCCAGAATCCACAGCTCACTTGACAGCACCCACAGAGCACCCAGGACACTGCGCCGCCCAGGCTGGGTGGACACCCGAGCCTCTGCACGACACCCACGCTCCTAGGTACAGGAAGCAGCAGGCCCTGGTAAGGCTGAGCCCTTACTGTCAGGGATCCAATGAGATCCGCCTCCTTCTAAACCCGGTAGACTTTAAATCCATTAGGCCCAGGACTGTCCCTGAGAGAAACACAGGAACATGGTGACCAAGGGGAGACACTGGTGGAATGGGCTCCAGCCAGCACAAGTTCAAGAGGAATCCAGCCAATGAATGAAGGGCAGCACTTAGAACAAGTACCCTACAGGGCTGGGTCCTGGTGCAGACCCACAGACATGTAGTGGATCCTTCCAAAAGCCAGAGAGCCCTCGTGAGGGTGCTGGTGTGTGCTGGTCACCTGTGGGACACAGCAGGGCCGAGGAAAGTCCCCAGGCCTGTATCTGCTGTCCACTTCTGGTAAGTCAACGCCTGGAAACACTGTGGAGACTCACTGGACTCACTAGTGCCCTGTCAGGGAGGAGCCCTGGGGTACGAAATGGGGGAAGGGAGAGGTGGCCCGGCAAGACCAGCGGGTGGAGGTGGCTGGAGGGCCCAGTGAGGATGCTGGTGCACCTCCCAGGCTGCTCCCACTGAAGGACTTGGCCAGGAATGACCAAGAGGGGAGGCTGGGGTCAGCAGCAGGGCGCCCCAGGACCTGCCTTCACAGGAGAGCCGGCTGGGGTGAGCCTACAAAGGCTGTCCCTTACACACGCTTGTGCCAAGCAGCCGAGGAGGGAGGAGAGCGAGTGTGTAAGGGAAGGGAAAACTGAGGGAGATGTCCAGGGGCTGAAGCAGCCAGGGCAAGACGGCCAGTGAGGAGGGGGACAGGGCCAGCACACAGGAGCCTGGAGAGGCTCTCCTGGTGAGGTCGACTCCTCTTGGCGAGTGCTGGTGGACACAGTCAGCAGACATTCCCACACTGTGCTCCCAAGCCAGGGATCCAGGAGAAAAAGTAACAGGCTGCTGGGGGACAGGCGGGGAGGGACCGGCATGTAGACTAAGAATGACCGGGTCAGGAAGATGGGAGCTGACTCCAAAGAAATGATCTAATACCTCCAGAGCACATGCCCTCCTCCACCTGCTGCCGGTCACCTGCCCCAGGGAGCCGGGCCTCCCTGCAGAAGTTGCTGGTACATACCCCGATGGCTCCGTCCTTTAAGTACAGCTTTTTGCTCTTAACGTCAGTGTTTCTCAGGTGTTCAGTCTTCGGCCCTGGAGAATGGTCTGGAACCTCACTCAACACTGCGATCACCTCTGGAGTTCCCCCAGACGGTCTTTGAGGTAAGCTCCTCTGCACACACCCCACGTCTTTCTTTTTCTACTGTTTTTTTTTTAATTTTTTATTCTGATTTGTTATATATGACAGCAGAATGCATGATAGGTCATATTACACATAGAAAGCACAATCTGTCGTATCCCTGCTTGTATACAAAGTGTACCACACCTTTCGTGCTTCATACACGTACCTAGGGTGATGATGACCACCTCATTCCACCCTCATCTCTACTCCATGGCCCCTCCCCTCCCTCCCACCCCTCTGCCCTTTCTAGAGTTCATCTAATCCTCCCATGTTCCCCCTCCCTACCCCACTATGAGTCATCCTCCTTATATCAGAGAAAACATCAGCATTTGGTTTTGGGGATTGGCTAACTGCACTTAGCATTATGTTCTTCAACTCCATCCATTTATCTGCAAATGCCATGATTTTATCTCTTTGACTGCTGAGTAATATTCCATTGTGTATATATGCCACATTCTTTATCCATTCATCCACTGAAGGGCATCTAGGTTGATTCCACAATTTAGCTATTGTGAATCATGCTGCAAAAACACTGATGTGTCTGTGTCCCTGTAGTATGCTGTTCTTAAGTCCTTTGGGTATAGACCAAGGAGTGGGATAGCTGGGTCAAAGGTGGTTCCATTCCCAGTTTTCCAAGAAATCATATCGGTTGCACCATTTTGCAGTCCCACCAGCAGCGTATGAGTGTGCCTTTTCCCCCACATCCTCACCAACACTTACTGTTTGACTGGAGTGAGATACAATCTTAGTTTTGATTTGCATTTCTCTAATTGCTAGAGATGTTGAACATTTTTTCATATATTTGTTGACTGATTACATATCACCTCTGAGAAGTGTCTGTTCAGTTCCTCGGCCCATTTATTGATTGGGCTATTTTTTTTGGGGGGGGGGGTGTTTAGCTCTTGAGTTCTTTATATACCCTAGAGATCAGTGCTCTATCTGATGTGCAAGTGGTAAGAAATTTTCACAAGCTGTGGGCTCTCTATTCACCTCACTGGTTGTTTCTTTTGCTGACGAGCTTTTTAGATTGAATCCATCCCATTTATTAATTCTTTATTTTAATTATTGCACTATAGGAGTCTTATTAAGAAAGCAGGGGCCTAATCTGATATGATGGAGATTTGGACTTACTTTTCTTCTATTAGATGCATGGTCTCTGGTTTAATTACTAGGTCCTTGATCCACTTTGAGTTTCCTGCATGGTGAGAGGAGTTTAATTTCATTTTGTTGCATATGGACTTCCAGTTTTCCCAGTACCATTTGTTGAAGAGGCTATCTTTTCTTCAATGTGTGTTTTTGGTGCCTTTCTCTAATAATAAGATAACTGTAATTATGTGGGTTAGACTCTGTGTCCTCTGTTCTGTACCACTGGCCTATGAGTCTATTTTGCTGCCAATACCATGCTGTTTTCATTACTAGTGCTCTGTAGTATAGTTTAAGGTCTGGTATAGTGATGCGACTTGCTTCACTCTTCTTGCTAAGGATTGCTTTAGCTATTCTGGGTCTCTTATTTTTCCAGATGAATTTCATGACTACTTTTTCTATTTCTATGATTTCTATTTCTTTGGTATTTTGATTGAAATTGCATTAAATCTGTATAATGCTTTTGGTAGTATGATCACTTTGACAATATTAATTCTGCCTGTCCAAGAACAAGGGAGATCCTTCCGTCATCTAAGGTCTTCTTCCATTTCTTTCTTTAGTGTTCTGTAGTGTTACTGGTAGAGGTCTTTCACCTCTTTTGTTAAGTTGCTTCCCAAGTATTTTACTTTTTTTGAGGCTATTGTAAATGGGGTAGTTTTCCTCATTTCCCTTTCAGAAGATTTGTCACTGATGTACAGAAATTCCTTTGATTGATGGGTATCGATTTTGTATCCTGCTACTTTGTTGAATTCATCTACTAGCTCTAGAGGTTTTCTGGTGGGATTTTTGGGTCTTCTAGATATAGAATCATATCATCAGCAAATAGTGCTAAGTTGAGTTCTTCTTTTCCTATCTGTATCCCTTTGATTTCTTTCATCTAATTGCTCTGGCCAGGATTTCAAGAACTATGTTGAATAGAAGTGGTGAAAGAAGGCATCCCTGCCTTGTTACAGTGTTTTGAGGGAATGCTTTCAATTTTTCTCTATTTAGAATGATGTTGACCTGGGGCTTAGCAAAAATAGCTTTTACAATGTTGAGATATATTCTTGTTATCCCTAGTTTTTCTAGGGTTTTGAACATGAAGGGGTGCTGTATTTTGTAAAATGCTTTTTCTGCGTCTATCGAGATGAGCATATGATTCTTTTCTTTGAGTCTATTATTGTGATGAATTACATTTATAGATTTTCATAGGTTGAGCCAACCTTGAATGCCTGGGGTGAACCCCACTTGATCATGGTGCACAATCTTTTTGATATGCTTTTGTATTTGATTTGCCAGAATTTTATCAAGCATTTTTGCATCTATGGTCATTAGAGAGATTGGTCTGAAGTTTTCTTTCTTTCATGTTTCTTTGCATGGTTTTTGGAATCAGGGTGATATTGGCCTCAAGTTTCTGTATCACCATTCTATATCAGGTGATATGAATTTGGAAGTGTTCCCTCTTTTTCTATTTCCTGAAATAAATAGAAGAGTATTTGTACTAGTTCTTCCTTATAGGTCTTGTAGAACTCGGCTGTGTGTCCATCTGGTCCTGGGCTTTTCTTGGTTGGTAGGCTTCTGATGGTATCTTCTATTTCCTCACTTGATATTGATCTGTTTTGATTGTGTATATCATCCTGATTCAATTTGGGCAAATCATATGAATCTAGAAATTTGTCAATGTCTTAGATATTTTCTATTCTACTGGAGTACAAGTTTTAATATAATTTCTAATTGTCTCCTGTATTTCTGTAGTGTCTGTTGTGATATTTCCTTTTTCATCATGTATGTTAGTGATTTGAGTTTTTTCTGTCCTTCTCTTCATTAGCATGGCTGAGGGTTTGTCAATTTTATTTATTTTATCAAAGAACCAACTTTTTGTTTTGCCAATTTTTTCAGTAGTTTCTTTTGTTTCAATTTCATTGACTTGAGCTCTGATTTTAATTATTTCCTGCCTCCTACTGCTTTTGGTGTTGATTTGCTGTTATTTTTCTAGGGCTTTGAGATGTAACATTAAGTCATTTATTTTTTGATTTTTTTTTTTTTTTTGTCTTTCAAGGAGTGAACTCCATGCAGTGAACCTCCTCTTAGTACTGCCTTCATAGTTCCCAGAGATTTCGATATGCTGTATCAGTGTTCTCATTTACCTCTAAGGATATTTTTAATCTCCTCCTTGATGTCTTTTGCAACCCATTGTTCATTCAGGAGCATATTATTTAGTTTCCAGGTGTTGGAGTAGCTTTCGTTTTTTATTTTATCATTGATTTCTAATTTCATTCCATATGATCTGATAGAATGCAAGGTAGTATCTCTAGGTTTTTGTATTTGCTAAGAGTTTCTTTGTGGCATAAAATACAGTCTATTTTAGAGAAGGATCCATGTGCTTCTAAGAAGAACATGTATTCACTCATTGATGGATGAAATATTCTTTATATGTCAGTCAAGTCCAAGTTATTGATTGTATTATTGAGTCTTATAGTTTTTTTTACTCAGCTTTCGTTTGGACGGTCTTTGCAGTGGTAAAAGAGGTGTGTTAAAGTCACCCAGAATTACTGTGTGTGGCCTATTTGACTCTCGAACTTGAATTTGTTCGATGAATGTAAATGCTTCATTGTTTGGGACATATAAATTTATTATTGTTATGTCTTGTTGATGAATAGTTCCCTTAAGCAGTATGAAATATCCTCTTTATCTCTTTTGATTAACTTTGGCTTAAAGTCTACTTTATTTGATATGAGGATGGAAACCCCTGTTTGCTTCTGCAGTCCATGTGAGTGGTATGATTTTTCCCAACCTTTCACCTTGAGTCTCTTGGAGGCGGCATATTGTTTAGTCTTTTTTTATTCCAATCTGCCAGTCTCTGTATTTTGATTGGTGAGTCTAGCCATTAGTACTCAGGGTTATTATTGAGACATGATTTGTATTCCCAGCCATTTTTGCTTATTTTTGGTATTTAACTTGACTTGGTTTCTCCTTTGATTAGTTTTTCCTTTAGTGTAATACCTCCCTTTGCTGATTTTCATTATTGTTTTTAATTCCTCTTCGTGCAATATTTAGCTGAGGATGTTCTGTAGTACAAGCTTTTGAGTTGTAAATTCTTTCAACTTTTGTTTATCATGGAAGGTTTTTATTTCATCATCAAATATAAAGCTTAATTTTCCTGGATATAAGATTCTTGGTTGGCACCCACTGTCTTTTAGAGCTTGATATATGCTGTTCTAGGATCTTCTAGTTACAGGGTCTGGGTTTAACAATCTGCACATGTTCTAACTGGTTTTCTCCATATGTAATCTGATTCCTTTTCCTTATGGCTTTTAGTATTCTCTCCTTATCCCCTATGTTAGGCATTTTCTTTATAATGTGCCTTGGTGTGGATCTGTTGTGATTTTGTACATTTGGTGTCCTGTGAGCCTCTTGAATTTGGCTTTCCAATTCATTCTTCATGTTTGGAAAGTTTCTGACATTATTTCATGAATAGGTTGCTCATTCCTTTGGTGTGGACCTCTCTGCCTTCCTCTAGCCCAGTGACTCCTAAATCTGGTCTTTTTAGGCTGTCCCATGTTTCTCGAATGTTCTGCTCGTGGTTTCTTACCATTTTCACTGTGTGGTCTAAGTTCTTTTCAAGATTGTGTATTTTGTCGTCATTGTCTGAGGTCCTGTCTTCCAAGTGGTCTATCTGTTGGTGATGCTTTCATTAAACTTTTAATTTAGTTCCTTTCTTTCATTTCAAGGATTTCTGTTGGTTTTTTTAAGAACCTCTATCTCCCTTTAAAGTAATCTTTTGCTTCCTGTATTTGCTTATGTAGCTCTTCGTCAAAATGATCTTTTCCTGCCTGTATCTGCTCTCTTATATGGTCCTTTAATTCACAGAACATTTAATTGTGTACGTCCTGAACTCCTTCTCTGTAATTTCTCCTGCTGTGCTGGCCGTGGATTCTAATAATGTGGCGTCTGGGTTTGTTTGGGGCACTTTCTCCCTTGTCTTTTCATGTTGCTGTGTGTCTCCCTCTAGCGCTGTGGATCTGAGGTGTTTCTGTTTTTACACTATAGGCTCACAGTGCCCCTGCAGGGATCCAGTACCTCTCCTTTGAGGGGAAAGACAATGTTAACAGACCCCAGTATAAACAGGATACACCCTAAAATCAAATGTTTGCTTTTAAGACCTTTACAGTGTGGTCACCTTGTATAGAAATTATGAATACAGTTATTACCTACAATACACTCAGTAGGTTTGCAGAAGGGTTTACAGTTTCTGATGGTGGACTAAGAACTGGGGGTGAGGAGTAGGATGATATGCTGAGGAGGCAGGAGGTGAGGATACAGAGTTGTTATATCTTAGGAAGTGTGAAAGAGAAGTCTAAAGGGGAAGATTAGCAGATGGAGAAGTGAGAGGAAGTAATTTTGGGTAGACAAGTGGGAAGACAGTAGAGTACATAAAACAAACACACACATACTAAGAAAATTAAATATGTTAAAGTAGTAGAAATTGGTGGGGGAAAGGGAAAACAAACAAATAAAAATAATACACAACACAACTGTGACATGCTGTTCAGACGTCGCAGTCTTCAAAATCCTAATCCATGCAGAGTACTTGGTTTCACGTATGTTGGGGAGGTGAGGGAAGGAGAATAGAGAGGGAGAGGGGAAATGCTGAGGAAGAAGCAGGGCCTGTTCTGTTGGAGATCAGAATCTTTCCTGCTCCCTTCCCATCCAGTAGGTGGGGTTGCCTGTGGTTAGCTGGTGTCTCTGCCCTCGGGATGGTGGAGGTAACCAGGGTGTCACTCGGCCAGGTGAGCGGCTGCTGGGGAGACAGGGGAGTTGGAAACTGGGTCCCTGGCCCGCTGAGTTCCAAACTGGGAGTTGCCTCCACTGAAGATGGTGGTGAAGGTGACCCAAGATGGTGGCGCCTGCTCTCAGCGGTGGGTGTCGGGTCGGGTGGGTAGCTGGACCATGGCGTTGGATGATGATGAAATCTGGGGCGTGCGGGGCATGGCTGTCAGCTGACTTCAGAGCCTGTGTGAAGTTCTCAGGTGCAGGCTGGCTACTGCGCTTAGGGACTATCTCCACTGCTGCAGTGTCCCAAGATGGCGGCAATTGGGGGAGCCTCACGTTGGTAGGTAGGGGTCCACACAGGAATGGCGCCTGGAATTCCTACATGTGGGAAGCGGCTGGGTGTCCTTCATGGGAACAGCACTGTGATTTCTGCTCGGGTGGGTGGCAAAAGTTCTGCACGGGTGCTGATGCTGCTGGTCCTGCTCAGGTACTTGGTGGTCCTGCGTGGGCGAGTAGTTGAGACCTACTCTGACACCGAGGCCTGGAGCCCTGGATGGGCACGGTAACCATGATTCCTGCATGGGAGACGAATCTCACTCACAGAAAAGCAGTATTCTCACTACTTGAGTCCGAAGTCATGCAGCAACACAGAATGCTGCCTCCCTCTTGCCCGCCATCTTGGATCCTCCACCCCACATCTTTCTGAGGTGCATCTGTCTGTCTCCTTCTGGAGGACAATGATGGGTACCCATCGGCTAAATAAAAGGAGTTGGTGGAAGCTGCCATTCTGCAAGACCGGGGTGACAGGATTCACAGTCTAGGTGGCTCCTAACCACCTGTCCTGTGGATCAGGCATGTTGGGTTCTGCATGTGCTATGTCTCACCATCCTATCCAGGCTCAGAGTGCATTTGACTGTGAGTACACAGTGTCTCTAATCCCAGTCTGCCTTTGGATGAATGGAGACGGACAAAGGTTTGGAAAAACTGCGAGGTTCTGGCTGGGGCCATCCCCTGGCGAACCTCAAAGGTTTCTCCCCTGACTAACCTCCCAGCTGCCCTCACTGGGTATCCTATGGCGACCGGTTGATTAAGCAGCTCTGAGAAAAATCCCCAGACACAGGACACTGAAGGAACCATACTGCACTCTCCCGCACTTGCCCCTCACCAGACACTGGCCATTGAGAAAGGGACATTTTACATGAGTGGTCCATAAAGAAACGCCTGGGTTCCCTTTGTCACATATTAAGGCTTCACAACCCTGCGGGCATTCTCCCCATGGCTGTTTATGTGCTCTGCAAGTTTCTTTGGCTGTAAAAGGGAGGCATTTTCCATTCATTCCTTCCATAAACTCCTCCCGAAAAAGAGTGCTAAGCATCTAATGACCACTAGATATCTTCTCCAGGGATTCCTTTAACCTACAGAGCAGAGAAGTGTACCCCATCATGGGCTTATCACAGTTGGAAGTCTATAGCGGCAGGAGAAGATCAGTCATGCCTCAAAGCCTGAATTCTAGCTATAGAGGGTTTTACACCTTTGACATGGGGCTAGCCAACAGCCTTGCATTCTGCCATGATGCCAGCAATCAAGTTGGCAGAACCACGTGGGCAGAGATGGGTTTACTGCAGTTAGAGGCTCACAGGGAGACATCCCAAGTGAAATGGACACTTTCTCCGACACAGGTACCCGAGTTCTGATTTTTTCTTACTCAGATGAGAGCTTACTTACTTAACAGTTATGCCAGATTCACCACTGGCCTGCATACTGAAAAACTGGGATGAATGTGACCCACAGACACTCAAGAAAAAGTGTCTCACTTTCTCATCCAGGAAATGATCTCATCACAATTGGAAAAAGGAGATGTCTCATAATTTTCTGCATCCAACCTGGCCTGATAAGCAACTCAGGGAATAAAAACTGCTCTCTGGAGGAAACACAAATCATAGGCCCACACCTTAGGAGGCTGACTTTACAAAATGGTTAAGATGCCCTACACACAAAGTTTTGCTTCTCCAGCTCAAAAGAGTATCTTCCCTTACGTAGCTTCTGCCAGATCTCTCTCTCTCCAAGGCTTGCATTTAAAATGTAAGTTGCAGAGGCTCACAGGGCTTGCAAGATTACAAAGCTTGCAGAGAACCTGTTGACACTAAAGGAAATAAGTGCCACTTTTAAACTCAAGCTGCTTGGGGGCTGGGGATATAGCTCAGTTGACAGGGTGCTTGCCTCGCATGCACAAGGCCCTGGGTTCAATCCTCAGCACCGCTAGATAGATAGATAGATAGATAGATAGATAGATAGATAGATAGATAGATAGATAGATAGATACAAATAAATAAATAGATAGATAGATAGATAGATAAGTAAATAAGTAAATAAATAAATAAGTAAGTAAATAAATAAATAAGTAAATAAATAAATAGATAGATAGATAGATAGATAGATAGATAAATAAATAAATAAATAAATAGATAAATAAAAAGTAAAATAGATTCAAGCTGCTTGTGTGACCTAAATGGCTGTCTATCGTATCTCCTCTTGCAGTCTACCACTCCGCTTTCTTAATAAGCTCCTCCCTAAACACTGTAGCACAGGGAGGAAAATGAAATAATCTCATATATACAAGTTTTCTTTACCTTGAGAATCTTTACCTAAGTATATCAGGGCTCTTACATTCTTTATGTATCTGAACTGACTCTAATCTGAGTCAAAAGTGCACTCTAATCTGATAAAGATGTTCTGCATGCTCATTTACTAGAGTGATTACAGCCATGTCAATTTGGTTTTGTTTTTTGTTTTTTTGGAATTCTTGTTTTTTTAATTCTATATTTTTAATCTCATGGTTTTATGGTGAATTCACACTTGATCTTGCATGCCTAAATTAATATATTTTTCTGATCAGTCTTATTTTATCTAGCTCTATAGGGTTTTACACCCTGTCGTTGCTCAGAGGCCAATTTTTCAAGGGTTAACTCTTAAATACACTGGGAAATTTTCCTCTTGCAAAACTCTAAGTAGGGCATAGACATGGTGGTGTTGGGAGTAAATCTGGTAACCATCAAGGACAAATGGCAATGTGAACCTTTGATCTCAGTGTCCACCATGGCTCTTAGACTCACATCTAGCATTTGCACCGGCACAGGCCTGCCCTGTATTTGATTCCTAATGAGAAAGTGTGGTAAGCTGTATTTTAATTTCTAAGAGTTTAAATCTAATAGAGGCTTTAATAAACATCTGTAGAATTGCCGACTGCCTGTGGAGATCTACCTACAAAAAGTTACAGGATTTTTGTTTCCTGTTTTACATATATGTGCGCGCTTGTGTACTGTACTGTGTCTACATATGTGCTTGTACATACATCATGTACACGGTGTCAAAATTGGCATAGATAAGTGAGCACTCATAGATTAAAATTTAAAAGAGAAATGGATCCAAATACCTTTTAGTTCACATGACTTTAAAAGTTCAATTTCCGTTAGGTAGTTGAAAATGAGTTAATTAGATTTAATATCAATGGGGATCAATCTTCACAGATATGTTTGTTAGAGGAGACATCTGGTTAATTTGCAAAGTTAAAGTGCTAAGACATTAACTACTAAATATGAAATCCAGTACTCTTAACTTCTTAAATTCCATAAGGTAACATTTTAAACATTATTTGTGTTTTCATAAATGGATAAATAAAAAAAAAACATTTGAGATTGTTTCATGTATGTGTCTTCACTAAAACAAGGTTAATAAGAGTTAACATTCTATCAGATGTAATTTATATGCAAAGAATATAAGAGGTTTCAGCTGTATTTTAGCTAAAGTGTCATAAAAACATAAAAGTATTTCATCTTATTAAAGTGGAGTAATTTGTCTAAATTCAGAATTTTACAAGGGTTCTTTCAGAAAGTGAATTTAAAAAGGGTCAACAGCTACAAAAGAGATATGAGAAGATTCTTGGTGTGGAAATTTATTTTAATATGAAAAGAAAAAGGAAAAAAAATGTTTCTGAGAAAGTCTTTGGTGTGGTAAAGTAAAAAGTTGTAGAATGTCTAAGTAAGTTGCAGGTTGAAGGGAGAATTTCAAAAAGTTTTTGTGTAATTAAGTTGGTTACCTATAAATACTACAATAAGTTCACCTTTTTTAAGGCTTTTCCTAAGATCAAATGTTAATGAACTGAGGGGCTGGGATTGCCGCTCAGTGGTGGAGCACTTGCCTGGCACGTGTGAGGCACTGGGTTCAATCCTCGGCCCACATAAAACTAGCAAAATAATGGTACTGTGTCCATCCACAATATTTAAAAAACAAATATTAATGTACTGATATAAACCAGTTTAATCCTCTATGGGTTGAAGTAACAAGGATTTCTTAAAATACTAATCTGTTCTTATCTACCAAGATGATTTCTGGTGTCAAGTTTTATTCTTGAGAGGAACTAGTCTTAAAGGAATTAGGGTTTGTACAACTCTGGTTAAACAGCAACTGTATTTGAGAGTATTACACTACATTACAGATTCTGATATTTTCTTTAAAAGCTAAATTTGGTTAATATAAGAACACCAGTGTAATTGTGGTGCTATTATAGCCTCTTTGAATAATGACTGTATTCATAGCTTCCAAGTATACAAGTCTTTAAAGTATAAGGTTTAGAAGAACAGTTTACCAAGCTGGTGTTCATGAAACCTAAGGTTTAAAGTAAAGATTAGGGATTCTAAAAATCATGTTTCTTAATTCATGGCTATTATACAAACTAAATGTGTTTCTACTCTTGTTAATTTCATTTTACATTTTTCTTGTTATAACTCTTATCCTTATAGGAATACAACTTTTAATATAACAACCTGAGTTAGTTTGAGATAATAGGCCGTCATCTATAGGTCAGACAGGATGCAAGGCTAACTTCCAGCAATACTGCGGACCCTAATTAAATATCAGGGGTCAATGTAAAGTCAAAATCCAGTACTCTTAAGACTGGTAAAACAGGCTTGCCGGATATTTAAGACCAAAGCTTAAAGTAAGTAAAGGAAACAATAAAAATAGCCAACATTTGCCTCTTGCCCTTTGAGGTCAAGTCAAACTCATGGAACAAGGGGATTTCTCTAAGGGCTGTGCAACACTGGACCACATGACCTCCTGACCCTGGAGAACAGGGAGCCAACCAGTGCACATTCTTCAAAAAGGAGAGGCGTTGGAGAGGGAGATGCCCCTGAGGGAGACCTTGATTCATCCTTGCAGATGGCACTAAGGAGCTAAAAGGCTGGGCTCAGACTCCCAAGAGCAACCCCCTGAGGGGACTCAGCTGACTCCTAACAGTAGACAGAACAAAGTCCATCGGACCAGTGGGCTTGAACACCTACAACAAGTCACGGCCAAAGTGCCGCTCACCTGAGCATCTAAAAGGAAAGACAGTAGTCCTTTTTACAATGCTTTTATTTGTTTTAATTAGTTGTACGTGACAGTAGGATGCATTAAAGCACTTTGGTATATCTTACACAAACAGAATAAATTTTCTCATTTTTCTGAGTGTGCGTGTTGCAGAATCCTATTGGTCATGCAGTCACATAGACACGTACAGTCATAATGTCTGTGTCATTCTACTGTCTTTCCTATGCCCACCTCCCCTCCCCTCCCATCACTTCCCTCTACCTAACCTAAGGTAACATTGTTCTTCCCTAGTGCCCCCCACCTTATTGTGAATTAGCATCCACATATTAGAGAAAACATTCAGCCTTTGGTATTGTGGGATTGGCTTCTTTTGCTTAGCACGATGTTCTCCAACTCCAACCATTTACTGGCAAAAGCCATAATTTCACTCTTCTTTAAAGCTGAGTAATATTCCATTGAGTATATATACCACATTTTCTTTGTCCATTCATCTATTGAGGGACACCTAGGTTTGTTCCATAGTCTGTCTATTGTGAATTGAGCTGCTGTAAACATTGATGTGCCTGTGTCACTATAGTGTGCTGATTTTAAGTCTTTTGGGTCTAAACCTAGGAGTGGGATAGCTGGGTCAAATGGTGGTTGTATTCCCAGTTTTCTGAGGAATCTCCAAACTTCTTCCCATAGTGGTTGCACCAATTTGCAGTCCCACCAGCAGGTTAGGAATGTACCTTTGTCACCGCATCCTCTCCAACATTTATTGTTGCCTGTACCCTTGATGACTGCCATTCTGACAGGAGTGAGATGAAATCTTAGAATAGTTTTGATTTGTATTTCTCTAGTTGATAGAGATGTTGAACACTTTTTCCTATATTTATTGATCGATTATATCTCTTCTTCTGTGGAGTGTCTGTTCAGTTCCTTAGCCAGTTTATTGATTGGGTTATTTGGGGTTTTTTTGGTATTAAGTTTTTTGAGTTCTTTATATGTACTAGAGTTTAATGCTTTATTGGAGGTGCATGTGGTAAATATTTTCTCCCAGTCTGTAGGCTCTCTCCTCACGTTTTTGTTTCCTTTGCTGAGAAGAAGCTTTTTAGTTTGAATCCATCCCATTTATTGATTATTGATTTTACTTCTTGTGCTTTAGGAGTCTTGTTAAGGAAGTCAGATCCTAGGCCAATGTCGTGAAGATTTGGGCCTGTTTTTTCTTCTATGAGGCACAGAGTCTCTGATCTAGTCTCTAGTCTCTGCTTCAGTCTTTGATCCACTGTGAGTTGATTTTTGTGTAGGGTGAGAGATAGAGGTTTGACTTCATTTTGCTACATGTGGATTTCCAGTTTTGCCAGCACCATTTGTAGAATAGGCTATCTGTTCTCCAATGTGTGTTTTTGGCACCTTTCTCTAGTGTGACATAACCCTATTTATGTGGGTTTGTCTCTGTGTCCTCTATTCTGTACCATTGGTCTACAAGTCTATTTTGGTGCCAATACCATGCCATTTTTGTTACTATAGCTCTGTTATATAGTTTAAGGTCTGGTATGTGATGCCTCCTGCTTCACTCTTCTTACTAAGGATTGCTTTAACAATGGGTCTCTTATTTTTCCAAAAATATTCATAATTGCATTTTCTATTTCTATGAAGAACGTCATTGGGATTTTTAATAGGAATTGCCTCAAATCTGTATAATGCTTCTGGTAGGATGGCCATTTTGACAATATTAATTCTGCCTATCAAAGAGCATGGGAGATCTTGCCATCTTCTGAGGTTTTCTTCAATTTCTTTCTTTAGTGTTCTGTAGCTTTCATTGTAGAGGTCTTTCACCTCTTTTTTTGTTAGATTGATTCCCAATTTTTTGTTTTGTTTTGTTTTGTTTTTAGACTATTGTGAATAGAGTCGTTTTCCAAGTTTCTTTTTCAGTGGATTCCTGCTGATGTATAAGGATGCATTTGATTTATGGTTATTGATTTTATATCCTGCTGTTTTGGGGAATTCATTTATTAGTTCCAGTTTTATGGTGAAATTTTTTAGATATTCTAGATATAGAATCATGTCATCAGCAAATAGTGATAGTTTGAGTTCAAGATCCCTTTCTTTCTTTTGTTTAGTTGCTCTGGCTAGAGTTTCAAAGATGATGTTGAATAGAAGTGGTGAAAGAGGATATCCTGGTTGTTCCAAGTTTTTAGCAAAAGTGCTTTCAATTTTTCTCCATTTAGAATGCTGCTGGCCTTGGGCTTAGCATAGATGGCTTTGACAATGCTGAGGTATGTTCCTACTGTCCCTAGTTTTTCTAATGTTTTGAGTATGAAGGTGTGCTGTGTTTTTTCAAATGCTTTTTCTGTATGTATAGATTCTTGTTTTTAAGTTTAATAATATGATGAATCACATTTATTGATTTCCTTATGTTGAACCAGCCCTGCATCCCTGGTATGAACCCCACTTGATTATGGTGCACTATCTTTTTTAATATGTTTTGTATGTGATCTGCCAGAATTTTATTGAGAATTTTTGTGTCTATGTTCATCGGGGATATTGGTCTGAGGTTTTCTTTCCTTGATGTGTCTTTGTCTGGTTTTGGTATCAGGGTGACATTAGCCTCGTAGAATGAGCTTGGAAGGGCTCCCTCCTTTTCTATTTCATGGATACTGTGAGGAGTGTTGGTGTGAGTTCTTCTCTGAAGGTCTGGTAGAACATGGCTGAGAGTCCATCTGGTCCTGGGCTGTGGGGAGCCACGTTGAGCCACCACACCGTCCAGTCCTGATGCACCACGGGGATCTGAGAGATCACTGTGGTCTGGCGTGGTAGTGCCGCGACTGTGACTCAGTCTTTCCCTCCGGCTCGGATAGCAAGGCCAGCATTCTGAGTAGGCCTACCCTGGGGTTGAGCTACGCTCACCTGTTCTTTTGTAATCCTACCCCTTTGCCCTGTTTGGGATAGAGTGTTCCATGGAAATGCCTTTGGGTGTCACCTTCTCTTGCTCTGCCTTTGAGTGTGACCTTCTTAGATGTCAGTCAATCCGCTGACAGCAGACATCAGGAAGCTAGATTCAACCCCCTGAAACCTGACCCCTTGCCTCATTTAAATGGCTTCTCCCAATAAAAGGGTTCAGTATGTGCACGCATGCGCATTCTCCTCTCTCTCTCTCTCTCTCTCTCTCTCTCTCTCTGCACGGACCCATAAGGTCAGATCAGCCGTCACAGGACCCAAAGAAAACGGTACCTCTGTCTCTTTGTGATTATTTCCTGCAGCCCAGTTCCCTGGCGTGACCCTGAGTGGTCCTGTTGTGAGGAACACAACACTGGGGTTTTCTTGGTTGGTGGGATTTTGATGGCGTTTTCTGTTTCATTACTTGAAATTGATCAGTTTAAAGCATGTATGACCTCCTCATTCAATTTGGGTAGGTCATGTCTCTAGAAATTTGTTGATGTCTTCAATATTTTCTATTTTACTACAGTATAGATTTTCAAAAGAGTTTCTAATTGTCTTTCTGCATTTCAGATGTGTCCAATGTGGTATTTCCTTCTTCATCTTGTATTTTAGTAATTTGAGTGTTCTCTCTTTTTCTCTTCATTAGCATGGCCAGGGGTTTACCTATTTTGTTTATTTTTTTCAAAGAACCAACTTTTTGTTTTGTCAATTTTTTCAATTGTTTCTTTTGTTTTGATTTCATTGATTTTGGCTCTGATTTTAATTATTTCCTGCCTTCTACTGCTTTTGGTGTTGCTTTGTTCTTCTTTTTCTGGGGCTTTGAGATGTAGTGTGAGGTCATTCATTTGTTGACTTTTTATTCTTTTAATGAAAGCACTCAATGCAATACACTTTCCTCTCAGTACTGCCCTCAGACTGTCCCAGAGATTTTGATACGTTGTGTAAGTGATCTCATTTTCCTCTAAGAATTTTATTTCATCCTTGATTTCTCCTACCATCCGTTCATCATTCAATTGTGTGTTATTTTGTCTCCATTTGTTACAGTAGCTTCTATTTTTTATTTTACCATTGGTTTCTGATTTCATTCCATTGTGGTCTGATGGAATGCAGGGTAGTATCTGTTTTGGGGTGTGTGTGTGTGTGTGTGTGTGTGTGTGTGTGTTTACTATGAGTTGCTTTGAGGCATAAGATATGGTCTATTTTAGAGAAGGAGCCATGTGCTGCTGAGTAGAAAGTATATTTGCTCGTTGATGGATGAAATATTCTATATATGTCTGTTAAGTCTATAAGAACTATAGAACTGAATAATACAAATCTAGGATTGCATTACTTAGTTCTAGAGTTCTAAGCTTCCTTATTGAGCTTTTGTTTGGAAGATCTGTCCAGTAGTGAGAGAGGTGTGTCAGAGTCGCCCAGTACTACTGTATTGTGGTCTATTTGACTCTTGAAATTGAGAAGGGATTGTCTGATGGACAGAGATGTTCCACTGTTTGGGGCATAATATTTATAGTTGTTATGACCTGCTTACATACACTTTCCTTAAGAAGAATGAAAGTGTTGTCTCTTCTGGTTAACTTTGGCTTGAAGTCTACTTTATCTGGGATGAGGATGGAAACCGCTGCTTGTCACAAAGTCCATGTGAGTGGTAAGTGTTTTCCCTCCTTTCACCATCAGCAGGTGGACGGCTTTGCCCATGAGGTGGGTCTCTTGAAGACAGCATATTGTTGGGTCTTGCTTTTTAATCCAAATTGTCTTTTGATTGATGAGTTTAGGCTGTTAACATTCAAGGTTGTTGTTGATATGATTTGTATTCCCTGTCGTTTTGATTTATTTCTGGTTTTTGATCTGTCTTAGTTTCTCATTTGGTTGAATGTCGCCTTAGTAGATCCTCCCTTTGCTGGTTTTCACTTTTTTTTTTACTTCATCCTCATGGAATATTTTGTGGGAATGCTCTGTAGTGTAGAATTTTTAGTTGTGAATTCTTTTAATTTTTGCTCATCATGGAATGTTTTAATTTCATCTTCAAGTCTGAAACTTAATTTTGCTGGATATAAAAATTCTTGTTTGGCATCCACTTTTTTTCAGAGGTTGAAATATATTATTCCAGGGCCTCCTAGCTTTAATGGTCTGGGCTGAGAAATTAGTTGAGATCTGAACTGGTTTCCCCTATACATAATTTGATTATTTTCTCTCATAGCCTTTAAGATTTTATCATTATTCTCTGTGTTACTCATTCTCATTTAATATTCTTGGTGTGAGTCTGCCATATTTTTTTTACATTTGGGGTCCTGTAAGCTTCTTGTACTTGATTTTCCATCCCATTCTTTGGGTTTGGAATATTTTCTGCTATTATATCATTAAAAAGATTGTGCATTTCTTTGTTTGTATCTCTGCCCCTTCATATATTCCAATAACTCTTAAATTTGGTCTTTTCATGTTATTTCATAATCCTTGGATGTTCTGTTCATGGTCTCTTACCATCTTCTCCGCATGTTCAACTCTGCTTTCAAGGTTATATATTTTGTCTTCATTGTCTGAGGTTCTGTCTTCCAAGTCTGTAGGTGATGCTTTCTATTGAATTTATAATATGGTTTACTGATTCCTTTATTTCAAGGATTTCTGCTTGTTTGTTTTTTCTCACAATCTGTGACTCTTTATTGAAGTGGTCTTTCACTTCCTGTGTTTTTTCTTTGATTTCACTCCTTATCCTACCCTTTACTTCACATATCGCTT
Source organism: Ictidomys tridecemlineatus (assembly GCF_052094955.1). Classification (NCBI taxonomy): domain Eukaryota; kingdom Metazoa; phylum Chordata; class Mammalia; order Rodentia; family Sciuridae; genus Ictidomys; species Ictidomys tridecemlineatus. Next base: position 231,588,138 of record NC_135478.1, read on the forward strand.
TCACTATGTACAATCTGAGCTCCTTCTCGGACATTTCTTCTACTGTGTTACCAGTGGCTTCTGTTGTTTGTTGGGGAGCTTTATTCCCTTGTTTTTTCGTGTTGTTAGTGTGTTTTCTCGTTTAAAAATATGTGTCTAAGGCAGGATAGACTCTACCCTGTAGACCTACCGGGTCCCTAAGGTTCCCGTGCTTCTCCTGTACTGGTAAGACCGACATCAACAGCACCCAGTGTACACAATGTATGGCCTTAATCCTAATAGTTCCCACTAAGGTGCCTACTGCTTTATCACACTGAACCACAACGATGAGTTCAATAACTATCTATAGTACAAACAGAATATTTGTTAAAATTATTCACAATTTAAAGTGGTGGATGAGAAAACAGAGGTAGTGTATTAAGCAACATTTCCAAGGGAGGAAGAGAGAAGCTAGAAGTGAAAATTCACAGGAAGAGTGGAAGAGGAGTCGACAGAGATTGGCTGGTGGTTGGAGAAAAGAGAGAAGAATATGCACAAAAAGAAAAAATTAAAGAATACAACAAAAGACAACATAAGAATACAACAAAAATTCAAAACACCAATCAGATATCAATGTCCTTCACATACTGATGCATAAAAAAACATCTTGTCCAAATATGGTAGAGAGATTAGTGGATCAAAAAATAAAATAAAATAATCTTGCTGGAAAGTTGGACTGTCTCTGTCGGTGTTCAGCAGTCTCTCAGCCTGTCTCTCATGTCTCCTGGGATCACAAAACCCAGATCAGCCCTTGCAAACGCAGTCTCTATCCCACTGAGGGGGCTTCAGTCACCTCAGGCTCGGCCACCTGCAGGCCCAAGACCTCAGTGCTGCTCCTACTTGCAGAGAGACCACCAGGACACACTCCTGCCAAGGAGCAACCCCGAGATGCAGCAGCAAGACCAGGGCCACCAGCTCTCTCAGCAGGAAGACCCCAGGCAGGTCCCAGCTGGAGTCCCCAGACAGAGGCTCTTGTGGAGGTAAAGCCCTGGCTGGTGTCCCAAAATGAGTGCAGCCACGTGCAACCAAACCTGGAGTCTCTGCCGAAGCAGTCCCCTAGGCGTGGTAGCAGTGGTAGTGGTGGTGGTGGTTGGCAGCAGGCAGTGGGTCAGCTGTAGCAGTGGCTGTGGGGGCAGCTACAACTGCAGCTGTGGGGGCAGTGTCACCAGGGGTCAGCAGCAGTTCGGCTTCAGTTGTATCCAGGGCAATGGCTTTTTCTGTGGCAGCAGCACCCAGAAAGAAGACCTCCAGGCCATCTCAGGCCGGCAGCAGCAGAACCAGAGGCAGCAGTAGCAGCAGCAATAGTGGCCGCAGTGCAGGCCACGGTTGATTGACAGGAGACCTCCAGTTCACTGGTGGCAACCACAGAAGTAGCAACAGAATTCACCTCTTAGGTTACCGAGGCCATGCCCAGAGAAGAGACCTCTGGACACAACAGTGGCTTCTGGGGTAACCCACAAAGAAGACTTCCAGACAACCTCAGGCTGGCCGCAGGGACGGCAATGGCAGTAGAGGTGCAGGCGGTGGTGACTGAGCGACAATAGTCCTTTTAATGTACTTAAGATAAAAACTTGTGTGAGCCCCAACAAGAGTAAGACTGAAGGCTGCAAAAGAGTATTTCTTAGGAGTGCCCCACAACTATCAAAACCAGACTCTCAGAGTCACAAGTTCTTTTGATTCCATAGTGAATTTAAGGCCCACAAATCTTCCTAATCTCCTACAAGGTAGGTTTGAGTTGTGCTTGATAGTATGATCGTCTAGCCCTAAGTAACAAAAATAAAGGGATCTCTACTAAACACAGAGCTGATGCCAATTAGAAGACATTTATAAAAATCAAATGTCGTTACGTATCCTAACTACATCTAATAAGGGCATCATAAAAACCAAGTGTCACGTGCACCTTCCTGATAACTCTGGCAGGGTTAAAGATTCACATTCCCAAATAGAGGCCTCCCTCACGGGCCCACTTCTTAGCTCCTGCACCTCCTTGAGAGCGACCACTAGTTTCTGTCATCATCATGACACCCACCGACGTGTTTCAAGGCTACGACATTTTGTGTTAATCACGTCCTAGTACTCAGGTCTTCTTTCTCTCACAGAGCACCCACCTCCCAATGACTTTACCACAGACCCCTCCACTGACCCAAAACCTTCTAAAAGGGAAACCCAAACTGCTGCCCCACATGCCCCCTCCCAGCCTGAAGCAGCCAAAGTCATCGTCCATTCCCTTACAGTCAGGGCTCCCCTGTCAGAGGAGGCGTGGGGTGGGGAGGCAGGAGGACAGTCAGCGGAGGTCATGGATGACTGTCAGGAAGAGGGGAGCTGATTCAAGGGAAGTAAAGTGCTCAGACCTCCAGAGCCCACTCCCTCCTCCCACCTGCTGCAGGGAACTGACCCTCCCTGAAGAGGTCCTCAATGAATGCCCTGGAGATCTCCCTTCCTGCCCCTGGAGGTCTCCCTTCCTGCCCCTGGGGGTCTCCCTTCCTGCCCCTGGAGGTCTCCCTTCCTGCCCCTGGAGGTCTCCCTTCCTGCCCCTGGGGGTCTCCCTTCCTGCCCCTGGGGGTCTCCCTTCCTGCCCCTGGAGGTCTCCCTTCCTGCCCCTGGGGGTCTCCCTTCCTGCCCCTGGGGGTCTCCCTTCCTGCCCCTGGGGGTCTCCCTTCCTGCCCCTGGGGGTCTCCCTTCCTGCCCCTGGGGGTCTCCCTTCCTGCCCCGGGGGTCTCCCTTCCTGCCCCTGGGGGTCTCCCTTCCTGCCCCTGGGGGTCTCCCTTCCTGCCCCTGGAGGTCTCCCTTCCTGCCCCTGGGGGTCTCCCTTCCTGCCCCTGGGGGTCTCCCTTCCTGCCCCTGGGGGTCTCCCTTCCTGCCCCTGGAGGTCTCCCTTCCTGCCCCTGGAGGTCTCCCTTCCTGCCCCTGGGGGTCTCCCTTCCTGCCCCTGGGGGTCTCCCTTCCTGCCCCTGGTCAATCCACCTTGTGGCCACTGGTCGTGGGGGCAAGATAAGAGGAGGAGGGGGCATGAGAAGAAAGGAAGCCTAAAGTCTATGAAATGGGCAGGACAGCCCCCTCGCTCTGGCACCATCTTGGACCCCCCTCCTCTGTGGAGGAGCCTCTGTCCTTCTCTCTCTTCTGTCCTTCAAATAAAAACCCTTTGTTCTTGCCTCAGCACCTTCAGCTCTGGGGACCTGGACTCGACCTGGTGCTTGACACTGGTGTCACTAAAACCGACGCATGACATGGGAGGCACCCGCCAACACCGTGAGGAGAGCAGGGACGGGGGCAGAGCAGCAAGAGAGGAAGTTGCAGAGGCCATGAAAAGGACAGGCCCAGTCCCCCGCTGCTCCCAGCGCTGGGCCTTCTCCCTGAGAAGTCTCTCTGTCACTTTTGCAATAAACTCACTTCTTGCTTGCTGTCTCCGTGTCCTCTCTTCCATTCTTTGTGAAATGGAGAGAACAAACCCAGCACCCCTGCATGGTAATAGAATTGGGGGCTCATCGGAATCGAAACCAGGGACTCAAAGGTCAGTAACTGTCATGTTCAATGGCTGGCAACCCCTGGAAAGTGACCGCTGATGGTCCAGCACTTCTGTGGCTCTCGGAGTCTGAGGAAGCCCCCAGCCACAACAGCACTGTGAATCCCCCCGACTGACTGTCTGGTTCTCCCACTTTCCCTCCTCCAGTGCAAGCCCATGAACAGCAGGCCCCACTGTCCAGGACGCAGCGGCCACATTCCCTCTCCTCATCAGGAAACCGCGGTCAGTTAGGACTCGGCTCCTCACTCATCTGTACCTTGTGCAGAAACCGTGTCCCTTGGTCAGGATGACTGCCCCTGACAAAAGGCCCTAAATAGAGAAACTCCCTGTTTTGGGAGACACTTGAGAGACCCATCTCCTTCCCCGTGGCTTTAAGGACCCTCAAAGGAATGAAGAAAAGGGGATCTGACAGCCTCAGGGCTTCTCCTGGGTGGGCTCACTGTGGGGAGCCTCCTGGCTCAGGACAAAGACCCAGGAATCGGGGCTGAGGGACGGCCTCCAAGTCAGGGGACTCTCCTCGCCTCCGACCCTTTCACAGGCAACGGCCTCCCACCAGCTTCTTGTCTTCCTGAGAACCCTGAATCCCTTGGTGACAGAGAGAAGGAGGCAGTGACAGCCCTCTGGGAGTGGACACAGGACATGTCTGGGTCACAAAGGGAAATATCGGGACATGGCCCACAGGCCACGGGTGAGCTCGGCTAGTCCCCACCTGGACATGGCCCCTAGAGAGCCTCTGGGTCAGGCCAGTCTACCCCATGCACAGCCAGACACCCCTCCTGACTTACAGAAGACTGAGATGGGGACGGGGCTCAATAACTAGGGTAATCTGGACCCCACTAAGGAGAGAATCCTTGGTCTTATTGCCCTAAGCCTGGCCTCAGGGCCCCCAGGAGATGGAGGAAGATGGCCACCTGAGGGGACCCTAAACTGCAGTATGTTCACAGTAGACCCCTCTGCAGATGGGAGGGTGAGGAGAACGAAGTTCCTTGTGTGAAACCGTCCTTTCATCTGAGATCACGTGGAACAGCAAAGACTGCAAGCCTGACACTCGGACCAGCGCCAGCTGGAGAAGGCGGTCCCCCCTCAATGTCCTGTCAAGGTCACGGTGAGCTCTCCCACTGTCTTGACAAGGTCACAGTGAGCCTCGCTGGTTGGTGGGAAACGGAAACCCTGAGACCCTTTTCTACGTAATTGGGACTTTTCATTTTCACGCTCATGTCCTGACAGGAGGCGTGAGTATGGTAAATGCCAAACCTAATTGAACTTCAGAGGGCTAGACCCTAACGGCCGTTCATCCTGGAAGGCTGTTCCACTGCCCCCAGCACATGAAGGACAACAGGAAAGCTGCTCTACTCTCTCAGCACCTTGAGGACAAATCGGATCACGGACAACAGTCATTCTCTGAAAGGTCGCGAGAATTTTAGGCACCACGTTGATTATATCAACTACAACCCAAGCCCATATTTCCGGCCTCTTAGAAATCCTCATCACCATGCTATTGTACAAAACCCACCAAATGTAGTCTCATTCTTGATTAAGGAAAGTTATGTTACACACTTAGGGAAGTTAAGACACATAAGGATACATTCTTCTCATTTCTATAAACCCTCTTTTACTTCACACAGGGATTCATGATGCGCATAGCTAATATTGGTGGAAAGTGGACTGATGTTTAGAACTTACTTTCTATTGAGAAAGATTATAAAGATATAAGAACTAGTGCACCTTGACTGAGAAACAAAGAAACTCTTTGAGAAAGCAGCTCAACCAGTTTTATGAGAATAAATTTAGGAATTAATTAAAGTAGCTTTATAAGACATATTTTTAGAATAATGTTAGAAGTATTATTCTATTTAGTTTCTTGGGTTTAGAATTCCTAAGTTTTTAGCTGTATGGGTTTCTGATATGTTTTAAGAATGGTTTATAAACTTTAGGATATTTTAAGTATAAGATTTAAGGGGACTTTTTTAGATGGGGATTTTAGATTAGAAATAAAAATTAAAGGTTAAAGATAGGTTAGGCGAGTAGACTCTGGTGACGTAGTTTGCCATTAGTATATCTTGAGAAAATCTCAAAAAAATGTGAATTAGTGATGCATTTAATTAATGATTGATAATTCAAAGTCACATCCTGGAAAAATGTACATTGCTGTTACGTTTTCTATCACCCTAGTTATGGTTAAGGAAGCGTGATGTCTTGGCAAAGTTTTGAGTTGTATATCAATGACGTGTTCTGAATCTACAAAGATGAGAAAAATTGTAATAAAAGATGACCCAGAGAAAGCTGCATTAGCTCTCTCTCTGGAGACTGCTTGAACGGAACGACTCCTGTCTCATCTTTGTGCCGAGGCCACTCATCCTTCAGGACTCCCTGGACCCCGGCAGCCAGTCGACGCCAAATCCCCAGAACCAAAAAGAAACTCAAAGGAAAAGGGACCTTTGCCAGTCAGACAGGTAATTCCCTCAGCCCCATGGGAAGAAGAGCTGGGTCCTACGCTGCTCTCCCTTTATTTCCCTTTTTAAAGGGGCTGCAGCCTAGTCCTCCTCATCCAGGGACAGACTCCACCCGTGACCCCACAGTGGCTAGGAAACGTGCTGCTCAGGGTTGTCCCCCCTCAGGGAAACGCGGGGGAGGGCTGGGACTGGACCTGAGCTGGTGCAGTGCCTTGTCACTCACTGGACTAGAGGACGTGAAGACAGACCTGGGGACCAGACCAAAACCCAGAGCCCGCGTTCAGACCTGCTGGCAATTCTCAGATCTTCACCATGTACATGGAAGGACACAGTGTTGCTTTTAACTTCCTTGGAAAACAGTTCTTAGAGGGAGCTACAGAAACGGAGACGGCTACTACTCAGCAGGTGGGGGGGAGAGTAACCCTTCTGGAACCCCCCCCCACGGGGAGCCAGGCAGTTCCCTCACGGAACCGAGTGGGATGTGACAGAGACGGACACAATGAGGCCCAACTTGGGGAGCTCGGGGTGACCTTGCCCGTGGACAAGCCCCAGATAACTTCCTTCTGGACACGGGAGCTCAGTTCTCAGTCCTGTCCTCTCCTGGACCTAGGGGACAAAGCAACCATTCAGGGCGGGTCGGGCTGCCCTCTAGGCAATACTTCTCTAGAGCTCTTGCTGCTCCTGGGGTGATTTCCACTCTGTCCCTTGCTTCTCATGATGCAGAGATCCCAACCCCTACCTGAGGAAGAGACACGTTGTCTTAATTAGGGTCCAGTCATTGTGGCCACTTGGAGAATAGAGCTGCCTACCACTAGCCGAGAAAGAGGCGGACCCCACGGATCGGCCGGACCACAATAGACGGGGAAGGGCACAGACTGCAGAAAGGGACATCTCTTGAGGCTCTTAAGGGTCCTTCCTACTTTCCTCACCTGAAGGTGGGAGGGACTGATACCTATTAAACTAGACATGAAACCACGGGGCTCTGCGTAGAAGGCTCAAGCCCCTAATCACTCCTCCAATGGGGTCCCAAAGGGCCCCAACCAGTGGGGGTTAGTTCCGGATCTTCATTTCACAATGAGGCAGTGGTCCCTCCCCTCTGTGGGTCCAGATCCACCTCCTCTCCTCACCAGATCCCCGAGTGAACTACTCATTGTGCTCTCCTAGGTTTCTCTGCATCTCCTGACATCCAAAAAGCCAACCTCCATCTGCCCTTGAGGATCCTGCTCCTGGGCAGAAGTGACCTGGACAGTCCTTCCCAGAGGGGTCAGCCACATGTCCCCAGGCGAGGTTGCCTGAGGCTGGCCTTCCCACTGCCAAGCTGCAGGTTCCCACCTGGAAAGCCTCACGCTGCTCTGGCAGGACAGCAGGCGGCCATCTGCCTCCCAGCTCCAGCCTCCCCTCAGCCCTTCCTGCTTTTTGTCCTCTGATACTTAAGACGGCCAAGAGGAGCGAAGGCCACACAACCCTGGCCATGATCATGTTCCTGTCACTGTCTGAGGAGCCGGAGAACCAGGGCTGCCTTCGAGGACCGGCCTGGGCGGGCAGGCTGGGCCAGGCACTCCAGACCCTGCTGTTCCGCTGACTCTCTCACCCACAGAAGGGCCTAGGAATCCCAGCAGACACCTCTGCCCCGCGGCAGTCTGCCCCGACCTTGCAGTACAGTTCCTCTGAATGTCAACCTTATCTTTAAGGTCCCCAAAGTAAACTTAAGCTCTAACAAATGTCACGTTCTTTGGCCAAAATTAGAGAGACCTACCTCTTCAGAACACTGAGTCTGAGTCCCATCAAGTCCCCGTCACACCCACACCTCCTGCCGCCGGTGGGAAAGGTGTGTCAGGAGCAGTTTTATTGTTCTTCTTCCCTTTTTTCTGCATTTTTATAGCAATTTTATTGCAGGTGAGTTTAAAATAAGTGGCTGTTTTAGCTGAGTATGGTGGTGCATGCACAGCTGTAATTCCAGCAACCCAGGAGGCTATGGAAGGACCACAAGTTCAAGGCTATCCTGGGCAACTTGGCAAGATCCTGTCATAAAATAGAATACAATGGGGCTGTGGATGTAGCTCAGTGACAGAGAACGTACCCAGCATGGGCAGGGCCCTGGGTTCCACCCCCAGGACAGCAAATGAATGGTTTTAGAAGAGTCCTGGGGTCAAATCAGAACACTCACACTCACCCTCCTCTGTCACTGTGCCGTCTGTGGCTGGCTGACACTCTGTGGTGTACGGATGTCTTTTCTTCTACTCCTACAGAGAGGTTTCTGTCACTAAATTAGACCAACGGATGGGCTCTGAGACCAATAGCCCCATCTCCTCTCTTCCTTACAGTCATCCACGTGAACCTACGCACACGTGTGGTGCTCAGGGTGTGGCTTCTCCACTTGTTCCTGAACCAAAGGCGAGAAGCCAGGGATTTATCTATGTTAAAGAACTTGCATTTAGGATATATGACCAAACCAAAGTTTTTCTTGTATTGCAAGAAAATATGGAACCTTCTTCTTTCCCACCCTCCTCCATCAATATTCCTGCAGCGGCAGCAGGTAGTTTGCTTGGCTGTTTGAAATACAAAAATGAGCCTCAATCTGAGGGAACTAAGTGATGTTTGTCTCATGCGATACTCAGCAGGTTCAGGCATGGATGGATCTGGAAACACAACTGCAGGAGGGACTCCACTTTTCAGATGAGGCTCTACCTGAGAAAACACCCGCGTAGGGCTCTGTGCCTGCTCCTCTTAGCAGTCTGCTCAAGTCCCACCCTGAACTTGCAAGCTCTGATGGGGACCTGCCCATCCGTTATGGTTGGGAAGTGAGCAGACCCCAAAATCCATGTGTCCGACACTGTGAGAAGGTTCAGAGGAGAAATGATTGGGTTACAAGAGCCTTAACCCGAGCACTGGACCAGTCCTCTGATGGGACCAACCGAGTGGTCAGCAGGGAAGCAGCAGGGTGTGGCTGGAGGGGGTGGGCCACTGGGGGCGTGCACACCGTTGGGGTAGACACCTGTATCTGGCACTGGAGTCCGACTCTCTGCTTCCCTCCACCATTCTTCCACCTCGTGTCCTGCCTCACCTCAAGCCCCGAGGGACAGAGCTGGCTAAATGGGGACTCAAACTCTGAAACTGCGAGCTGACAGATAAACCTTTCTTCCTCTAAAATTCTTCTTGTCAGTATTTTAGTCTCAGCAGAGGAAAAGCTGACTAAAACACGGTGACCTCCCGTGACGGCTGAGGACAAGGTGCTCCCATTAGCTAGACCAGACAGCCGCGACCCCAAGGGTGACGTCCAGGCCACCAAGAACCAGACATGCCACAAGGGGGCATCTGCAGCCGGGGTCAGTCGGGAGGCTGTTTCTAAAGTAGAGTCTGGACAATGAGAAGCTAAAATACGGACATTTACAACAGAACAAGAAAAGAGAAAATGTTAAAAACAAAAACACAGATTATCCAGTTTACCCAAATTCTACCCCCGTGGTATCTGCTGCCCCAAGGGAGTAAAGAGATGTGGCACGTGTGGCCTGTCCTGAGTCAGCTCAGGTGGCGGGGGCCCTGGGGTTCATCTCCCTGAGCTCAGTAGAACCCAGCCCACTCCCCACGTGGGACAGCCAGGTGGAGCGTGCTGCACTGGCTACAGGTGTGTGACCCCAGACGGGGTGCATCTCCAGTGAGGACGGCGAAGCGCAGCACAGAGCCATGGACCCACCGGGCCACGGGCGCAGGCCTCAGAGCTCCCAGCCACCTCGGCAGGCCCTCTTCTGTTTGTGTTATTTATACCTAAAGATGTGAACACTTGTGCATAACTATAATCGTGTGTATTCACATACATAACTCACACACATGCAGGGTCTAAAATGTGCAGATGAAGTGTGTAGCCATATGGTGCATACACACATACATATGGATGCACATGGGGAGTCCAGAATGGGAAGAACACACAGCTGTCTGTGGAGTACGGTGTGTACACACACATGCCCATGCGTGCGGGTTCTAGAATGTGCAGAGCATGTATCTGTGCGCCCTGTATGGTGTGAACAACATACACCACACGTATGCACGGGCAGGGTGTGCAGACAGACCCGTGGGGTATGGTGTGTCCACACACACACAACACGTGTGCACTGTGGGCTTGAGAGTGGGCAGACATTCAGCTGTGCGTCCTTCTAGACCTCTAAAGCAGGAACATGGAGCAGCACTTTTGCAGGGAACTTCACTCTCCTGGCCTCGCTTGGATGCCCAAGCCCCTGCCAGCCCAGCTCTCAGGCCCTGCCCACAGGGGACCTCAGCTTCTCCCAGACACACAGGGCTTGGGACTGCACAACCCGACCCTGGGATGCACCTGATTCCTGGTTGGCTCTGTGCTCTCTGAGGGAGAGGGTTCTGGCAACAGAGAAGCGAGGTCAGCCTGGCACTGCCCTGGCCAGGTGCAGGACACCCTGTGCACCTCTCCACACGATTACAGAAAACGGAACAGAAGACAGAGGTCCCCCACACCCTCCTCTGAGACAGGTGTCTCCAGCCTAGTAAATCCAGCAGAGGGCCCACCCGTCACTGAGGGCGTGCACGGTACACAGTGGCACATACCCACTGGCACGGCACACAGCATATTCTATCTGGATGTGTCACAGGCTACCTATCTGTTCTCCTACTGAGGGATATCTTGGTTGCTTCTACGTTTTAAATTATAAAACCCATTTTTAAGCCTAATTTTTATCCAATTTTCCTTAATGACTCAGTTTTCTCATTCATTAGACAAACTGACAAGCAACATCAGACACCAAGTGTGGGGCCACCACATCTGAACCAGGGGCTGCACGGGACAGCGCTCAAGGTGCACCATGCTTTGGCATTAGTGCTCTGCTGGGGGACAAGCAGACTCCCCGAGCTGCTGCGTAGCTGGTCATCCACAGTCAGTGGGCTTCCGGAAACGAGGCCACCCCCCAGTGTGGGTGGCTCATCCCACACAGTGCCGCAGGGCAAACAGAGTCTGAGGTCCCCGAAGGGAGGTTCCCCCTTGGTGAGAGCAGCTTCAACCTCTGCCCATTCCACCCCCTGAGCTGCAGAGGTCACTCGCAGGCTGCACTCAGAGGGCACAGCTGCCCGCTGGCCCGCAGCCCCAGTGGGGTCACTCCGCTCATGCCCTGCTGATGTGCTTCTTGGCAAAGCCTGCCATGTGAGCTCCATGGGAGCCTTCTTCCACGGCAAGGGTGTCCCAAGGACCCTTCCCACGCTCGTGACCACCCTGCCTTCAGCTGACCTCAGCCAGGAGCAGGTCTGGACGCTGAGCCAGCCGCCATCCATGTCCTCTGAGGACACCCTTCAGCAAGCCCCTTCTCCCTGAAAGCCTCCGTCCTAGCCTTCACTGTGAGGTGGGCAGGACTCTGCCTCCGTGGTGGTCAGGGCTCTTGAGCGCAGCGAGGTGGACAGACGCTCCTCCAGAATTCTGTGCCCACCGCCAGCCCTCCCGACCACCTCCCTCCTGTTCCAGGAGAAGGAAGTACCCAAGTGCTTGCCTGGTGTGGTGGGTCCACCACCTTCCAGGCTCCATGGGGTCGCGCCCATGCTGGCTCTCCACCTGCGGTCGGAGGAGGCTCAGTTATGAGAAGGACCTGGTGCCTGTACTCCCTGGCCCTGCAGAAGCCCGGGTCTTCATGACCTTCGCTGCTCTGAGTATTCAGATCCGAGGCTCCGAGGCTGGGCAGTGGGTGCTGCCTGGGCACAGGGGGGCTCTGCATTCCATGAGGTGGAGACGATTGCTGCCGGTCTTTCCCTTTTCCACCCCACAGACCAGCAGCCTTCCGTTTTGCTCTGGCCCACCGTCCTCCAGGGTGATCCTCCTTTGCTCTCTCTCTGCCTGTCTGAAGCTTCCCTTTCTCAAAGGCCAGAAGGGGCTTTGACCCAGGAGGTGTCCCCCACAGTCATGCCCATGTTCTCGGGTCCTGAACAAACGTTCCCGTCTCACTCACTGGGACTAAGGACAAAGCACTGAGCCCTGCAGCCAACTCCTGCAGGCTGAAGCCAGCCCCAGAGACAGACGAGAAGCTGTGGCACAGCCTGAGGTCACCCCAACACCAGACTCAGCAGGTCTTCTCCACAACCAGGTTTCAACTTCGTGGACACTGGCTGGTGTGGCCGACACCAACCGGGTTACGTCAGATCCACAGGTGAAGGGCTTAGCCCCCAGCACTGCCCCCACTTCCAAAGCCAGCTGCAAATGGGCTGCCCAGACTACCCACATTTCTTCCTAGCCAACCTCAAATTCAGAGTTCCACAAACCCCCTCAAGTTTGGTAATTTCTGGAACTGAGGGAAGCACTTTATTACCCTCCCCAGTTTATCACAAAGAAGGCGAGGCAGGAACACCAGGCGGAAGAGACCCATGGGGACAGGTGCTGGGGTGTGGTGCGGAACTTCCTAGCCCTCTCTGGGCACACCGCACCCCATCACCCCTGTGTTCACCCACTGGGGAGTTCCCGGGACCCGTCGTCTAGGTGTTTCCATGCAGGTTTCAGTTTGCAGACAGGATGGACTCCAGTGCGGTCCACTGGTGGCCAACTCAAGCTCCAGCCCCTGCAGTCCTGGAGATCAGGGAGAGCTGGACACCCCAACCCTCTGGCCCTGCCTTGGTGATTCTGGGGAGCGACCCCCTCCTGAGGCTGTCCAGAGCCCAGCTCCAGGCACGCTCAGCCACCAGAGACGCTGCCCCTGAGATCCCAAGGGACTTAGAGCGGCAAGACCCAATGTAATGCTTGGCTAAAACACACACAGAGGACGCAAAACTGCTTTCGCCTCTCCAGTCCTCAGTGCTGGGCTCTGTTGGTCATCACCGAGGGCCAAACCCACTAGGACTACATCCATGTTGAAGAAGGATTTTACCCCAGCATCACAAAGGACATCTACCATCAGCCACCGGATCAGGTGGAGACCTCAGTGGGCACATCTAAAACAAGCTGAAGGGGGCCGGGAAGGCAGTGCCTGAGGAGGGCAGCCTGGGCGGGCAGCGGGACGCTCCGTGGGCCCACTCCCTTCCAGTGAGTAACTCTCCATGAACCAAGCGCCCAGGCCTACTTCACCAACGCTGCTGTAACCAACACACAGCAAGCACATGTACACACAGCCGCCTCCAACCACGCCAAGCACAAGCGCACCTTGCCTGCCTAATTCAACAGCTTTGGATTTTTAACTCCGAAAGGTAAGTTCATTAGAAAAGAGATTCATTGTCCTTCATGCAGCTGTGGCACCTCGATGAATTCTCTGGCCATTGAAGGCGTCCAGAGCCTATGTGACTGAGTAGTTTCCATTCTCAATTATGAAACACTCCTTCTCATTAGGAAGATTAAAGATAACAGCGTCTGTAAAGATGGATACATAAGAAAAACACACTTGGAATATGCGATTCTGGGTTCAGTCGTCGACCCTGCTCTGGATGGGCTCCGCCATCTCTGGGTGCAGAAGGCACACCAGTGGTCGACACAGGAGCACTGCAAGTTATTCACAAAGGAGACACACCAAGGGCAAAATCCATCCTCACCACGCCTTTCCTCCCACTCTGTGCCTTCTTGGTTCCCATCGGTGGGCTCCTGGGGGAGGGAGTGGTCAGTTTGTGAAGTTTTCATAAATGTGCCTGGAAAGTAAGAGCCACTGCCCCGGAGGCTGGGCCAGGCAGCTCGGCCAAGGCCAGAGCCCTCTTCCCCGCTTCCCAGGGAGACTGGCCACGGTGCTACTGACAAGGGTGGCCCTCCCTCAGAGACAAGAGGGACACCTTCCATCCCACCCATCTCCAGACACCACTCTGCTTCCTGGTCCCGTCACCAGCTGCCAGACCACTGACCAGACCGCGTGGAGGCGACAGAGGGAGAGGGCCTCTTCTGAAGTCTGCAACCCAAAGAGCCAGGAATGCTTACCAAGTGAGCCCCTAGGCACACGCCCGAGCGTCAAGCCAAACCAACTTGTTCATGGAGTCAACTGCCTTCAGGGCCAGGCACAAGAGATGATGCCCAGTGGGAGGTGGGAGGGTCGACAGAGGACTCTGAGGCCACAGGCTTCTCATCCTCAAGGACAGTGCAGGCCACCCACGGCCATCCTTCCTCCAGCTGATGGACCTTGACTGACGCCGACAACACCCCAGAGCCCTGGAACCACCGCCCTGCAGGGCCTCGGCAGGGCCCATCAGACAAGGAAGGAACAGTGTCCAGCATCCAAGAACGGCCACGCTGCTGGCCACTGTGGATCAGGAAACAACCCTCCTGAGACCTGAGACGCTGGCTTCCTGTCCTCCCCAACGGCCGGCAGCTCTGCCCTAGAGGGCGCAGGACTGGGGGCTGGACCCTACAAGAGCTGGCCGACTTCCCAAGCCTTCTCTTTTTGCCCCTTCCCTCCTGACCACCCCCTGAGCTTCTGCTCCGTGTTACTAAGGTCCTCCCACCTGTGACATAAGGACCAACAGCCAGTGCCATAGACTACCATTGAACAAGATCCCACAGAACAGGGATAGGAAAGGAGGCTGACGGATGATTCAAGGTTGGCTTTGTGTCACAGTCACACCGTCCAGAAACCCCAGACTCCAGGCAGGTGTCAAAGGGAGCAGAAGTGAGCCCGCCACCCAAACGGCACGAAGCAGCTCCCTCGACACCGGCTCACCCCTCCCAGCGTCCCAGCTGCCAGCGGCACACACTCCGTAATGAAGACGGGGAGAGAGGGCTTGCCCTCTTCATGTCGTGGATGCTGCCCTGAGACCCATCCTTCCTCCTAAAGGGAACAGAGCCACTCTTCTCTGAATGCTTTGGTGTAAAACTACAGAAACAAATACAAATAGAAAATCAGCTGTGGTCCCTTTGAAGATCCATGTGGGCACTGGAGCCTCGGCCTCCAGCTCAGGATGGGCAGGTCCCAGGGCTCCAGGGCCAAGCTGCCCCTCCAAAGGGTTCTGGGCAGCCTTGCATCAGGTGGGCCTCTCCACTCGACAGGACGTGGCAGGTGCAGCTCCCAGCTACAACAGGAGTAAATCGCCCTCCTGGAAAAGCTGCCCCAACACCAGCAGGACTCCCAGCCTCTCTCTAAGGCCTCGAGTCACTGGCATGATGAGAAAACACATGATCAGAGTCACACAACCACCTCCCGGGGAACGGAAGCTGGCATTTTATTGGACCCACAGCGTGGGTGCTGCCACCTCCCTGGGACCTAAGCCTCTTTCTAATGGGGTTGTACCATTACCTGTGGAAGGGCAGAGGTCAAAGAAAAGAAGCAGGAGGCAGACCCTTCCCAGCCGGCCCTGCCCAGGCCTACTCAGCTCCACAGGTCAGGGGGCAGCTCACAGCCAGACCTGGAGCTAGTAAGCACCCATGAGCCACAGGACAAAGTCAGACAGCACCAACTCATCAGAATTCAGAAAATAAAACCAACAGATTTGCCCCAAGTGATGGGGCCCTAGGAGTCAGCATCCCTGGGTGTGAGCTGGATGGAAGCCAGGCCCCAGAGTAGGTGTGTGAGGGGCTGTGTGCAGGGCTGGGGTGATGCACTGTGGGATGAGGGGCAGTGTGCAGGGCTGGGGTGATGCACTGTGGGAGGAAGGGCTGTGTGTGCAGGGCTGGGGTGATGCACTGTGGGAGGAGGGGCTGTGTGCAGGGCTGGGGTGATGCACTGTGGGGTGAGGGGCTGTGCGCAGGGCTGGGGTGATGCACTGTGGGAGGAGGGGCTGTGTGCAGGGCTGGGGTGATGCACTGTGGGGTGAGGGGCTGTGCGCAGGGCTGGGGTGATGCACTGTGGGAGGAGGGGCTGTGTGCAGGGCTGGGGTGATGCACTGTGGGAGGAGGGGCTGTGTGCAGGGCTGGGGTGATGCACTGTGGGGTGAGGGGCTGTGCGCAGGGCTGGGGTGATGCACTGTGGGAGGAGGGGCTGTGTGCAGGGCTGGGGTGATGCACTGTGGGGTGAGGGGCTGTGTGCAGGGCTGGGGTGATGCACTGTGGGATGAGGGGCAGTGTGCAGGGCTGGGGTGATGCACTGTGGGAGGAAGGGCTGTGTGTGCAGGGCTGGGGTGATGCACTGTGGGGTGAGGGGCTGTGCGCAGGGCTGGGGCGATGCACTGTGGGAGGAGGGGCAGTGTGCAGGGCTGGGGTGATGCACTGTGGGAGGAGGGGCTGTGTGCAGGGCTGGGGTGATGCACTATGGGGTGAGGGGCTGTGCGCAGGGCTGGGGTGATGCACTGTGGGAGGAGGGGCTGTGTGCAGGTCTGGGGTCATGCACTGTGGGAGGAGGGGCTGTGTGTAGGGCTGGGGCGATGCACTGTGGGAGGAGGGGCAGTGTGCAGGGCTGGGGTGATGCACTGTGGGAGGAGGGGCTGTGTGCAGGGCTGGGGTGATGCACTATGGGGTGAGGGGCTGTGCGCAGGGCTGGGGTGATGCACTGTGGGAGGAGGGGCTGTGTGCAGGTCTGGGGTCATGCACTGTGGGGTGAGGGGCTGTGTGTAGGGCTGGGGCGATGCACTGTGGGAGGAGGGGCAGTGTGCAGGGCTGGGGTGATGCACTGTGGGAGGAGGGGCTGTGTGCAGGGCTGGGGTGATGCACTATGGGGTGAGGGGCTGTGCGCAGGGCTGGGGTGATGCACTGTGGGAGGAGGGGCTGTGTGCAGGGCTGGGGTGATGCACTGTGGGGTGAGGGGCTGTGTGCAGGGCTGGGGTGATGCACTGTGGGGTGAGGGGCTGTGCGCAGGGCTGGGGTGATGCACTGTGGGAGGAGGGGCTGTGTGCAGGGCTGGGGTGATGCACTGTGGGGTGAGGGGCTGTGCGCAGGGCTGGGGTGATGCACTGTGGGAGGAGGGGCTGTGTGCAGGGCTGGGGTGATGCACTGTGGGGTGAGGGGCTGTGCGCAGGGCTGGGGTGATGCACTGTGGGAGGAGGGGCTGTGCACAGGGCTGGGGTGATGCACTGTGGGATGAGGGGCTGTGTGCAGGGCTGGGGTGATGCACTGTGGGGTGAGGGGCTGTGCGCAGGTCTGGGGTGATGCACTGTGGGAGGAGGGGCTTTGTGCAGGGCTGGGGTGATGCACTGTGGGAGGAGGGGCTGTGCACAGGGCTGGGATGATGCACTGTGGGAGGAGGGGCTGTGTGCAGGGCTGGGGTGATGCACTGCGGGAGGAGGGGCTGTGTGCAGGTCTGGGGTGATGCACTGTGGGGTGAGGGGCTGTGTGCAGGGCTGGGGTGATGCACTGTGGGGTGAGGGGCTGTGTGTAGGGCTGGGGTGATGCACTGTGGGGTGAGGGGCTGTGTGCAGGGCTGGGGTGATGCACTGTGGGGTGAGGGGCTGTGTGCAGGGCTGGGGTGATGCACTGTGGGGTGAGGGGCTGTGTGCAGGGCTGGGGTGATGCACTATGGGGTGAGGGGCTGTGTGCAGGGCTGGGGCGATGCACTGTGGGAGGAGGGGCTGTGTGCAGGGCTGGGGTGATGCACTGTGGGGTGAGGGGCTGTGTGCAGGGCTGGGGTGATGCACTATGGGGTGAGGGGCTGTGTGCAGGGCTGGGGCGATGCACTGTGGGAGGAGGGGCTGTGTGCAGGGCTGGGGTGATGCACTGTGGGAGGAGGGGCTGTGTGCAGGGCTGGGGTGATGCACTGTGGGAGGAGGGGCTGTGTGCAGGGCTGGGGTGATGCACTGTGGGAGGAGGGGCTGTGTGCAGGGCTGGGGTGATGCACTGTGGGGTGAGGGGCTGTGTGTAGGGCTGGGGCGATGCACTGTGGGAGGAGGGGCAGTGTGCAGGGCTGGGGCGATGCACTGTGGGAGGAGGGGCAGTGTGCAGGGCTGGGGTGATGCACTATGGGGTGAGGGGCTGTGCGCAGGGCTGGGGCGATGCACTGTGGGAGGAGGGGCTGTGCGCAGGGCTGGGGCGATGCACTGTGGGAGGAGGGGCTGTGTGCAGGGCTGGGGTGATGCACTGTGGGGTGAGGGGCTGTGCGCAGGGCTGGGGTGATGCACTGTGGGAGGAGGGGCTGTGCGCAGGGCTGGGGTGATGCACTGTGGGAGGAGGGGCTGTGTGCAGGGCTGGGGTGATGCACTGTGGGAGGAGGGGCTGTGTGCAGGGCTGGGGTGATGCACTGTGGGAGGAGGGGCTGTGCACAGGGCTGGGGTGATGCACTGTGGGGTGAGGGGCTGTGCGCAGGGCTGGGGTGATGCACTGTGGGAGGAGGGGCTGTGTGCAGGGCTGGGGTGATGCACTGTGGGGTGAGGGGCTGTGTGCAGGGCTGGGGTGATGCACTGTGGGGTGAGGGGCTGTGCGCAGGGCTGGGGTGATGCACTGTGGGAGGAGGGGCTGTGCGCAGGGCTGGGGTGATGCACTGTGGGGTGAGGGGCTGTGTGCAGGGCTGGGGCAATGCACTGTGGGGCTAGTGACCAGGGTAGGAGGGGCCCATGAGAGGCCGTGAGTTCAGCCAGAGCAGGGATTTGTGAGGAGAGGGCTGCGTGGGGGCGAACCTGACCCAGGGAGGATGGCCAGGCTGGGGCAGTCCTACAGGGAGCCAACTCGGGGGCAGATGTCCCACCTCATGGCCCCTCCCTTCATGTGTCCCTTCCCGGGTCAGGCTCTGATGTGATCAGCCTCGCTGACGAGGAAGGCCAGGGACTGGGGTCACCCTAACCCTGAGGTTTGTGGACCCAGGGGGTCAGGGGAGACACCAACGCTCGGAGAGCCAGGCTACTGGATGATAAAACAGGGAGGAAAGCAATGTCCCATCGAGGTACCAGCTTACGTCAGTAGCTGATCCCGATCGGTCAGTGTGCCCAGCACCGTCTGGGGAGCCAGGACTCCAAGTCAGAGGCCGTCCACACACCACGTTCCAGCACGGAGAGGCCTGCTGCTGCCTCAGTCAGGACCTCTGGCTGGAGCCAGCCATGTAGGCTGGAAGAGTGAGGGCCCACAGGCAGACCCCACACAGGAGGTGCCCCAGGGCCCCCACCCAGCAACCAGTAAGGGTGGATGGAGGCACTGGGTCCACCCCAACCCTACAGGCTAACATGTGTCTGTCGGTCCACGAGGGTCTGATCATATCACCACGTGGCAGGACCCTACTGCAGATCGAAGGCTGTGGAACTACAAAGCAGCAGGCAGAACCCGAGGTCTGGTAGCAGCCAAATGCAGGTCCAAGCGAGCTGAGCCTAGGGTCTGCACAGGCTTCCTGGTGTCCCCTGCAAATGGAACTGTTCTGCCTGTACGGTCCAGGTCCCAACACCTCCTGTGTGACTTGCAGGTGTGTGTCCATCCCCGGCATCTGCTATGGGTGGGATTTGGGGATGATTTTCTCCCATGAAGAGACAAAGGGCGGCAAGAACTCAGGTGGCAGGGGGCTGGGGACTCTGGGTTTGCAGCTGCACAGCCTCAGGCCGACCTCTCAATCCCAGCATCTTCTTCCTCTCGGGGGCCAGACTCACTGCCCTGAGGAAAAGCAAACACAGAAAGCACCAAGTACTCCCCAGAGGGAGAGGCCTTCCTGGGCTCGCCAGCAGGGGGCAGTCTGCACACAGACTCCACGGGAAGCAAGAGGCAAGGGCTCAGAAGCTGGTCTCCGTGTGACTTAGCACTGCTCACACTGCCCACTCCAGGGGCCGCAAACACCCAGAAACTGAACACTGCAGTTACAACCCAGAAAGGTCAAGTGTGCCTGGACCTTCAACCAACGCGGGAGAAAACCCAAGTTCAGCCAGCTCCTCCAACAGAGCACCCAGGGCTGCGGTGCAAAGCGCCCACAGGACGGGGACACGGCTTCTGGTGAAGGCCAGGTCAGAGCCAGCCCGCGGGGGCTCAGGCCTTGGAGGCCGTGCACCTTGGGGCTGAGGCTCTTCTGACTTGGTGTCACCAGTGCACCTGGCTTTTCAAGGCCACTGCCCAGGGTTCACGGGTGCCCATTGCCATCATGGTGCTCCTCTCTTCTAACGACCGGATACTCGGGCAGACGCGGGCAGTGACCCTGATGGAGGTCACTGGACAGAACCAGTGCTCACTCGCCTGGCTCGGCTGGTCCTGAGGTACCACAGCTCCTGGAGGCTCCCTGTCCCTCTCCTGGCAAACCCTGCCACAGCCTCCCCACCGGGATCCTGGGAGCCAGGGCCCCTCCAGACAGCTCCCTGCCCTGCTGCTCCCCACAGAGAGCCACGTCAGGGCCAGGAGGGCAGGGTGCTCCTAGACCCCATGCAGCATCTGAGGCCCAAGGCCTGGACACAGGCACCAATAGAGCCACGGAGGGACAGCACAGACATCAGCAGTGGCCAGGACGTGGCCAGGACAGGTCCAGCCCTCAGAGCTCATCAACCATGAGCACACCACTCAGCCATGAATCAAGAACGTCCTGAATGTGTCTTCAGGACCGACCAGAGAAAGTCAGCTATGCCCCAGCAAGTCACACAGAGGCCCTGCTTCCAATGAGCCACCTCTGCTTCCCTGTGCTCCATCAGGACCCCCAGACCATCCTCGTCTCCACTCCTCTGAGCCAGATGTCTGGAGCTAAACCGGGTACTCCAGCCATCACAGAACCCACGTGCGGAGAAAAGGTGTGCTCTGCTCTGACGAACTCATGGTGCATGGAAGAGCAGCAGTTCAAAGGCTGTGCCTGCCCTAGTGACTCCATGGTGTAAAACAGCAGTCCTCAGGCTGCACCTGCCCTAGTGACTCCATGGTGTAGAACAGCAGTCCTCAGGCTGTGCCTGCCCTAGTGACTCCATGGTGTAGAACAGCAGTCCTCAGGCTGTGCCTGCCCTAGTGACTCCATGGTGTGTAGGACAGCAGTCCTCAGGCTGTGCCTGCCCTAGTGACTCCATGGTGTTAGAACAGCAGTCCTCAGGCTGCGCCTGCCCTAGTGACTCCATGGTGTGTGGAACAGCAGTCCTCAGGCTATGCCTGCCCTAGTGACTCCATGGTGTGTGGAACAGCAGTCCTCAGGCTGTGCCTGCCCTAGTGACTCCATGGTGTGTGGAACAGCAGTCCTCAGGCTGTGCCTGCCCTAGTGACTCCATGGTGTGTAGAACAGAAGTCCTCAGGCTGTGCCTGCCCTAGTGACTCCATGGTGTGAAGAAGAGCAGTCCTCAGGCTGTGCCTGACCTAGTGACTCCATGGTGTGCAGAACAGCAGTCCTCAGGCTGCGCCTGCCCTAGTGACTCCATGGTGTGTAGGACAGCAGTCCTCAGGCTGTGCCTGCCCTAGTGACTCCATGGTGTGTAGGACAGCAGTCCTCAGGCTGCGCCTGCCCTAGTGACTCCATGGTGTGTAGAACAGCAGTCCTCAGGCTGCATCTGCCCTAGTGACTCCATGGTGTGTACAACAGCAGCTCTCAGACTGTGCCTGCCCTAGTGACTCCATGGTGTGTAGAACAGCAGTCCTCAGGCTGCGCCTGCCCTAGTGACTCCATGGTGTGTAGGACAGCAGTCCTCAGGCTGTGCCTGCCCTAGTGACTCCATGGAGTGTAGGACAGCAGTCCTCAGGCTGTGCCTGCCCTAGTGACTCCATGGTGTGTAGAACAGCAGTCCTCAGGCTGCATCTGCCCTAGTGACTCCATGGTGTGTAGGACAGCAGTCCTCAGGCTGTGCCTGCCCTAGTGACTCCATGGTGTGTAGAACAGCAGTCCTCAGGCTGCGCCTGCCCTAGTGACTCCATGGTGTGTAGAACAGCAGTCCTCAGGCTGCGCCTGCCCTAGTGACTCCATGTTGTGTAGAACAGCAGTCCTCAGGCTGCGCCTGCCCTAGTGACTCCATGGTGTGCAGAACAGCAGTCCTCAGGCTGCGCCTGCCCTAGTGACTCCATGGTGTGTAGAACAGCAGTCCTCAGGCTGTGCCTGCCCTGGTGACTCCATGGAGTGGAACAGCAGTCCTCAGGCTGTGCCTGCCCTGGTGACTCCATGGTGTAGAACAGCAGTCCTCAGGCTGTGCCTGCCCTAGTGACTCCATGGTGTGTAGAACAGCAGTCCTCAGGCTGTGCCTGCCCTAGTGACTCCATGGTGTGCAGGACAGCAGTCCTCAGGCTGTGCCTGCCCTAGTGACTCCATGGTGTACAGAACAGCAGTCCTCAGGCTGCATCTGCCCTAGTGACTCCATGGTGTACAGAACAGCAGTCCTCAGGCTGTGCCTGCCCTAGTGACTCCATGGTGTGTAGAACAGCAGTCCTCAGGCTGCGCCTGCCCTGAGTGACTCCAAGGTGTACAGAACAGCAGTCCTCAGGCTGTGCCTGCCCTAGTGACTCCATGGTGTGTAGAACAGCAGTCCTCAGGCTGTGCCTGCCCTAGTGACTCCATGGTGTAGAACAGCAGTCCTCAGGCTGTGCCTGCCCTAGTGACTCCATGGTGTGTAGGACAGCAGTCCTCAGGCTGTGCCTGCCCTAGTGACTCCATGGTGTGTGGAACAGCAGTCCTCAGGCTGTGCCTGCCCTAGTGACTCCATGGTGTGTAGAACAGCAGTCCTCAGGCTGTGCCTGCCCTAGTGACTCTATGGTGTGTAGAACAGCAGCTCTCAGGCTGTGCCTGCCCTAGTGACTCCATGGTGTGTAGGACAGCAGTCCTCAGGCTGTGCCTGCCCTAGTGACTCCATGGTGTGTAGGACAGCAGTCCTCAGGCTGCACCTGCCCTAGTGACTCCATGGTGTACAAAACAGCAGCTCTCAGGCTGTGCCGGCCCTAGTGTCTCCATGGTGTACAGAACAGCAGTCCTCAGGCTGTGCCTGCCCTAGTGACTCCATGGTGTACAGAACAGCAGTCCTCAGGCTGTGCCTGCCCTAGTGACTCCATGGTGTACAGAACAGCAGCTCTCAGGCTGTGTCTGCCCTAGTGTCTCCATGGTGTACAGAACAGCAGTCCTCAGGCTGTGCCTGCCCTAGTGACTCCATGGTGTGTAGAACAGCAGCTCTCAGGCTGGGCCTGCCCTAGTGACTCCATGGTGTGTAGAACAGCAGCTCTCAGGCTGGGCCTGCCCTAGTGACTCCATGGTGTGTAGAACAGCAGTCCTCAGGCTTTACCTGCCCTGGTGACTCCATGGTGTGTAGGACAGCAGTCCTCAGGCTGTGCCTGCCCTGGTGACTCCATGGTGTGCAGAACACCAGTCCTCAGGCTGCACCTGCCCTAGTGACTCCATGGTGTACAGAACAGCAGTCCTCAGGCTGTGCCTGCCCTAGTGACTCCATGGTGTGCAGAACAGCAGTCCTCAGGCTGCGCCTGCCCTAGTGACTCCATGGTGTACAGAACAGCAGTCCTCAGGCTGTGCCTGCCCGAGTGACTCCATGGTGTGTAGGACAGCAGTCCTCAGGTTGCACCTGCCCTAGTGACTCCATGGTGTGTAGAACAGCAGCTCTCAGGCTGTGCCTGCCCTGAGTGACTCCATGGTGTGGAGAACAGCAGTCCTCAGGCTGTGCCTGCCCTAGTGACTCCATGGTGTTAGAACAGCAGTCCTCAGGCTGTGCCTGCCCTAGTGACTCCATGGTGAGTAGAACAGCAGTCCTCAGGCTGTGCCTGCCCTAGTGACTCCATGGTGTGTGGAACAGCAGTCCTCAGGCTGTGCCTGCCCTAGTGACTCCATGGTGTGCAGAACAGCAGTCCTCAGGCTGCGCCTGCCCTAGTGACTCCATGGTGTGTAGAACTGCAGTCCTCAGGCTGTGCCTGCCCTAGTGACTCCATGGTGTGTAGGACAGCAGTCCTCAGGCTGCGCCTGTCCTAGTGACTCCATGGAGTGCAGAACAGCAGTCCTCAGACTGTGCCTGCCCTAGTGACTCCATGGTGTATAGAACAGCAGTCCTCAGGCTGCGCCTGCCCTAGTGACTCCATGGTGTGCAGAACAGCAGTCCTCAGGCTGTGCCTGCCCTAGTGACTCCATGGTGTGTAGGACAGCAGTCCTCAGGCTGTGCCTGCCCTAGTGACTCCATGGTGTGTAGGACAGCAGTCCTCAGGCTGTGCCTGCCCTAGTGACTCCATGGTGTACAGAACAGCAGCTCTCAGGCTGTGCCTGCCCTAGTGTCTGATTGGTGTACAGAACAGCAGTCCTCAGGCTGCGCCTGTCCTAGTGACTCCATGGTGTGTAGGACAGCAGTCCTCAGGCTGTGCCTGCCCTAGTGACTCCATGGTGTGTAGAACAGCAGTCCTCAGGCTGCGCCTGCCCTACTGACTCCATGGTGTGCAGAACAGCAGTCCTCAGGCTGTGCCTGCCCTAGTGACTCCATGGTGTGTAGAACAGCAGTCCTCAGGCTGCGCCTGCCCTGGTGACTCCATGGTGTGGAACAGCAGTCCTCAGGCTGTGCCTGCCCTAGTGACTCCATGGTGTGTGGAACAGCAGTCCTCAGGCTGTGCCTGCCCTAGTGACTCCATGTTGTAGAACAGCAGTCCTCAGGCTGTGCCTGCCCTAGTGACTCCATGGTGTGTAGAACAGCAGTCCTCAGGCTGTGCCTGCCCTAGTGACTCCATGGTGTGCAGGACAGCAGTCCTCAGGCTGTGCCTGCCCTAGTGACTCCATGGTGTGTAGAACAGCAGTCCTCAGGCTGCGCCTGCCCTGGTGACTCCATGGTGTGTAGAACAGCAGTCCTCAGGCTGTGCCTGCCCTAGTGACTCCATGGTGTACAGAACAGCAGTCCTCAGGCTGTGCCTGCCCTAGTGACTCCATGGTGTGTAGAACAGCAGTCCTCAGGCTGTGCCTGCCCTAGTGACTCCATGGTGTGTAGAACAGCAGTCCTCAGGCTGCGCCTGCCCTGAGTGACTCCATGGTGTGTAGAAGAGCAGTCCTCAGGCTGCGCCTGCCCTAGTGACTCCATGGTGTGCAGAACAGCAGTCCTCAGGCTGTGCCTGCCCTAGTGACTCCATGGTGTAGAACAGCAGTCCTCAGGCTGTGCCTGCCCTAGTGACTCCATGGTGTGTAGGACAGCAGTCCTCAGGCTGTGCCTGCCCTAGTGACTCCATGGTGTGTGGAACAGCAGTCCTCAGGCTGTGCCTGCCCTAGTGACTCCATGGTGTGTAGAACAGCAGTCCTCAGGCTGTGCCTGCCCTAGTGACTCCATGGTGTGTGGAACAGCAGTCCTCAGGCTGTGCCTGCCCTAGTGACTCCATGGTGTGTGGAACAGCAGTCCTCAGGCTGTGCCTGCCCTAGTGACTCCATGGTGTGTAGGACAGCAGTCCTCAGGCTGCACCTGCCCTAGTGACTCCATGGTGTACAAAACAGCAGCTCTCAGGCTGTGCCGGCCCTAGTGTCTCCATGGTGTACAGAACAGCAGTCCTCAGGCTGTGCCTGCCCTAGTGACTATATGGTGTACAGAACAGCAGTCCTCAGGCTGTGCCTGCCCTAGTGACTCCATGGTGTACAGAACAGCAGATCTCAGGCTGTGTCTGCCCTAGTGTCTCCATGGTGTACAGAACAGCAGTCCTCAGGCTGTGCCTGCCCTAGTGACTCCATGGTGTGTAGAACAGCAGTCCTCAGGCTGTGCCTGCCCTAGTGACTCCATGGTGTGCAGAACAGCAGTCCTCAGGCTGCGCCTGCCCTAGTGACTCCATGGTGTGTGGAACAGCAGTCCTCAGGCTGTGCCTGCCCTAGTGACTCCATGGTGTGTAGAACAGCAGTCCTCAGGCTGTGCCTGCCCTAGTGACTCCATGGTGTGTAGGACAGCAGTCCTCAGGCTGCACCTGCCCTAGTGACTCCATGGTGTGTAGAACAGCAGTCCTCAGGCTGTGCCTGCCCTAGTGACTCCATGGTGTGTGGAACAGCAGTCCTCAGGCGATGCCTGCCCTAGTGTCTCCATGGTGTGTAGAACAGCAGTCCTCAGGCTGTGCCTGCCCTAGTGACTCCATGGTGTGTAGAACAGCTGTCCTCAGGCTATGCCTGCCCTAGTGTCTCCATGGTGTGTAGAACAGCAGTCCTCAGGCTGTGCCTGCCCTAGTGACTCCATGGTGTGTAGAAGAGCAGTCCTCAGGCTGCGCCTGCCCTAGTGACTCCATGGTGTGCAGAACAGCAGTCCTCAGGCTGTGCCTGCCCTAGTGACTCCATGGTGTAGAACAGCAGTCCTCAGGCTGTGCCTGCCCTAGTGACTCCATGGTGTGTAGGACAGCAGTCCTCAGGCTGCGCCTGCCCTAGTGACTCCATGGTGTACAGAACAGCAGTCCTCAGGCTGTGCCTGCCCTAGTGACTCCATGGTGTGTAGGACAGCAGTCCTCAGGCTGCACCTGCCCTAGTGACTCCATGGTGTACAGAACAGCAGTCCTCAGGCTGTGCCTGCCCTGAGTGACTCCATGGTGTGGAGAACAGCAGTCCTCAGGCTGTGCCTGCCCTAGTGACTCCATGGTGTTAGAACAGCAGTCCTCAGGCTGTGCCTGCCCTAGTGACTCCATGGTGTGTAGAACAGCAGTCCTCAGGCTGTGCCTGCCCTAGTGACTCCATGGTGTGCGGAACAGCAGTCCTCAGGCTGTGCCTTCCCTAGTGACTCCATGGTGTGCGGAACAGCAGTCCTCAGGCTGTGCCTGCCCTAGTGACTCCATGGTGTACAGAACAGCAGTCCTCAGGCTGTGCCTGCCCTAGTGACTCCAGGGTGTGTAGAACAGCAGTCCTCAGGCTGTGCCTGCCCTAGTGACTCCATGGTGTGTAGAACAGCAGTCCTCAGGCTGTGCCTGCCCTGAGTGACTCCAAGGTGTACAGAACAGCAGTCCTCAGGCTGTGCCTGCCCTAGTGACTCCATGGTGTGTGGAACAGCAGTCCTCAGGCTGTGCCTGCCCTAGTGACTCCATGGTGTGTAGAACAGCAGTCCTCAGGCTGTGCCTGCCCTAGTGACTCTATGGTGTGTAGAACAGCAGCTCTCAGGCTGTGCCTGCCCTAGTGACTCCATGGTGTGTAGGACAGCAGTCCTCAGGCTGTGCCTGCCCTAGTGACTCCATGGTGTGTAGGACAGCAGTCCTCAGGCTGCACCTGCCCTAGTGACTCCATGGTGTACAGAATAGCAGCTCTCAGGCTGTGCCTGCCCTAGTGACTCCATGGTGTGTAGGACAGCAGTCCTCAGGCTGCACCTGCCCTAGTGACTCCATGGTGTGTAGAACAGCAGTCCTCAGGCTGTGCCTGCCCTAGTGACTCCATGGTGTGTGGAACAGCAGTCCTCAGGCGATGCCTGCCCTAGTGTCTCCATGGTGTGTAGAACAGCAGTCCTCAGGCTGTGCCTGCCCTAGTGACTCCATGGTGTGTAGAACAGCAGTCCTCAGGCTTTACCTGCCCTAGTGACTCCATGGTGTGTGGAACAGCAGTCCTCAGGCTATGCCTGCCCTAGTGTCTCCATGGTGTGTAGAACAGCAGTCCTCAGGCTGTGCCTGCCCTAGTGACTCCATGGTGTGTAGAAGAGCAGTCCTCAGGCTGCGCCTGCCCTAGTGACTCCATGATGTGTACAACAGCAGCTCTCAGGCTGTGCCTGCCCTAGTGACTCCATGGTGTGTAGGACAGCAGTCCTCAGGCTGCACCTGCCCTAGTGACTCCATGGTGTACAGAACAGCAGTCCTCAGGCTGTGCCTGCCCTGAGTGACTCCATGGTGTGGAGAACAGCAGTCCTCAGGCTGTGCCTGCCCTAGTGACTCCATGGTGTTAGAACAGCAGTCCTCAGGCTGTGCCTGCCCTAGTGACTCCATGGTGTGTAGAACAGCAGTCCTCAGGCTGTGCCTGCCCTAGTGACTCCATGGTGTGTGGAACAGCAGTCCTCAGGCTGTGCCTTCCCTAGTGACTCCATGGTGTGCAGAACAGCAGTCCTCAGGCTGTGCCTGCCCTAGTGACTCCATGGTGTACAGAACAGCAGTCCTCAGGCTGTGCCTGCCCTAGTGACTCCAGGGTGTGTAGAACAGCAGTCCTCAGGCTGTGCCTGCCCTAGTGACTCCATGGTGTGTAGAACAGCAGTCCTCAGGCTGTGCCTGCCCTGAGTGACTCCAAGGTGTACAGAACAGCAGTCCTCAGGCTGTGCCTGCCCTAGTGACTCCATGGAGTGCAGATCAGCAATCCTCAGGCTATGCCTGCCCTAGTGACTCCATGGAGTGCAGAACAGCAGTCCTCAGGCTGTGCCTGCCCTAGTGACTCCATGGTGTAGACA
Organism: Ictidomys tridecemlineatus; assembly: GCF_052094955.1. Classification (NCBI taxonomy): domain Eukaryota; kingdom Metazoa; phylum Chordata; class Mammalia; order Rodentia; family Sciuridae; genus Ictidomys; species Ictidomys tridecemlineatus. The sequence continues at coordinate 231,616,164 of NC_135478.1, forward strand.
GCAGTCCTCAGGTTGCACCTGCCCTGGTGACTCCATGGTGTGTGGAACAGCAGTCCTCAGGCTGTGCCTGCCCTAGTGACTCCATGGTGTGTAGAACAGCAGCTCTCAGGCTGCGCCTGCCCTAGTGACTCTATGGTGTGTAGAACAGCAGCTCTCAGGCTGCGCCTGCCCTAGTGACTCCATGGTGTGTAGGACTGCAGTCCTCAGGCTGTGCCTGCCCTAGTGACTCCATGGTGTGTAAAACAGCAGTCCTCAGGCTGCACCTGCCCTAGTGACTCCATGGTGTACAGAATAGCAGCTCTCAGGCTGTGCCTGCCCTAGTGTCTCCATGGTGTACAGAACAGCAGTCCTCAGGCTGTGCCTGCCCTAGTGACTCCATGGTGTACAGAACAGCAGTCCTCAGGCTGTGCCTGCCCTAGTGACTCCATGGTGTGTAGAACAGCAGTCCTCAGGCTGTGCCTGCCCTAGTGACTCCATGGTGTGCAGAACAGCAGTCCTCAGGCTGCGCCTGCCCTAGTGACTCCATGGTGTGTAGGACAGCAGTCCTCAGGCTGCGCCTGCCCTGGTGACTCCATGGTGTTTAGAACAGCAGTCCTCAGGCTGTGCCTGCCCTAGTGACTCCATGGTGTGGAGAACAGCAGTCCTCAGGCTGTGCCTGCCCTAGTGACTCCATGGTGTTAGAACAGCAGTCCTCAGGCTGTGCCTGCCCTGGTGACTCCATGGTGTGTAGAACAGCAGTCCTCAGGCTGTGCCTGCCCTAGTGACTCCATGGTGTGTAGAACAGCAGTCCTCAGGCTGTGCCTGCCCTAGTGACTCCATGGTGTGCAGGACAGCACTCTTCAGGCTGTGCCTGCCCTAGTGACTCCATGGTGTGTAGAACAGCAGCTCGCAGGCTGTGCCTGCCCTAGTGACTCCATGGTGTGCAGAACAGCAGTCCTCAGGCTGCGCCTGCCCTAGTGACTCCATGGTGTACAGAACAGCAGTCCTCAGGCTGAGCCTGCCCTAGTGACTCCATGGTGTGCAGAACAGCAGTCCTCAGGCTGCGCCTACCCTAGTGACTCCATGGTGTAGACAGCAGTCCTCAGGTTGCACCTGTCCTGGTGACTCCATGGTGTGTGGAACAGCAGTCCTCAGGCTGTGCCTGCCCTAGTGACTCCATGGTGTGCAGAACAGCAGTCCTCAGGCTGCACCTGCCCTAGTGACTCCATGGTGTGCAGAACAGCAGTCCTCAGGCTGTGCCTGCCCTGGTGACTCCATGGTGTGTAGAACTGCAGTCCTCAGGCTGTGCCTGCCCTAGTGACTCCATGGTGTGTAGGACAGCAGTCCTCAGGCTGCGCCTGTCCTAGTGACTCCATGGAGTGCAGAACAGCAGTCCTCAGGCTGCGCCTGCCCTAGTGACTCCATGGTGTGTAGAACAGCATTCCTCAGGCTGCGCCTGCCCTAGTGACTCCATGGTGTGCAGAACAGCAGTCCTCAGGCTGGGCCTGCCCTAGTGTCTCCATGGTGTGCAGAACAGCAGTCCTCAGGATTTGTCTGTCCTAGTGACTCCATGGTGTACAGAACAGCAGTCCTCAGGATGTGTCTGTCCTAGTGACTCCATGGTGTACAGAACAGCAGTCCTCAGGCTGCGCCTGCCCTAGTGACTCCATGGTGTACAGAACAGCAGTCCTCAGGCTGTGCCTGCCCTAGTGACTCCATGGTGTGCAGAACAGCAGTCCTCAGGCTGCGCCTGCCCTAGTGACTCCATGGTGTACAGAACAGCAGTCCTCAGGCTGTGCCTGCCCTAGTGACTCCATGGTGTGTAGGACACCAGTCCTCAGGCTGCACCTGCCCTAGTGACTCCATGGTGTGTAGAACAGCAGCTCTCAGGCTGTGCCTGCCCTAGTGACTCCATGGTGTGTAGAACAGCAGTCCTCAGGCTGTGCCTGCCCTAGTGACTCCATGGTGTGCGGAACAGCAGTCCTCAGGCTGTGCCTTCCCTAGTGACTCCATGGTGTGCGGAACAGCAGTCCTCAGGCTGTGCCTGCCCTAGTGACTCCATGGTGTACAGAACAGCAGTCCTCAGGCTGTGCCTGCCCTAGTGACTCCAGGGTGTGTAGAACAGCAGTCCTCAGGCTGTGCCTGCCCTAGTGACTCCATGGTTTGTAGAACAGCAGTCCTCAGGCTGTGCCTGCCCTGAGTGACTCCAAGGTGTACAGAACAGCAGTCCTCAGGCTGTGCCTGCCCTAGTGACTCCATGGTGTGTGGAACAGCAGTCCTCAGGCTGTGCCTGCCCTAGTGACTCCATGGTGTGTAGAACAGCAGTCCTCAGGCTGTGCCTGCCCTAGTGACTCTATGGTGTGTAGAACAGCAGCTCTCAGGCTGTGCCTGCCCTAGTGACTCCATGGTGTGTAGGACAGCAGTCCTCAGGCTGTGCCTGCCCTAGTGACTCCATGGTGTGTAGGACAGCAGTCCTCAGGCTGCACCTGCCCTAGTGACTCCATGGTGTACAGAATAGCAGCTCTCAGGCTGTGCCTGCCCTAGTGACTCCATGGTGTGTAGGACAGCAGTCCTCAGGCTGCACCTGCCCTAGTGACTCCATGGTGTGTAGAACAGCAGTCCTCAGGCTGTGCCTGCCCTAGTGACTCCATGGTGTGTGGAACAGCAGTCCTCAGGCGATGCCTGCCCTAGTGTCTCCATGGTGTGTAGAACAGCAGTCCTCAGGCTGTGCCTGCCCTAGTGACTCCATGGTGTGTAGAACAGCAGTCCTCAGGCTTTACCTGACCTAGTGACTCCATGGTGTGTGGAACAGCAGTCCTCAGGCTATGCCTGCCCTAGTGTCTCAATGGTGTGTAGAACAGCAGTCCTCAGGCTGTGCCTGCCCTAGTGACTCCATGGTGTGTAGAAGAGCAGTCCTCAGGCTGCGCCTGCCCTAGTGACTCCATGATGTGTACAACAGCAGCTCTCAGGCTGTGCCTGCCCTAGTGACTCCATGGTGTGTAGGACAGCAGTCCTCAGGCTGCACCTGCCCTAGTGACTCCATGGTGTACAGAACAGCAGTCCTCAGGCTGTGCCTGCCCTGAGTGACTCCATGGTGTGGAGAACAGCAGTCCTCAGGCTGTGCCTGCCCTAGTGACTCCATGGTGTTAGAACAGCAGTCCTCAGGCTGTGCCTGCCCTAGTGACTCCATGGTGTGTAGAACAGCAGTCCTCAGGCTGTGCCTGCCCTAGTGACTCCATGGTGTGTGGAACAGCAGTCCTCAGGCTGTGCCTTCCCTAGTGACTCCATGGTGTGCAGAACAGCAGTCCTCAGGCTGTGCCTGCCCTAGTGACTCCATGGTGTACAGAACAGCAGTCCTCAGGCTGTGCCTGCCCTAGTGACTCCAGGGTGTGTAGAACAGCAGTCCTCAGGCTGTGCCTGCCCTAGTGACTCCATGGTGTGTAGAACAGCAGTCCTCAGGCTGTGCCTGCCCTGAGTGACTCCAAGGTGTACAGAACAGCAGTCCTCAGGCTGTGCCTGCCCTAGTGACTCCATGGAGTGCAGATCAGCAATCCTCAGGCTATGCCTGCCCTAGTGACTCCATGGAGTGCAGAACAGCAGTCCTCAGGCTGTGCCTGCCCTAGTGACTCCATGGTGTAGACAGCAGTCCTCAGGTTGCACCTGCCCTGGTGACTCCATGGTGTGTGGAACAGCAGTCCTCAGGCTGTGCCTGCCCTAGTGACTCCATGGTGTGTAGAACAGCAGTCCTCAGGCTGTGCCTGCCCTAGTGACTCTATGGTGTGTAGAACAGCAGCTCTCAGGCTGCGCCTGCCCTAGTGACTCCATGGTGTGTAGGACTGCAGTCCTCAGGCTGTGCCTGCCCTAGTGACTCCATGGTGTGTAAAACAGCAGTCCTCAGGCTGCACCTGCCCTAGTGACTCCATGGTGTACAGAATAGCAGCTCTCAGGCTGTGCCTGCCCTAGTGTCTCCATGGTGTACAGAACAGCAGTCCTCAGGCTGTGCCTGCCCTAGTGACTCCATGGTGTACAGAACAGCAGTCCTCAGGCTGTGCCTGCCCTAGTGACTCCATGGTGTGTAGAACAGCAGTCCTCAGGCTGTGCCTGCCCTAGTGACTCCATGGTGTGCAGAACAGCAGTCCTCAGGCTGCGCCTGCCCTAGTGACTCCATGGTGTGTAGGATAGCAGTCCTCAGGCTGCGCCTGCCCTGGTGACTCCATGGTGTTTAGAACAGCAGTCCTCAGGCTGTGCCTGCCCTAGTGACTCCATGGTGTGGAGAACAGCAGTCCTCAGGCTGTGCCTGCCCTAGTGACTCCAAGGTGTTAGAACAGCAGTCCTCAGGCTGTGCCTGCCCTGGTGACTCCATGGTGTGTAGAACAGCAGTCCTCAGGCTGTGCCTGCCCTAGTGACTCCATGGTGTGTAGAACAGCAGTCCTCAGGCTGTGCCTGCCCTAGTGACTCCATGGTGTGCAGGACAGCACTCTTCAGGCTGTGCCTGCCCTAGTGACTCCATGGTGTGTAGAACAGCAGCTCGCAGGCTGTGCCTGCCCTAGTGACTCCATGGTGTGCAGAACAGCAGTCCTCAGGCTGCGCCTGCCCTAGTGACTCCATGGTGTACAGAACAGCAGTCCTCAGGCTGAGCCTGCCCTAGTGACTCCATGGTGTGCAGAACAGCAGTCCTCAGGCTGCGCCTACCCTAGTGACTCCATGGTGTAGACAGCAGTCCTCAGGTGCACCTGCCCTGGTGACTCCATGGTGTGTGGAACAGCAGTCCTCAGGCTGTGCCTGCCCTAGTGACTCCATGGTGTGCAGAACAGCAGTCCTCAGGCTGCACCTGCCCTAGTGACTCCATGGTGTGCAGAACAGCAGTCCTCAGGCTGTGCCTGCCCTGGTGACTCCATGGTGTGTAGAACTGCAGTCCTCAGGCTGTGCCTGCCCTAGTGACTCCATGGTGTGTAGGACAGCAGTCCTCAGGCTGCGCCTGTCCTAGTGACTCCATGGAGTGCAGAACAGCAGTCCTCAGGCTGCGCCTGCCCTAGTGACTCCATGGTGTGTAGAACAGCATTCCTCAGGCTGCGCCTGCCCTAGTGACTCCATGGTGTGCAGAACAGCAGTCCTCAGGCTGGGCCTGCCCTAGTGTCTCCATGGTGTGCAGAACAGCAGTCCTCAGGATTTGTCTGTCCTAGTGACTCCATGGTGTACAGAACAGCAGTCCTCAGGATGTGTCTGTCCTAGTGACTCCATGGTGTACAGAACAGCAGTCCTCAGGCTGCGCCTGCCTTTTTGACTCCATGGTGTACAGAACAGCAGTCCTCAGGCTGTGCCTGCCCTAGTGACTCCATGGTGTGCAGAACAGCAGTCCTCAGGCTGCGCCTGCCCTAGTGACTCCATGGTGTACAGAACAGCAGTCCTCAGGCTGTGCCTGCCCTAGTGACTCCATGGTGTGTAGGACACCAGTCCTCAGGCTGCACCTGCCCTAGTGACTCCATGGTGTGTAGAACAGCAGCTCTCAGGCTGTGCCTGCCCTGAGTGACTCCATGGTGTGGAGAACAGCAGTCCTCAGGCTGTGCCTGCCCTAGTGACTCCATGGTGTGTGGAACAGCAGTCCTCAGGCTGTGCCTGCCCTAGTGACTCCATGGTGTGTAGAACAGCAGCTCTCAGGCTGTGCCTGCCCTAGTGACTCCATGGTGTAGAACAGCAGTCCTCAGGCTGTGCCTGCCCTAGTGACTCCATGGTGTGCAGGACAGCAGTCCTCAGGCTGCACGTGCCCTAGTGACTCCATGGTGTGTAGAACTGCAGTCCTCAGGCTGTGCCTGCCCTAGTGACTCCATGGTGTGTAGGACAGCAGTCCTCAGGCTGCGCCTGTCCTAGTGACTCCATGGAGTGCAGAACAGCAGTCCTCAGGCTGCGCCTGCCCTAGTGACTCCATGGTGTGCAGAACAGCAGTCCTCAGGCTGCGCCTGCCCTAGTGACTCCATGGTGTGTAGAACAGCAGTCCTCAGGCTGCGCCTGCCCTGGTGACTCCATGGTGTGCAGAACAGCAGTCCTCAGGCTGTGCCTGCCCTGGTGACTCCATGGTGTTGAACAGCAGTCCTCAGGCTGTGCCTGCCCTAGTGACTCCATGGTGTATAGAACAGCAGTCCTCAGGCTGTGCCTGCCCTAGTGACTCCATGGTGTGCAGGACAGCAGTCCTCAGGCTGTGCCTGCCCTAGTGACTCCATGGTGTGTAGAACAGCAGTCCTCAGGCTGCGCCTGCCCTAGTGACTCCATGGTGTGTAGAACAGCAGTCCTGAGGCTGTGCCTGCCCTGGTGACTCCATGGTGTGCAGAACAGCAGTCCTCAGGCTGCGCCTGCCCTAGTGACTCCATGGTGTGTAGGACAGCAGTCCTCAGGCTGTGCCTGCCCTGGTGACTCCATGGTGTGTAGGACAGCAGTCCTCAGGCTGTGCCTGCCCTAGTGACTCCATGGTGTGTAGAACAGCAGTCCTCAGGCTGTGCCTGCCCTGAGTGACTCCAAGGTGTACAGAACAGCAGTCCTCAGGCTGTGCCTGCCCTAGTGACTCCATGGTGTGTAGAACAGCAGTCCTCAGGCTGTGCCTGCCCTAGTGACTCCATGGTGTGCAGAACAGCAGTCCTCAGTCTGTGCCTGCCCTAGTGACTCCATGGTGTGCAGAACAGCAGTCCTCAGGCTGTGCCTGCCCTAGTGACTCCATGGTGTGTAGAACAGCAGCTCTCAGGCTGTGCCTGCCCTAGTGACTCCATGGTGTAGAACAGCAGTCCTCAGGCTGTGCCTGCCCTAGTGACTCCATGTTGTGTGGAACAGCAGTCCTCAGGCTGTGCCTACCCTAGTGACTCCATGGTGTGTGGAACAGCAGTCCTCAGGCTGTGCCTGCCCTAGTGACTTTATGGTGTGTAGAACAGCAGCTCTCAGGCTGTGCCTGCCCTAGTGACTCCATGGTGTGTAGGACAGCAGTCCTCAGGCTGTGCCTGCCCTAGTGACTCCATGGTTTGTAGGACAGCAGTCCTCAGGCTGCACCTGCCCTAGTGACTCCATGGTGTACAGAACAGCAGTCCTCAGGTTGTGCCTGCCCTAGTGACTCCATGGTGTGTAGAACAGCAGTCCTCAGGCTGTGCCTGCCCTAGTGACTCCATGGTGTGTGGAACAGCAGTCCTCAGGCTGCACCTGCCCTAGTGACTCCATGGTGTACAGAATAGCAGTCCTCAGGCTGTGCCTACCCTAGTGACTCCATGGTGTGTGGAACAGCAGTCCTCAGGCTGCACCTGCCCTAGTGTCTCCATGGTGTACAGAACAGCAGTCCTCAGGCTGTGCCTGCCCTACTGACTCCATGGTGTACAGAACAGCAGTCCTCAGGCTGTGCCTGCCCTAGTGACTCCATGGTGTACAGAACAGCAGCTCTCAGGCTGTGTCTGCCCTAGTGTCTCCATGGTGTACAGAACAGCAGTCCTCAGGCTGTGCCTGCCCTAGTGACTCCATGGTGTGTAGAACAGCAGCTCTCAGGCTGTGCCTGCCCTAGTGACTCCATGGTGTGCAGAACAGCAGTCCTCAGGCTGCGCCTGCCCTAGTGACTCCATGGTGTGCAGATCAGCAGTCCTCAGGCTGTGCCTTCCCTAGTGACTCCATGGTGTGCAGAACAGCAGTCCTCAGGCTGTGCCTGCCCTAGTGACTCCATGGTGTGTAGAACTGCAGTCCTCAGGCTGTGCCTGCCCTAGTGACTCCATGGTGTGTAGGACAGCAGTCCTCAGGCTGCGCCTGTCCTAGTGACTCCATGGTGTGTAGAACAGCAGTCCTCAGGCTGTGCCTGCCCTAGTGACTCCATGGAGTGTAGAACAGCAGTCCTCAGGCTGTGCCTGCCCTAGTGACTCCATGGTGTACAGAACAGCAGTCCTCAGGCTGTGCCTGCCCTAGTGACTCCATGGTGTACAGAACAGCAGCTCTCAGGCTGTGCCTGCCCTAGTGTCTCCATGGTGTACAGAACAGCAGTCCTCAGGCTGTGCCTGCCCTAGTGTCTCCATGGTGTGCAGAACAGCAGTCCTCAGGATGTGTCTGTCCTAGTGACTCCATGGTGTACAGAATAGCAGTCCTCAGGCTGTGCCTGCCCTAGTGACTCCATGGTGTACAGAACAGCAGCTCTCAGGCTGTGCCTGCCCTAGTGTCTCCATGGTGTACAGAACAGCAGTCCTCAGGCTGTGCCTGCCCTAGTGTCTCCATGGTGTGCAGAATAGCAGTCCTCAGGCTGTGCTTGCCCTAGTGACTCCATGGTGTGTAGAACAGCAGTCCTCAGGCTGTGCCTGCCCTAGTGACTCCATGGTGTGTAGCACAGCAGTCCTCAGGCTGTACCTGTTCTAGTGACTCCATGGTGTACAGAACAGCAGTCCTCAGGCTGTGCCTGCCCTAGTGACTCCATGGAGTGTAGAACAGCAGTCCTCAGGCTGTGCCTGCCCTAGTGACTCCATGGTGTGTAGAACAGCAGTCCTCAGGCTGTACCTGCTCTAGTGACTCCATGGTGTACAGAACAGCAGTCCTCAGGCTGTGCCTGCCCTAGTGACTCCATGGAGTGTAGAACAGCAGTCCTCAGGCTGTGCCTGCCCTAGTGACTCCATGGTGTGTAGAACAGCAGTCCTCAGGCTGTACCTGCTCTAGTGACTCCATGGTGTACAGAACAGCAGTCCTCAGGCTGTGCCTGCCCTAGTGACTCCATGGTGTAGAACAGCAGTCCTCAGGCTGTGCCTGCCCTAGTGACTCCATGGAGTGCAGAACAGCAGCTCTCAGGCTGTGCCTGCCCTAGTGTCTCCATGGTGTACAGAACAGCAGCTCTCAGGCTGTGCCTGCCCTAGTGACTCCATGGTGTGTAGAACAGCAGTCCTCAGGCTGCCCCTGCCCTAGTGACTCCATGGTGTACAGAACAGCAGTCCTCAGGCTGTGCCTGCCCTAGTGTCTCCATGGTGTGTAGAACAGCAGTCCTCAGGCTGTGCCTGCCCTAGTGACTCCATGGTGTACAGAACAGCAGCTCTCAGGCTGTGCCTGCCCTAGTGACTCCATGGTGTGTAGAACAGCAGTCCTCCGGCTGTGCCTGCCCTAGTGACTCCATGGTGTAGAACAGCAGTCCTCAGGCTGTACCTGCCCTAGTGACTCCATGGTGTGTAGAACAGCAGTCCTCAGGCTGTGCCTGCCCTAGTGACTCCATGGTGTGTAGAACTGCAGTCCTCAGGCTGTGCCTGCCCTAGTGACTCCATGGTGTGTAGAACAGCAGTCCTCAGGCTGTACCTGCCCTAGTGACTCCATGGTGTAGAACAGCAGTCCTCAGGCTGTGTCCGCCCTAGTGACTCCATGATGTGTAGGACAGCAGTCCTCAGGCTGCACCTGCCCTAGTGACTCCATGGTGTGCAGAACAGCAGTCCTCAGGCTGCACCTGCCCTAGTGACTCCATGGTGTGTAGAACAGCGGTTCTCAGGCTGTGCCTGCCCTAGTGACTCCATGGTGTGCAGGACAGCAGTCCTCAGGCTGTGCCTGCCCTAGTGACTCCATGGTGTGTAGAACAGCAGTCCTCAGGCTGTGCCTGCCCTAGTGACTCCATGGTGTACAGAACAGCAGTCCTCAGGCTGTGCCTGCCCTAGTGTCTCCATGGTGTGTAGAACAGCAGTCCTCAGGCTGTGCCTGCCCTAGTGACTCCATGGTGTACAGAACAGCAGCTCTCAGGCTGTGCCTGCCCTAGTGACTCCATGGTGTGTAGAACTGCAGTCCTCAGGCTGTGCCTGCCCTAGTGACTCCATGGTGTGTAGAACTGCAGTCCTCAGGCTGTGCCTGCCCTAGTGACTCCATGGTGTGTAGAACAGCAGTCCTCAGGCTGTACCTGCCCTAGTGACTCCATGGTGTGTAGGACAGCAGTCCTCAGGCTGTGCCTGCCCTGGTGACTCCATGGTGTGTAGAACAGCAGTCCTCAGGCTGTGTCTGCCCTAGTGACTCCATGATGTGTAGGACAGCAGTCCTCAGGCTGCACCTGCCCTAGTGACTCCATGGTGTGCAGAACAGCAGTCCTCAGGCTGCACCTGCCCTAGTGACTCCATGGTGTGTAGAACAGCGGTTCTCAGGCTGTGCCTGCCCTAGTGACTCCATGGTGTGCAGGACAGCAGTCCTCAGGCTGTGCCTGCCCTAGTGACTCCATGGTGTGTAGAACAGCGGTTCTCAGGCTGTGCCTGCCCTAGTGACTCCATGGTGTGTAGAACAGCGGTTCTCAGGCTTTGCCTGCCCTAGTCACTCTGTGGTGTGCAGAACAGCAGTCCTCAGGCTGTGCCTGCCCTGAATGACTTCATGGTGTCATGATAGGACAGCAGTCCTCAGGCTGTGCCTGCCCTGAATGACTTCATGGTGTCATGGTAGGACAGCAGTTTCAGAATGTTCTAAGTTATTCCGTGATTTTTAAAACAGCAGTTTTCAGACTTGCCTGCTCTGAGTTACTCCCTGGTATACTAAACAACAGCTCTCAACCTGTTCTTAATTACTGCAGTGTATAGAACAGCAGTTTTCAGGCTATGCCTGACCCAGAGTAACTCTACTTTGTAAAGTAGTAGTTCTCCATGAGCTACTTCATTTTGAGTGCAAAAGCCAAGGTAGAAGGACTCTACGTCTTGTTTGTATACCACCATCTCCCTATCACAGTAATAAGGCAGGAATAAACTTATACATGCCAACTTACCAAAATAATCAGTAATACCTGTATACATGGTAAATCATTTCAGAAAGCCAGGCCGATGAGCTTATCAAACACTAGCCATCAAATGCAGCAATCCCCTCACCTGAGACTTATAAAAGGCAGAGCACCCAGGACTAGACCCAGCAGCACACTGTTCTGGACCCATCCTGAGCCTTATGCAGGAAAACTGCCTCAGTGACAAGCCTCCATTCTGAACTGGAATTTAGCAGAACACCGTTTCTGCTGTCTGTAACAACCAAGCACAGCCCACTCCAAGCCGACACTCTGAAATGACCACCCTCTGGGGCCTGTGCTTTGAGGGCTCTGCATTTTAAACAGGTTCCTCTGCTGGTTCTCAGTCTTGTCATCCATATACAGCGACTCTTGACATTCTCCCTGCTCTGTCTTTGCTCTCAGTGGAGTATCCTGAACCCTACGGTCGCCTTGACCCTTGGCCATTCTGGGTCTCTCTCTTTCTCTCACACACACAGTTGTATAAAGTGTGATGTGTGACTGTTATGGATATCAGTAGTCAGAATTGGAGTAAAATAAATTGTGAGTGCTTGGCTCACTGTTATCCAGTCAATTCTGACATTGTGGAAAGACACAGATGCTTACAGTCTGTGTTTAGGGCATAACTCATACATGACAAGATGTCCACTGCTTTCCTTGAGGTGGTCTTCATCCCCCACCTTCTGGAGGTGGGTCGAAGTGAGACTCTGTGGCAGGAAGGCTGCAATACCAGAGGAGGACACTAGATGGCACAAGGAGCAGCATGCATGATCCCAGAAGTATGGGCACCTGCAGGGCTCCAGCTCCTGTTTGCGCACCTGATGATGGCACTGAAACAGCCCACAAGGACCTGACCAAGCCCAGTCCAGACAGAGCACGGTGTTGGAATCACCTGGGGGACTTTCCCCAGGACCTGGCCTGGGATGGAGACAAGAGGCTACCAGTGAGCTTGGTCTGCAGAATTCAGCCCTTCCCTCCACCATTCACTTCTCTCCCAGGACCCCTGCCCCAGGAAGCAGAACCACGGCTCCAGGAGCGCAGTTCCTCAGCTCTCTCACAGGCACCTTCGGCCCACAGGATGGTCTCAGAAGCCCTGAGCTGAGCTGCCCAAGGTCCCAGCTGAGGAGGTCAAAGGCCGGACCCAGACAGCGGGACAGGCACAATCTCAGGGCAGCTGGCACCCACATGGGCTAAGAGGCCACCGTATGAGCAGAGGCTGCCCTGACCAGAGCTGGCTTCTCACGGTCAGTGTAAAGGCTTGGGGCCATTTTTCTTGGGAAAGAGAGAGAGAGAGAGAGAGAGAGAGAGAGAGAGAGAAACTAGGTATAGTGTCGGGTAAGTGATTAAGGAGTGTGTTTGTGTGTGTATCCAATGTGCAAAATGAACTGAAATCAAAAGCCCTCCAAAAACATGTGCAGGAAAGGCACTGCCCTGAGAGCGACCGTGCCGGGGTGTCTCCTCGCTGCCTCCCCTCGGCCTCCTGAGCAAACTGCCTGGGATTCTGCTTCTCCTTCTGTTGCAGAAGCAGATCCATAGGGAACGCCAACCAGCTCAGCAGTGGTTCCCATACAGGACTGTGGAGAGCCTAAAAAAGCCCCCAAGAGGGAAGACCCCCAGGAAAGGGGGCAGTACAGGGGCGGCAGCACAGAAGGGTGGCCACTGGGGAGCAGCTGCCCCCAGCACACTGCACACTGTTGAAGCCGGCTTCCGGCTTCCCTCTTGATCATCCTCCTCCCCAACTCAGGCCACCCCTCACACCCTCCACATGTGGACACCCTCCTTCCTCACTTCCTGAACCGTGCTCCAGAGATGGCTCATCAACATGCAGATTAGCAGTTAGCTCCACCCAGGCCACAGAAGGAATGTGCCCACGCTGCCAGCTCACCCACCGTGATGGGCCCCTCCTTCCAGCTTCCCTGAAGACTCTGTGTAGCATGAGCCCCTCCTGCCTGCACCCCCAGGGCGGTCCTCCAAGCACAGGCCACGGCCCACATGGAGGCCCAGGCTTCATGTCAAGGGCCACACCTGCACCAGATGCTCACCTCACCCCCGCTCCCTGGCCTTCCTTCCCAGAACAATAGCATGCCCATGTCCCAGCCTGGAAATAAGGAGGGAAAGGATTCTTCCAGGAAAACTAGGGGCCAAAGTGTCATTCTATCTGGCTCTCAAGTGTAACTAGCAATTTGCTGGTGGGTCTCCGGAATTAAGGCTTAGAGTAAGATGGGACGGGTCAAGATACTGGTCTTGAAATCCCAAAGCTCGAGTCTGGGCTCACCACTTACTAAGTGTCTCTCAATTCTCCATGCCTCAGTTTCCTCATAAGGAAACAGCATTTCTGTTTCCCTCAGGAAATACCTTTTGAGGCATTTTAACCAAAAAAGAAACCAGCAACAAATATAGAATGAAAGTATAGTGATGAAAGCAAGTTTGCAAGTACACACACGTGGCCACACAGGAGCAGAGCAGACCAGAGAGAAGGCACGGCAGGGTGGTGTCACAACAGGCAGCAACTGAACAGGAAGGCATTTCCAAAAATGCTCTGTAACCTGTGAACGATGAGTGTTTGTAACGATGAGGAGTAGGAAGTTGGAGGGAAGGTCACTCAGAGTAAAAACAGGTTAAGAAATGCAAAAGAAATGAGAGCTGTCTCGTTCTGAGGGTAGACAGATCCACAGGACTCACACACTAATGTGAACACGTTATGCATTTGTGTGGGCCGACTTGCAAGTCTAGGTGTGACGTCTGACCAAAATATCATTTGTCATGCATGAGCCAAAACAAAATGCATCAAAGTTCAAAGTGTTCCCTGATGTATCGATCGTACTGCAAACTGTGAGGACAAGACTGGCTCTGCCCAGTGGTGGCTGGACACGCGTCCTTCTGGAAATAGAAGACACCCCCATTCTTGGGTTGCTTTACCCAAAGCAGCAGCCCACCACACTCTGCACAGAGGGCCTCAGCTCAGGGCCAGGGTGAGCACTGGCTGGCTCACCCTCTAGGGGCCAGTCTGCTGCAGGACAGCACCTCACACGGGTGGGAGGGCGGCAGGCACTCCTGCTGTCTACCCTCCTGGCTGACTAGGACAGGTCGACAAGCGTATTTGGTGGAACCAAACAGGAGAACCACGCCTAGGTATGCCAACTAGTACTTGTTTGTGTTGCTACAGTTGTCAGTGTTGCCTGTCTCTTCTTAGTAGGATTTTTTGACATTATCTATCACGTAATTTGAAGACTCTTAGTTTTCTTATTTGTAGGAATCTCTGAAAAACTCCGACCCGAGTTCCCTTCCTGCACGCACAGAAGTTCACTGACACTTGCTGAGCACTTCCATGTCCAAGGGCAAGCTGAGGTTCTGCTCCTGTTTTCCGGGCTCAGGCATCACCTACCAATGTTCTGCTATAGAAGATGTGGCCACCTCTCTAGAGCACATCACCTGACACCGGCACTCCCTCAGCATATACTTCCTGTTTTCCAAATTAGCTTTACTGTATTTCCATCAGATCCGTATCCTATGCTTGCAGTACAGACTTTGCAATGGTTGTGCCCAGGCAGTGCCCTGTGAGTACCATTCCTCTCATGCTTCTGTTTTTCCTGAGGTTAATCGTGTCTCGCTTATTTGTCTGCTCGGTTTTCACAGTCTCTCTTTACTTTGCATTGTCATCTTCTGTGTGTTTTATTGCAGGCTTTTGTTAAGCACCCAGCCATCTTGGGCTTAACAAAAAGGTAAAGGCTGGCTGGGAGTCCTATGTGCCTGTCAGAGCAAAGAGAGCACGTCTGGTAGGGAATGTACTGTCCAGCTTCCTTGGGAAAGTTTGTCCTTGTTTCCATTCCCCCAAAGCAGACCCTGGAATAAGACCACAGCAGAGAAGTGACACAGGAAGCTCAGGCTCCTAATGAAAGGTGCACTGCCAAACCAGCTACCACTGTGGGCTCCCAGAGCTGCAGGGACCACCATGTTGGAATCACCACCCAGGGCTGGGGAGGTAGGCATTTATACACCCACTTTGGGATGGCCAGTAGGCTCCCACAGCGGGTAGGATGAGAAGTGAGGTTTATCATCTGCTCGAGGGAGAAGAACCCAAGGACAGTGGAGCAGGTCAGGTGCTTCAGGGGACAGGCAGGGGCAGGGACGGAGGAGCAGCACCGCAGACCAGTACCCTCGGTATTTCTGCCAGACTGCAGTACAAAGAGAGCTGAGGAGGCCATGACGCTTCCTGTCACTTCTACATCCACGTGAGCAATCGTCACACAGGCTGGAAGAGAAGCAATGCCCTTCACGTGCGGGGTGCTTTATGTGTTCATCTGGGAAACAAAGGGCCAAAGGGAACAAGTCCCCAAAATGAGCCCACAGCTCTTTCTGGGAGCCTGCAAGTTCATCTTCAGAAAGTCTACTTAACAAAATCAACAGACTGGGCTGGCGGTGGCTGGGGGGTAAAGCACTCGCCTAGCACGTGAGGCCCTGGGTTCCATCCTCAGCACCACATAAAAATAAATAAATACAATAAAGGTATTGTGTCCTACAATAACTAAAATAAATATTTAATAAAACTAAGGCTCCCACAGATTTTGCCACAAGAAAAGACATCACTGATTAATATTCTTTTTGAAGACTGCAGACCAGAGTGAACCCACAGAACCATGTTTTACTGCATTGCTTCATGTGGACAGCAGACATTTGTAAGTGAATCCACCATGTCCTATCATCTCTACACTCAAATTTGTGCATTTTAAAATTTTGTTTAGGTTTTGCTTTATTGCTATATGTTCACCAGACCAGATCTCCTCAAAAACCTAACAGAAAAATCTCTGCTTCAACCACAAGAAAAATCACAGCCACCAAAATCAATGAGATCACTTTATGATCCGTTCAGTCCATTTCTCTGGGATTCAGAGCCTCTGACATCCCTGTGTTACAGAGATCAAGTCAATGCAAATATAATAAAAATAATGGAAGTGCATTAACCTTTGGCCTCTGGTTTCAACTAAGACCAAAGGCAAAGTGATTGGAAGTCACTGTCCCGGTGAGCTCCGTCCCACCCTGCCAGCCTCCCTGTGGCAGCCAAAGCCACCTCCTAGCCACAGCTGCAGACACACTGTGGGCAGCATCTTGGGAGTCAGGCCTCAGGTTCCCTTCACACCTCAAGTGTCCTCTACACAAATGGAGGCGCCGTTTTCCAAACCAGCTATGCCAGCAGGTCTTCGGTGTCCTCGTGTGGCTCTTCAAAAGCCACCAATACCCCCCACCTGCCCCCTGACTGCTACCAGACCCGGTAAAGACATCCTGGGTTTTCCACGTCCTCCCTTTAGAGGAAGCTGAGCAGATGGTAAGCCTGGGAGTCTCTGCATCCCACACTGATCCCACACAGATCCCACCCCCCCTGCTGCTGCCCAAGTCCCCTCTGCATAGGCTCTAAGGTGCAGAATAAAAAGTGGAAGTAGGAGCCGCGGACAAAGAAGGGCAGGAGAGACTGCTCAGGACTGGGATGTCCACGACGGCCTGGAGCCCTTCAGTCTCAGAGGTTCCAGCAGAGGACCAGGAAGGAGCCAAACCTGGTGAGGTCAGGCTCTGCCCTGGACCACAGCAAGGCTGCCGGGTGAACGCCCGACCTCGGATTGATCTCACTCTGCTGGTGGCTTTTTCTAGCAGTGAAAGATCTTTCAAGAGAGTGGGAAGGTCACTTTCTGCACTGCAGCCGTGGGAGAGCGGCCAGAAGGCGGAGGAGGGCCTGGGCCCAGTCCTGTGGGTGCAGAAGCTGGGGTCCTGGCCCACAGAAGGAGGGATGAACACCTTCCGGAAGTCACCGGCAGTCGTGAGAATGCAAGGAATAAGTGCTGGTTCCGTGACAGTGATCAAATCTCTAGGGAGATATTCATCCTCAGTAAACAGCTTGATGGCACCAAGGCAGAAAGAAGCATCCTTAGGACACAGATGGAGGGGCTAAAAGACACAAGTGAAGGAGAAGTGGTGGAGCCTGTGGAGTGGACACAGGCTCCTGGTGCCTGGGCGGCCACTCTATTCTGGTCGTTTTGAGCTCAGAGATTCTAAATGCCCCTCTGGAACCCAAATGCCACGGAGACAGAACTCTAAGCCCTGTGTTCCCAACATCCTCCAAAGGAGAGGCCCAATTAATATTTGTTGGAGAAAATTTAACCCTTCCCCCAAATGCAGAAAGTCGTGACAGGAGTGTCTGAGACTGCTGCTCTGTGGCCCTAGGCCAGGCGCCCTGAGGAGCCCTCCAGGGAAGAAGACTGGGGTGGAGGGTCGGCTGCTGCCAGACAGCTCCAACGTCCTGTTCTTGTGACTCCAGGCAGGTACTAAGGGATGCTGCCGAGTGCAGCTCCGCCAAGGCTGCCCAAGGCAGAGGGACTGACCATGAGAAGGCCCAGCCTCAGCCCAGCCATCTCTCCCTTCCTGGCTTTGCCCAGCCACAAACATGGGTTCAAGCATCATGGGGCCAGAGGAAGCAGGTCCTGGAAAAAAATGAAAACCTATTTCCCGTCTCTCCACAGCAACGCAGACAGCAGCTGCAGACCTCGAACAAAACAAGTCCAGTTAGAGGAGAAGGAAACCGTGGGATCGATGGCTTCGGAGGACACGCGGGGGGCCTGCACTGCGTGCAGTCAGCTGGGGGTGAAGTGGAACCAGGCTGAGCTCCAGGACAGAGACTCAGGTGTCACTCCCCTTAGGAGGCTCCACGCAGAGAGGCCAAGGCGTCTTGGGCATCAGCAGCCAGCAGCAGGTTCAGTGCGGGTGAGTCCTGCTGTGTGGATGGATGTGAGTCGGCCTCGCATGGCTCAGAGAGGGCCAGCACCTTCCCTGCCCAACTGGGCCCCTCACCAGTCGGAACAGCAGCCCACCCTGGTGTCCTGGCAGGACGGGGTTTATGCCCCTGACAACTGTGGCTGTCTGGAGTCCCCCCAGGAGAGGGCGCTGCATCTCTCCCAGGTCCCTCCAGAAAATATCTGTGGGAGGCAGGAAGGAAAACTCAATCCATGGGCCACAGGGCAGTGTTATGCATGCAGCTGAGCAGAGCCTGGAAACCTGCATGTCACACCTCAGTCCCTCAGAAACAGTGCTGCGGCTGCTAGGCGCCCCTGTGCAGCACAACAGTACTTTCTCCAGGTAAGAAGTCAAATCTCAGGAGCCAGCCGTGCTGCGGGGAGGTGTCTGCACCACAGACCTCAGACCCCCAGTGGCTGGGCCCATGTCTCCCTGGGACTTATTTTCACAACTTGAAGGGCAAGGTCCTTCCTGAGAGAATAGCAATTGTTTTCTAGGAATGCATTAGAACAGAATTAAGCCTGCCATTAGGCCAGGCCCCTCAACATCCCCCTATGCACTCAATTCAAATTCAGGCTGGCCAATCAACTGCCCACAACAAAGACCGCTGCTTTCCAAGGCTCCCCGCTCTTCGCAGCACCAGCCCAGAATAGCAGTCAGCTTCCTGTCCAGGCTGCAGGGAGCTGGCTTGTCTCTGGGGCTGTCTGCACAGGACCCTTGCTCCTCCTGCCCCATCTGACCATCTGCACAGGTGCTGCAGCTGAGAGACGAGCATCCTACAGTTCAGTCGTGCATGGCCTCCTCTGACCCTGGTCCCTCGGAAGGGATCACCACCTGCTGCCTGGTGCCTTTCAGACCAGTCTTCTGAATGCATTCAGCAGGCCTTTGAAGGCACACAGACAACCACAGGGGAGGGAGGCTTTTACCTTGCCACCCTCTGTGCCATGGAGCAGACACAGACCTGCTGTGTCCAGGCACACAAAGAGGAGACACAGCATTCGTCCAAACCCCATTTGGGAGGCATGTGCAGAGGAATGGTCCTTTCACCCAACAGCAGGAGACTCTAGGGCTGTCCTTCACTTCTGCGTGCTCAAGGTCAGTTTCAGGGCTAGTGGTCACTGGAGGGGCAAGGGAATTGGTGTCCCTCACCAAATAAGGGTAGAAGCCAACAGGAAGGTCAACGGAAATTAACTATCCACAGTCCTCTTCTCTGGCCTCTGGGACGGGGCTTCAGTGCCAGCTGCCCCTCCCTGGCCATGGTGGTGGCTCTGACATGCAGCAGCAGCCAGACAGCTACGGTCCCAGCCACCCCAGCCCCGACCCGTTCTCTTGTGGTCCGCACAACCTCATGTCCAGAGTCCCAGGAGGCCAAGCAGGAGACGTCCGTCTACTCACCTGCAACTTCATCCTCCTCCGATTCGCCACTCGACACGCACGTTTCACAGACTAGAACCTGAAATCACGGCCCTCCGCAGACCATGACGCACAGCAGCCGTGTCAAGACTGTCTGCTCCCGAGACAGTCACAGATTCGCCTGTTCTTATCATTCAAGAATGACTGTCTCTCAAGAAAGAGAGAAAAGAAAAGGCATGGAGGCTCCCCAGAGTGCGGGTCAGGTCCTTGCTCAGCTGCAGTCCTCAAGCCCGAGCTTCTCTCACATCAGCTCCAACCTCCAGGGGTCCTCCAGGACGACTCCTGCTCATGGCGCACATCCTCGTGCTTGCAATCTGCTTCCTTAATCCACAAAACCAATACCACAATCTTCCACAACTCCAGGTTCCCGAGTCTACACCCCCCAGGGTTCCTGGATCTACACCCTCTAGGATTCCCCTAGGGTTCCAGAGTCCACAGCCCTGGGACTTTTGAATCCATATCTTAGGTTTCAGCTCCACATCTCAGGAGCCATGCCCCTAGGAATCTCGGACTGCAGCAATGCACACACGTGGAGCTCAGGCAAAGGTGAACACAGGGGTGTGTGACCACAGCTTCAGTACATACCTCACCTAGTCCAGGGGGTGAGGCCACCTCCGGCGGTCTCTGGGTGGCAGTCTCTGAGGATCAGCCCTGCAGAGCCTGCCGTCCTGCGTCATGCCTAACAGACACAGAACCTAGCAGCAATCATCCGATGTCTGCTCCCAACTGGCAGGCAACAAGAAACAAAATACTCTCAGGGCTTTCCAATAAAGGGGCTTTTCTTTCACAAGTCTTTCCTACCTACAAAATGTAATTTGTCCTGTCATGCAGCATTAGGTATTTTAAAATCTATTTGCCTGAACTCAATCAAGTCTGTGCTCTTCTTATGCTTAATACAGTGAACTTTGCTTGTGTGAAACCTGAGCTTTTAGAAAACCTCGGAACTTGTGAATTCTGACTCCAACAGCACAGTGGAAGGCCCTGTCCCAGTGGATGACAAGACTCTGAGATACTGGCCACAGACTAGGACTGACGCAGAGACGTCCACCACAGGAGGAAGATCAGCTGTCCCTGAAGCCCATCTGGAGGAACATCGCAGGTCCTCCCCTGGAGCCCGGTGGACACTGGTTTAGGGCGGCCTCTGAGCACCATCTCCCTGGGACCTGGAATCCTGCAGGGCCACTCACTGGAATGTGGCTCTGTGTCGTGCATGCTGGGCGGCCCATCTTTGAAGTCATTCCTCGTCCACCGTCCTGCTTTTAAACGGCTGGCTTCTTCCCGAATGGCTTGGGGGTTCAGGAAGACGTTCTTGGTGTGGGGTTGTGTTTGGTCAGTTCTATTTTCGCCCGCTGTCCCAGAGCCTGGACAACAGAGCTTCAGAAGTGGCCGACCAGACTTCTGGCAGATCCCCTGACTCTTTCTGCTATGGGATAGGGAGAACATGGGTAAGAGGAGCGTCTCTGCAGGGGGCCCTGGCTGTTCAAATGGAATCAGGTACGGGGACCTCCCACGAGGACCGAGGAGACCAAAGGCAGCCCCCCTGCGGAGGTGGACCCAGCCCTGGCCTCAGGGCCAGCATGCGAGACTAAGATCAAAGCCAGGAGCCACCCGACAGGTGCCACCCAGCCTGATCTGGCCATCCGTCCCCTTGGCACAGCAGAGCACCACGTCTGAAGCACACTCTTCCAATGGGGGGAGTTGCCAGTGTCCACTCAGAACCCACAGAAAGGAAGAGCAAGAGGACTTCCGTAGTGCTGAGCGACTCAGGCTGGGGAAGGGGAGCGAGTCTGTACATATCCCTCCAAGCTCCTCCTCGTTCTCACAAGTCAAAATAGGAGAGCAGCAGGCCACAGCCAGACAGGCGAGGCAGGCCCACGGGGCAGGCAGGACGTCTGGTGGCCTTGGTGTTGGAAGGAAACCCCGGGGCTGAAATGGAACACACAGCCAAAGCAGGCCCTGCGTTTCTGTGGTATCGAAGGCAAACACCACCAGAAGCAGCATGAAATGTTAATAAAGTAGTGAATAAATTAATGAGAACATTATGCATACTTTAATCTTAATCAACCCAAAGAATGAATCATAATTTCCCCTTCCTAGGCCAAATCTTCCTGAGAGCAGATTAGAACAGCTTCCTGCGTGGGGGAATTTCCCCAGAGGAAGAAGAGACAGTCACAGGTCATCTCCCTGTGGGAAGAGCGGAGGCAAAGGCAGTGCTGGTGCCTTCCGTCTGCACAGAGTCGGCCTTCCTGAGCCTCTCCAAAGCCAGTGCTTGTTGCTCAGTTACCAGGAATAAATTAATAAAATGGGGTAGTGCACTGGGCTCACAGGAAAGGTCAACTGTGTTTTATAAGTAAGAGGTTTCCTGTTTGCAAAGGTACACTTGAACACACGGTGGCCTTTGTGATCTGACCATGGCAAGAACTGAAATGTCAAAGAACCAAAGTAACACCATTTTGTTCTGATCCGACTCCATTTTATGCTTGCTTAAATGTTTCTTTTCAGCCTTGTGACAGCTGTATCTATGTTGACAGTACAGTAGGACCTTCCCGTATCCCCGAGGATGGCCCTGATGTACAACGAAAATGACCCTAAAATGTATAATCAAACAATTCTCAAAACATAACCAAATGCCTGTCTCAAGAAGGTCCTGTCTGACCTCCATCTGGCTCCACTGTCCTTGGTGTCTGCCTTTATAAACTCTGAACTTCCAGAATTCAAGGTGCAGAGTTCTTTGAGGCACTAGCCTGCTCCCCATCGCTTGCCTGGGTTGCTCACTAAAAACCTTTTTTCCCTTTCAATTTGGCTCAGTGAACATGATGGTCTGTCATTCTCACATACTCCACAACAAATCCTCGGTCATTTGACCACGGCAATAACTAGCCAGCGTGGGAGATGTCCAGGGTCCCGGTTTCAAATTCTGATTAAAGGTCATCCTACGTTTGATAAGAAGAGCTGCTTCCATGAACCCTGGACTCACCCCAGTGATATCTGCAGCTGCTTGCCCTTTCCTTCCAATGCTGAACAGAGCTTGAAACACAGTTCTGAGAACATGCTTTAAATGACAAGAAGCGAGTCTCCACATCTGCTACCCACTCTAGTAATCACTTTATTCCTCTAAATTCATCTATTCATTTATTTATTTATTTGGACTGGGAATTGAACCCAGGGGACTTAGCCACTGAGCCACATTCCCAGTCCTTTTTATTTTTTGACACAGGGCCCAAGTTGCTTAGGCCTCACTCAATTGCTGAGGCTGGCCTCGAACTTGAGATCCTCCTACTCAGCCTCCTTATGCTCTTTAATTTAAAAAGACACCTTGAAAAGCTGTCATCCAGGTCAGATCCTCAGCTAGGTGCTTCAGACTCGATCTAACCCAATTTCCATAGCACCCAGGAGAAGACATCTCACTGTGATTCCCGCTCACAGGGAGCAAGACATGTCCGACGGGTGGCCAGGCAGAGTGGACTCTGAAACCCCTCGCCTCCCTCTCTGCACTACAGAGCGGACGCACTGCCCCCTCCTACTGCCCGAGCTATGCCTTGGCCCTGGGCTGTCCCTTCTGCCCAGGGTGGCACTGCCCAGCCTGGTGGCCTGAGCAGTGTCCTCTGCACCTCTGTGGCCAGGCAAGCAGGAGCCACCAGGGTCGGGAGCGAGCAGCCACTGCAGATTCCCAAACCCACCCCCCGACAGCACCGACTGTTACCCTGTCGTGCTGATGGGGCCAATAGCTTACGATTCAGAAAACTCAAGTTTGATTCTGAGCTAGACCTTGCTCCGCCCACGACTCCCCTGGCCGTGCGACTCCAAGGACAACCCAAGTGGAAGAAGTGCAGGAAAAGGAGGGAAGGACAGTCTGCAGCCAGGAGAGGCCGGGCTCCCGGGGAGAACACAGCTCTGGGCCGAGGCCACTCCTCCTGGGCCCTGCAGGACGTGAGCTTGTTGATTCAGGTGGTGCCCGATGACGGCACATACAGCAGGGCTTACCTTGCACAACGCCAAGGGGGTCTTCTGGGAAGGGGAGACCCTGTGCCAGGCAACCTGCAGCTGGAACCCCGCTGCCCAGAACTCTGCCTGAAGGGAACAGGAGCTGGGTGCCAGCAGGTCCTCCTCCACAGGATGGACTGTTGGCCATCAGGGCCATCAACATGCATGTGGGGAGTCCACCAGACCCTGGAGCAGGGCAGGTGGGAGAGGGAGGCACGTTCTCTGAGGCCAGGCTCCCTGTATAAAGTCCAGAGAGGGCCATCATGAAGCCCGTGAACTCGGGTGGAGCACAGTGCAGAGCCCATGAGACGTCCAAAGGGAGCTGAGGACGGCCCCGAGGCCCCAGGCACAGAACGACGGGGGCAGCCCCCCTGTGAGGGCCGGCAGAGCAGAGGTTGCTCCAGAAGCCCCCGTCCTGGCAACAGGGAGCAGAGCAGCCCTCACAGCGCACATAGGTGCCCTAAGACCCTGTGAGTTGTGCGTTTCAAGAATCCAAGTCAGAGTCCAGAAAAATGTGTTGACCAAAACGATCCACTCCTAAGGAAGAGAAGGAAAGTCAGCGCCTTGGAGTGATTTCAACACCTGCTTTCCAAGGTCTGGCCCCTCTCCCTGAGGGCCACCGTCACCCTGAGGGTGGGGCATCGAAGGCAGACGGGACGGAGACAGAGACCAGCACGCAGGCCACAGCTCATCCTGTCCCACTGCCAGGTGGCTTCAGACGATCCCTTCTGGAAGGAAGAGGGCACAGTGGACCTGAGTGGACCTGCAGTTCCCTCTGAGGGTCCCTCCTGAGAGGAAGGTGGCCACATGGCCAGGCAGTCACCTCGGAAACCAGGAGGTGGTACAGATGGACGGTGCGCCACCTCTGGGAAGCCATCCCACGGCCTGACCCTTCTCCGAGCCTGGTCACCAGGACCCAGCTCCCAGCTGGTCCCACCAAGGCTGCAGCAGGGTCAGCAGCCCTGGCTTCAGTGTTCTCAAACATCAACAGAGAAGGACCCGGTGCCACTGGCCTTAAGCTCCAAGAGAGTAGAGTCCTGTTGGCTGGGCAGGGCTCGGGTCCACACACCTCGGGTGGCCTTATTTGCACATGGGGTCTCTGCAGTGGCCAGCAGTTAAGGGTCTCAAAAAGAGCTCTTCCAGGACCTGGGGACCCCGACTGGGAAGACAGTGCCTTTAACAAAAGAGCAGAGTCACAGCAGAGCCACGTGACAATGGCCTCACTGCCGGGTCAGCAGGCCTGCCAAACAGGCTGGATGAGAACCCAGGGATCCACAGGACGAGGGCGTGAGTGAAAGCCACTGTGTGGTGGCACCATGCAGATCTGGCTGCCCCAGAGCTGGCTCCTGGGAAGAGCCCCGTCCTCACCTGGTTTCCACACAGAACACACTCAAAACCCGCAACAGACCCAGTCCCTGCCCTCGAACCCACCTCCCTGGGCCGGAGCCCACTCTTCTCCCTGTCTCCTCCCTGACGTCCATCGTCCCTCTCCTGTGCAGTCACAAGCGGTTCTGGGAGCGTGCTGGCTGGGCACTGTGTTCCCCACCCAGAGGAGGGTTTCTCCGTGGAGATGAGCTCCCGGCCCTCCACCCTGTGGAGAACTGAGGATGCACTCTCCATACAGGACACTGGTGATTTCTTCTGTTAGAATCTAAACGAAACGGGTGGCTCATTCGATTTTTTAAAATTTGCCTGCTTTAGGTAGGAGACCGTTTTACCCAGTGACAACTCTGCAGCATGCGTGAGCCAAGTGCACAGGCAAGAGCGTGCAGGTCTGGGTTCTGGGTCTACAGTAATGTGTGAGGGAGGGGAGCTTTGCTGTGTCCTGACCAGGGACAGGTGATGTCCAGGGTCAGGGGTGCCAGGAATGCTGGGAACTCCAAGTTGTGACTCTGAATACCATCCAAAATAAGTGACATTTCAGGGTCTGAAGACCCGTCCTCGTTTATATTGTCTGATAATGAAAATTCCTACGTTGACTGTAGCAGCTCGTTATTATTAAACCTCCAGTCTACGTCTCCCTTCTGACTAGTAGATGATGGGGGTCCCTCATGGGAGGGTCACAGGTTCAGGATCTCAGCAAGACCCCAAGAGCTGTGCATCTGAGACATGGACAGGTGCACAGCTGGCCACCATGACAGCTATCCCCCCACCTGCAAGGGCAGGACAGAGGTGCCAGGCCCCATGTCCCCTCAAGTCCCTGCCTGACCTCAAAGCACTGGCTCGCTGCCAGGATCAAGGCTGTGGCAAGACCAGGAGCACCTTCACTGCACCCAGGGAAGGTGTGAGAAAGCCCCTGCTGGTCCTGAGAGTCGTCCTCCTGCCTGCCGAGGCTGCTCGTCGAGGACAGTGTCAGGCCAACTTGTCCCCCCTACTCAACGCACTCTTTACAGGAAGCCCAGAGCCTCAGGTACCAGGAGTCCACCCCACCCGTGGGGCAGCAGTGGGCCTCACGAGGCCTGCCCATCACAGGTAGGACCCATCTCAAAGGTCCCAGCTCCTGAAAGGTAGCTCGCAGGCCACATGCCCAGGTCTACCCACTGGGCACCCCAAAACAGTCAAGCTGCCAACTCAGTCTGCTGCCTGTCACTTGGGGCAGCAGACACATGTGGTCAGGGCCCCAAGGACGCAATGAGGTGACACAGGTGCAGACTTGGTGGGGACAAGGACACGCACACAACTCTGGCTGGCATCACTCCCTCTTCCTCAGCACGATTCCCTTTCGCAGAAGCAAACCTTAGTTTCTGATTTCAATCTAGAGAATGCAGCTGGTTAAAGACCTGTGAGAAAATCTTTAGCAAGAAGGAAGAATTTTAAACTAAAGTTTTGTTCGGAATCAAAAGTAACCCTTTGTACCTGCTTGTGGTGAATTGCAGGGCTGAGAGACAGGGAGTGTTCCCCTCCGGGCAGAAACAGGTTTCCTGCTGTTGTGATGTGAACTGATAAATACAGTCAAAAAGTGTAAGTTATAGGTTACAGATTAGTAAAAAAATAGAGATTATAGACATAAGATATTGATAAGTGAGATAAGACAATTGTAGAGCAAGAACTGTCATAGGCAGGCCTGAAACTCCATTTTACTGCCTTCTGCTAAAAACAAAATGTACAAGAGCCGTTTCTGAGAAACTGAAAGGAAAGCTATTTTCTGCTAAAATAAAATATATATATATGTATATGTGTGTTGTGTGTATGTGTGTGTGTATATATGTATATGTGTGTGTGTATGTGTGTGTATATATATGTATATGTGTGTTGTGTGTATGTGTGTGTATATGTATATGTGTGTTGTGTGTATGTGTGTGTGTATATATATATGTATATGTGTGTGTATGTGTGTGTGTGTATATATGTATATGTGTGTTGTGTGTATGTGTGTGTGTATATATATATGTATATGTGTGTGTATGTGTGTATATATATATATGTATATGTGTGCGTATGTGTGTGTATATATATGTATGTGTGTGTGTATATATCTATGTATATACGTATATGTGTGTTGTGTGTGTGTATATATATGTATATGTGTGTGTTGTGTGTATATGTGTGTGTATATGTATATGTGTGTGTGTGTGTGTATATATATGTATATGTGTGTTGTGTGTATGTGTGTATATATCTATGTATATATGTATATGTGTGTGTATATGTATATGTGTGTTGTGTGTATGTGTGTGTATATATATGTATATGTGTGTGTGTGTATATATGTATATGTGTGTTGTGTGTATGTGTGTGTGTATATATATGTATATATGTGTGTGTGTGTGTATATATGTATGTGTGTGTGTGTGTATATATGCATATGTGTGTTGTGTGTATGTGTGTATATATCTATGTATATATGTATACACACACACACACACACACACACACACACAGTCTTCTGAACTTTGTTCCACACAAACTGTGCTCAACCCAGGATGCAGTGGTCTTGGAGACTCTGGACTGTGAAGTAGATTCTCGTCCCCGCTCACCGTCTGCTCGAACGCAGGATATGGCTGTCTAACACCTGCTTCCACCCAAGACGTGCTCGTCTGAGCTGCTCCGCTCACTGCTGTTTCAGCCTCTAGGCCTGATTTGCTTGCATGATGCGAAGGAAAGTGCCCGAGTTGTGTTTTCATCCTTAAGTTCCCAGGACACAGGCCAGGAAGCTGCTGTCCCCCACAGAGCTTCAGTCCCTGCGGGTGGGTGACAGTCCCTGGCCAGGTGACTAAAGCTCTCTGATTTGAGTTCGGACTCTGGGTGTGTTCTGAAGGGCTCCATAACTCTGCGTAATTCACCTGACGCAGGCCGCGACAAGGCGCCACCTCTGCGTGGAGAAAGGACCTGACCGCACCCTAACTGAAACCCTCCTCCCAGCCCGGCCGCAGTGGCCGTGCACCGGGGCCTGGAGCTGACAAAGGCACACTGCCCAGGCTCAGAAGGCGGTCACCATGGCAACCTCAAGGGGCACTTAAGTCAGGCCCCAGGTAAGTTGCAGACTCAGAACCCAGGGGACTCATTAACGTCTATGAGCTGCAGCCTCCGAATCTCCTTCAAGCGCTGAGGCTAGCCCCGCCCGGGCAATCCTGGTTCACGCAGGGGGAAGCATGGTCCAGCAAAGCCCGTGGGACAGAAAGCCAAGGGCGGCTGGGCCCTAGGGAGCAGCGCTTAATCCAAGCCACTGGAGGCAGGCCTCGCGGTGCAGCCCGAGACACAGAGTGAACTGACAGCACAGGAGCAGGACTGCCCAGCAGGCCATGCAGCAAGACCAGGGAGCTGCCCTGGGAGTGCCCATCCGCAAGGACAAGTGGGCCCCCGGCAGCCAGCCCAGTGGTTAACAACGGCTCTCCTCTCGCCACAGAGGACAGACGCAGCCTGAAAACAGAGCCCCAGCACACCCTCCCAGACCAGACTTCACTTCAGTCATGGTGTCTGTGAGACGGGGAGCTGAGCAGAAATCAGGCACGCTGTGGGCCCAGCTGGGAGTAACACATGGAATCCCCATTAAGAATGGGCCGGCCCAGGCACTGGGAGGACCGGGAAGGCAGCCCGCTGCCACAGCCCGCAGAGCCTCTCCGCTGCGGCCTAATCTAACCTGTCCACTCTGAGCTGCCCTCTCACCATGTCCACTCCTACGGTTAGCTCTGAGTTGTGTCAGGAGGAGGGGCAGCCTCCAACCACAGCTTCTCAGGGCGGTCTCCATCCCCCCAGGTCCATCACTTTAACTGACTGAGCCAGCTGGAAGGAGAACGTCAGCAGTCACCCACGGGCGCAGGGCCAGAAGGAAACCTCTCCACCGGGCTAAAAGCACCCCGTGAAGCTCATGGGCTGCTCCTGTTGTAATTCTGTTCAACAGGAGCCGAACAGGGTGGCCAAGACAGAGCCAGGTGACTCCCCGACATCCTGCATGGCCATAAACTGTCCCTTCCGCCTGGGGACCCCAGGTTCACGCCCGCCGTCTGATCACCACACCGTGACCCAACACCTCATGGGGGAGTGCTGGAGATCTGACGGACGAGCGGAGGGGTCTCTGCTGGGAAAGGACCAGCTGGCTGTGCACCAGGGCTGGCAGGAATCCCTCCCAGCCTCCAGTGTCCCCAGTCCCAGGTGTACCTGGGGGTCACCCAGGACTTTGAAGGCAGGTCCTGGGTTCTGCCTCCAGAGGACTCGATGTCGGTTCTGAAGTGTGGCCAGAGAACCCAGCTTTTCAAGAAGCCCCTGGCGGTTTGTCCAGACAGTTTTGGACAGACGTAAAGGGTTCAGAATGTGGGACAAACTACGTGCCATGTGTCCCAAACTGGAATTATCTCTCAGGACTCCCCAGCAGCGACTCATTAGTATCCCACACACAAGTATGAGACTCCTCACCAAGACCCCCAGCCACGCTCATTTCTCCTCCACCCAACGCTGTAGAGCCCTAGGTCAAGGGCTCTGGAGGAAAATTTAAACAAATCAGGGTGATGTTGCCAAGACTTAGATGTCCCCAAGAAGTGACTTCAGAGAAGGCTTAAAAGTTGCCTAAGGATCTTCAATGAGAGCATCGACCCCAGAGGCTACATAGTCGCTCCTTGTTCAAGACCTTACCCCTGCAGGATTTGCAACGCCCTGTGCTCGCCCTGGCTCCAGGCTCTGCATCCCGAGGCAGCCTGCTGGGCGCTTCCACCTTGGATGATGGCACCAAGGACAGCCACTGTACACCCTGTCTCCTTCCTGTGGCCTCTGGAAGGTAAACCTATGCATAAAGGCTCCAGAGACCCCCAGACACATATCAAAGAAAGTCTTGTTTTGAAGTCTACCTTGAGTCCTTCCTGGTCCCTCCAAATCTGGCCTTACTCACTCATCAGCCAGGAGGGACAACAGCTGTGGATGACACAAACCCATCAAGCAGCCCTCGTTTTGCCAGTCCAACATGCATTCTGCCTGGATGAGTTACCAAGTCCACTTACACACCTCCAGCCCCAGCAACAGTCCAAATCCCTCCACCTCAGTGTATTGACCAAGCATCGGCACCAAGTAGGAAGCCTGTTGCCAGCTCTCCAGTCTGCACTGTGCTCAGGACAGGTCACCCTGTGGCTCACCAGGCAGGTGGGCTCTCCAACCCACACACGTACAGCAAGAGACACATTGCCCCTCGCCGGCCAGAGATGAGCTACAGACAATCCACAGAAACAGATGACGTAAGACCAAGTGCAGCCAGGAACAGCAAGTGCGGGGCTGCAGTGAAGGCCCCGGGGTTACAGAAGAGACGGCTGGCCCTGGCAAGTGGACACAGCACAGGCACCCAAGAAGTGCAGCCCCAGGAGCTCAGTGAAGGCAACTCAGCCACACAGCGAAGGAGGGCATGTCACGGAGGAAGGACAGAACGCTGGAAGCTAACCAGAGCAGGAAGGCAGGAGAAGACTGCTCTCAAGACTGACCGGGAGAGGGACCGGCCACGCTGAGCCCTCGCTCCTGAGATCCCAGTGCTGAGTCTCAATGCACTAAATCAATGTCAGTCTTACGGCTCTTCATTCCCTGTATCCGTATAAGTGACAGTAAGGGGATGACGTCTTTGTAGATTAAAGAGCTCTGAATGCTTTCACAACACATTCATGGGGCATTGAACGATCCTCATCTTTCCCATCAGTTGCTAACGTGGACGTGGGTCTCAGCTCACATCCTTGTCACTTCCCCTGTACCCAGCTTTGGTCTCTTGATGCCCCACCCTTCTGCAGGCTCGGTGGCACTGAGCATGGGAAAACTGGGCTTGGGGATAGGCCCGGGGATGCCTGGCCCCAGGGGCCTGTGTGGGCCACCTGTCCATCCGGGCCACTGATATGGGTAAGTGGGTGGCGACTTAGCAGGTGGGGCGTGGATGGAGGAGTGGGTCTCCGAGAGTGTGCCTTTGGGGTTAGATTTTGACTTTGGCGAGTGCGGCTCGGTGTCTGCTTCCTGACGGCATGTTCTGAGTGCTTTCTTCATCCTCACCCTGCTGCCACGACACTGGGCCTCACCTGGAGCCCAGAGACGTGGGGCTGGCCGCCACGGACCCAACTGGTGAAACCATGAGCCAAAATCAACTTTTCCTCCTTCAGGTTGTTCTTGTCCTTTGCTCACAGTGACACAAAATCTTCCACGTGTTGGACCACCTTTCTGAAATTATGCTGAGAGATCCCCACAAATGTGAAAATCATGATTTTTGAAACAAAAAAGCACCTTTGGCCGAGAAGCACCATGATAGGAAATGGCAGTTTGCAGCATCACACATCCCAACCGCCACGCGTCCCTTCACAGCCTTAGCCACTGTTCACAGGGCTACTGGCCCCTGTCTGTGTGCTGGGAGCCCCGGCACTGCAGGCCCGGGCTCACCCACATCGAGTCAGCGTGGACAGTCAGACCAGCCTGTGCTTGTCTTCCAGCCCCCCTCGGAAGGAACTGAGGCAGGCCTGTGTCGCCCCCCGCAGCAAGGGTACGTGGGAGACCAGCCTGTCGTCTCCGAAGCACCAGAACCGCCCTCCGACAGAGGTAGTGAGGCTCACTGGACCAGCTGGTGTCTCCTGGGCTGAGCGAGAGGGAAGAGTCGCGGCTCGGCCTGCCACCCAACCTGGGCCACAACCTCACCGAGTCGGGAGATGAGTCCACTGTGAAGGTGCGATAATCTCCATCTTCACTGTGTCAGGGACAAGGTTATATAGTGAGAGGGTGGAGTAAGAAGAGAAAGCAGCAAAGCCCATAAGGAGCAGTTTTGTCACTGTCACTAAGGGGCCTAGGCAGATTTCAGATGAAACCATGAGGCGGGACTAAGGTCAAAAGCCCGCGAACGCCAATCCAGCCAGGTCACATATACGGAGATGCTGACCCATGAGGTCGCCTCAGCCAACGCCCAGTAGTGGCCGCGGTTCCAAGGGAGGTAAAAGGTGCCAACAGGCCTGTCTAGGGCACCTCTTCCCACTTCTTCCAAGAGGCCAGTCAGCACAGATCTGCTAACCAGAACCCAAAAACACGTGTCTCGAGTACTGGGTCCAACGAGAGCCCACTTTGCCACGCTCACCGCGGAGGGGCCTCTGAGCTGCGGTAATGTTCTCATGGAGAAGGCCGGTCACACTGTCTCCAACCAGCGCAGGCAGCACATTCCACTCAAAGGCCACACCTGAAGAGCAGGCCTTCAGGGCACCAAGCAGAGACAGAGTCCACCTCGCACTGGAGCTGGACAGGAAGGTGTCAGTTGTGTCCCCTTTGCTTACCCACAAGCACAGGCTGAGGGCCAGCCACGTGGGTAACTGTTGAGCTCTTCTGCACACAACTTGACCGACACATCCGCCTCCAACCTACATGAGAACAAGCCCCGTGAGGACGGACTCCCGCCTTGCTCGTGCCCAAACACTCGTGAGCTAGCCAGGAACTGGGAAAGCACCCCCCCTTCCCCCGGCCCTTCTGTCAGGTTTCCTAAAATCAAGTACTCTTTACTTACGAAGTTCCATAAGGTAATATATTTAAACATTATGTGTGTTTTCATAAATTGGTAAATAGAAAAAAGTTTAATATTGCTTTGGTCTGTGTCTTTGCTAAAACAAGGTTACTAAAAGTTAAGATTCTACCATGTGTAATTTATATGCAAAGAGTATAAGAAGTTTCAGTTGGGTTTCAATTACAGTATTATAATACCTTAGAAAACATGAGAATATTTCATCTTATTAAAGTGGAGTAATTTGTCTAAATCAGAAATTTTATAAGGGTTGTTTTAGAATGTGAATTTATAAAAAGGGTTAACAGCTAGAAAAGAGATATTAAAAGATTGAAGATGTGGAAATATATTTTAATATAAAAGGTTAAAGGTTAAATAAATGTTTCTAGATGAGATAATCTCTGTGTGGTAAATTAAAAAGTTGTAAAATGCCATTTAAAAAGATTTTGAGGAAACTAGACTTACTTTAAAAGCTTGAGAAAGGAAGAAAGAAGAAAAAGGTATTTGTACATGGCAGATTGAGACAAAGCTTCTCCATGGAGTAATAAAAAAAAAAAGCCTTTGGTTGAAGGGCAGCCATGTAAACTAACAATTAAGCGATTTAAACAGAATCTAAGCCTCTTTTAAAAGAGTGAAGCTGTAGGTGGTGAAAAAGCACATTTAAAAGTACAGTATAGATGATAATTAAAAGGCTTTAAAAGGTTAAATTGAAGGTGGTAGAGATACCATCATGGCGGAAGAAAGATTGCTTTACTCATCAAGCTATTAAAATGTACTTATTAAACCAAAAAGAGGGAGATGAGATAATCTTTGTCTGGTAAAGTAAAAAGTTGTAAAATGTCTAAATAAGTTGCAAAAGGCTTTAAAAGGTTAAATTGAAGGTGGTTAAGATGCCTTCATGATGGAGGAAAAAAATAATAACCCATGAAAATGGGAAGATAATAAGATAAAAGATATTTAGATAAAGAAGATTTAAAATTTGAAGTGGAAAACTTCAAAAACAGAAGTACAGAAA
Organism: Ictidomys tridecemlineatus; assembly: GCF_052094955.1. NCBI lineage: Eukaryota > Metazoa > Chordata > Mammalia > Rodentia > Sciuridae > Ictidomys > Ictidomys tridecemlineatus. The sequence goes on from NC_135478.1 coordinate 231,648,984, forward strand.
GGTAAAAAAAAGAGAGAAGATGTAGAAAGATAAAAAAGATATAGGAAGATAAAAAAGATGTAGAAAGACAAGAATTTTAAACCCACAAAATAGAAAAAAAAAGAAAACTAGGAGAGAAAAAAGCAACTAAGGGTAAATATAAAAACCTTAGAAGAAAAGTAGAAGATAGAAATAAGATAAAAAATGGTTAAAATGTCAAGTAAAGGTATTTCAGATAGAAAATGCAAAAGGCTAAGACAACTATGGTTTAAAACCACATCTAAAAATTAAAAGGACTAAAGTAATTCTAAAAACTAAGGCAGAATGCTTTTGAAAGACTTAAATTTAAAAGGATCTTAAAGGGGTATATATCCCCCAAAGATAAACTTAAAATAACCCTTTTTACTTTAAACTTTCTAAATTTGGATTCATCAGGACTTAGTGCTGCGGAAAGACATATGTATCCAAAAAATGTACATAAGCCTGAGGTACTTTGGAAAGATATTCTAACAGGACAATGGAAAGGTCCTGATCCAGTTATTGTCTGGAGTCGGGGTTCTGTTTGTGTTTTTCCACGGGGAGAACAGCAGCCGATTTGGATTCCAGAGAGGTTAACCAAAACAATTTCTACAGAAAAAGAAGATGATTTGACTGAAATCCATAACAGCTGATATCCAGAGCTCCAGCTTGGCTATTCTTACATCTGCGACAGTGATTAACCACGGTGCCTTTTTTCAATATCTATTTTATTATTGCATTTTTCCCACATCGTAAAGTTCTATTTTATTTTTTGAGCTCATACAAACCTAGGTTAATGTTTTTCTGATCAGTTTTGTTTTTTGACTGTGGAGTTTTTAAACATTGCAATGGAGATTTCACCTAGGTAAAGCTACAAGGCCTTTACTATTGTCTTATGTGTTGTATGTTATATGTGCACATTTGTGTTTTGTGTTGTATGTCCTTATGTGTATATGTCCAAATTTCATATATGAGGAGCGCTCATGAAAAAATGTCCATATTTCATATATGTCCATATTTCATATATATGTCCATATTTCATATATGAGGAGCGCTCATGAAAAAACACCAAGGTCACGGGTTTGTTCCCCGTACGGGCCATCAAATGCCAATGCCTCGGCTCGGCACAGAATCACGAGCCACCACACACCTTGTAGATTCAAACAGCAATCCTTTATTCCCGAACTCACACCGGCCGTCTACAAACACATTCAGGGGAAATCCAAAATCTGCCCGCACAATTTACCTACTCCACGAGGCTTTTTTCCAAATCCCATTTTAATCTCACGAGAACTCAACGGGAACAAGCAGCAGGAACACCCTAATCCCAGCAGCAATAATCTTCAACCTCCAACTTCCCTAAAACCCCTATTGTCTTAAACCGGGAATGCCTTAAACTTGTCTTAAACCGGGAACGCCCTAAACCCAAATTATCTTAAACCCGGATACTTCCTAAAACCTGCAGGATACACCCTAATCCTGGATCCACCCTGGTCATTGAGCAGGGTCACCTTTCTCAAACACACATACAAGGTCACAGCGTATTTCCAAGGCAAGTCCATTTAACATGGGGTACGCTGGCAAGGATTTCGATGCATCATTCCTACTTGGCAATGGCCCTCAGCACACAGGGACAGTGAGATGTCCCCCTAGGACTCAGAGCACCCACCACCTGAAGCAGCAGCAGAGACGAGAGGCTGTCGGCAGGAAAAAGATGCCCTGTGCTTCCTGCTCAGCTCTCAGGACACCCCAGTCTCCAGGGTCTGGCTTACCAAGGTCACCTTGACCTTCTCCCTCTGGAGTGCAGCCCATCTGGTCCTTTTCTGGGGCAGGGGTCAATCAGGACTACATCAAGCAAGGAGCCAGCACTGTCCCTTCCCCTTCATCATAAGCCAAGCAGACGAGCGTGTTCAAAGCCTGCTTGTGCGTTTAGTTAGAAGCTGCATTCTGGCGAAACAGGGCACGACCACGGGACACACGTGCACGTTTCCCGAGTTCCCTTTCCTTCCTCTCTAAAGATCCAATCTGTCACGAACGTGAACCAGAGAAACCAGGCCCTCCCTGTGATCCAAATGGGGTTCCCAGGAAAGAAACCCACCAGGGGGTGGCTCTGAGCCTCTTGAAGAGTGTGCGTCCAAGTGTCTTGCTCAGGCCGGCCTCTGGGAGGTGTGACCATCTCTGAGCCAGAGCTCCAGTACAGTCTGGAAGGACAGCGTCCGCCGAGGCCTGAGTGGCTCTGACCTTTACTTTGGGCTTCAAACAAAATAGACCATTGATATCTGTGGCTATAGCTCGGATCTGGAACTCCCACCAAAAGCTGGCTGCTGAAGGACTGGTCCCTACCAGTGGTGCTCCTGGCAGGTGGTGAGGTCCAGTGGGAGGTCCTTAGGTCACTGCAGCAGTCCTTGAATGGGTGGACCCAGACCCCTTCATGTACTTCTACCGTGATGTGCTGCCTGGCCACAGAGCCAATGGATCACCGACTGAAACCTCTAAAACTGTGAGTCAAAAGACACCTTTTATCTTCACAGGATGATGGCCTCAGGTACTTTGTCATGGTAATGATAAGCAATTCATTAGTGATACTCAGCATGTACTACTGCTTACTCTGAAGTCTCAGATAAAATGTTTCCAGAATCACACTTAAAGGAAAGCATTTAACCAGCTAGATGATATGGAGGCAACGCCAATGAGTATCAGACTTATTTAGAATTCATTTTTAAGTTAGGTCATAAGCACTGGATTTTTGAATGCTAAACAGAGTTATAACATTGAATCGTTTATGCAAAATGTGTCGACAAATAACAGCTAGCTTCTGGCATATTTTTTTTTGTAGTTTCTACAAATGAGACATTTCAAGAAGTAGCTTTCCTGTGATGTCCCTCAAAGACAATGGAAAGAAAGAAATCTCACAGATGGCTTGGGTTAAATTGAAGAGTGATAAGCAAGGCTTTTAGGACAGCTGTGCAGCGTACTCTTTGCTCAAAAACATGTTGGCTCTGAAACACAAAAACAGTCCATGGTTCCCATGAAGTGAGAGCACAGCGCTGCTGAGGAGGGGTGAGTGCTCCAGCGTGCTGTGTGGCCACACGGGTCACATGTTCTGCCCACGTGAATAGGACAGAGTTCAAGATGGTCACACCTGGGAGTAGTGGCCCACTGGTCATGCACCTACTCAGCAGCTCCTGTGGGAGAATCATCTCCATCAGCCTTGGAGACTGAGGTGAGGTGTGCCTTAGCCCTAAGTACATGCAGCTTCCTTCGCCTCAGATCTGAGACCCTTCTGGAGCCACAGATATGGGTCTAAGACCCACTGGTGACAAAAGAGGTGGTCCCTGGCAGTAAAGGCTCATCACAGAAATGTTTCAATAAAATCCACTATTCAAAGAGTCTACAGAAAAGTCTCACAATGCAATTTTGCTAGAATTCATTATTTTTCACAAGCTTACTGACTCTTCCTCAGGAGCTGGTCCACAGCTATGCAACGGCGACCAACAAGAAGAGTGCATTCGGGATGCAAACCCAGGTAGGGCTGCTGAGCTGCCCCCCAAACCCAGGTAGGGCTGCTGAGCTGCCCCCCCAAACCCATGTAGGGCTGCTGAGCTGCCCCCCAAACCCAGGTAGGGCTGCTGAGCTCCCCCCAAACCCAGGTAGGGCTGCTGAGCTGCCCCCCAAACCCAGGTAGGGCTGCTGAGCTGCCCCCCAAACCCAGGTAGGGCTGCTGAGCTGCCCCCCCCCAAACCCAGGTAGGGCTGCTGAGCTGCCCCCCAAACCCAGGTAGGGCTGCTGAGCTGCCCCCCCAAACCCAGGTAGGGCTGCTGAGCTGCCCCCCCAAACCCAGGTAGGGCTGCTGAGCTGCCCCCCAAACCCAGGTAGGGCTGCTGAGCTGCCCCCCCAAACCCAGGTAGGGCTGCTGAGCTGCCCCCCAAACCCAGGTAGGGCTGCTGAGCTGCCCACCCAAACCCAGGTAGGGCTGCTGAGCTGCCCCCCCAAACCCAGGTAGGGCTGCTGAGCTGCCCACCCAAACCCAGGTAGGGCTGCTGAGCTGCCCACCCAAACCCAGGTAGGGCTGCTGAGCTGCCCACCCAAACCCAGGTAGGGCTGCTGAGCTGCCCACCCAAACCCAGGTAGGGCTGCTGAGCTGCCCACCGAAACCCAGGTAGGGCTGCTGAGCTGCCCACCCAAACCCAGGTAGGGCTGCTGAGCTGCCCCCCCCAAACCCAGGTAGGGCTGCTGAGCTGCCCCCCCAAACCCAGGTAGGGCTGCTGAGCTGCCCCCCCAAACCCAGGTAGGGCTGCTGAGCTCCCCCCAAACCCAGGTAGGGCTGCTGAGCTGCCCCCCCAAACCCAGGTAGGGCTGCTGAGCTGCCCCCCCAAACCCAGGTAGGGCTGCTGAGCTCCCCCCAAACCCAGGTAGGGCTGCTGAGCTGCCCCCCCAAACCCAGGTAGGGCTGCTGAGCTGCCCCCCCAAACCCAGGTAGGGCTGCTGAGCTGCCCCCCCAAACCCAGGTAGGGCTGCTGAGCTGCCCCCCAAACCCAGGTAGGGCTGCTGAGCTGCCCCCCCAAACCCAGGTAGGGCTGCTGAGCTGCCCCCCCCAAACCCAGGTAGGGCTGCTGAGCTCCCCCCAAACCCAGGTAGGGCTGCTGAGCTGCCCCCCCAAACCCAGGTAGGGCTGCTGAGCTGCCCACCCAAACCCAGGTAGGGCTGCTGAGCTGCCCCCCCAAACCCAGGTAGGGCTGCTGAGCTGCCCCCAAACCCAGGTAGGGCTACTGAGCTGCCCACCCAAACCCAGGTAGGGCTGCTGAGCTGCCCACCCAAACCCAGGTAGGGCTGCTGAGCTGCCCCCCAAACCCAGGTAGGGCTGCTGAGCTGCCCACCCAAACCCAGGTAGGGCTGCTGAGCTGCCCCCCCAAACCCAGGTAGGGCTGCTGAGCTCCCCCCAAACCCAGGTAGGGCTGCTGAGCTGCCCCCCCAAACCCAGGTAGGGCTGCTGAGCTGCCCCCCCAAACCCAGGTAGGGCTGCTGAGCTGCCCCCGAAACCCAGGTAGGGCTGCTGAGCTGCCCCCCCAAACCCAGGTAGGGCTGCTGAGCTGCCCCCCCAAACCCAGGTAGGGCTGCTGAGCTCCCCCCAAACCCAGGTAGGGCTGCTGAGCTGCCCCCACCTCTCAGGAGGACAGCAACTCTCCAGGTGTGGGGAGAAGTGAAGCGAGACTCAAGCAGCATGGACATAGCTTCCAATACCACTGACTGCTCGACTGCCCGTGTGCACAGGGAAGGGGCTGAAGACGCTGAGTGCCGCAGGAGTCTCGTGTCAGAGGCACACACGTCCTCCTGCATGTCTCAAGGGACCAGGAGGTCAGCTAACTGAAAAGTCAAGGGCTGACCGTCTTCCCCTGCGCATGGAAGTAGACAAAATAAGGGCGGGGGGACAGGGCAGGTGGGAGTCCATGGAAATAGAAAACGGGAGTAGAGGCCGGGGATGTGAGGAAGGTAGAGGGACAAGACGAGGGAGGAATGTGCAGTGAAGTCAACCGACCTCACTAGGTGGTCTGCGAATATCCACTGTGAATCCCCTTTATGTGCTGACTTTCCTTAAAAACTACAATAAAGAGAAGGAAGACCCAAAGTAAAGGAAGGGGAGCCGTGGGGGGAGGAGGGGACGGAAAGAGGAGGACTGGGGTGGTGATCACACGCCATCTACGTGTGACGGTGTCACAGGGAACCACTCTACGCATACCTGTAGTGTCCGAATGAAAGTAGCTGAAAATCAATCTAAACTGGATTAGTTCAACCCCAATCACAATTTATAATAAAAACAAAATAAAAGGAAGATAGGAAAACAAAGGAGAAAGAACGAGAGGCCCTCTGCTTCACAAGACAGACGTGGTGGGAGGCATGCAGCAGCCCTGAGACAGTGCTGGGGACAAGACCCCGACGTCTGTTCAGGCTCCGTCACCACCACCGGTCCCACCTGCCCAGGCTCCGTCACCACCTCCAATCCCACCTGCCCAGGCTCAGTCACCACCTCCGGTCCCACCCGCCCAGGCTCCGTCACCACCTCCGGTCCCACCTGCCCAGGCTCCGTCACCACCTCCGGTCCCACCCGCCCAGGCTCCGTCACCACCTCCGGTCCCTCCTGCCCAGGCTCCGTCACCACCTCCGGTCCCACCTGCCCAGGCTCCGTCACCACCTCCGGTCCCTCCTGCCCAGGCTCCGTCACCACCTCCGGTCCCACCTGCCCAGGCTCCGTCACCACCTCCAATCCCACCTGCCCAGGCTCCGTCACCACCTCCGGTCCCACCTGCCCAGGCTCCGTCACCACCTCCGGTCCCACCTGCCCAGGCTCCGTCACCACCTCCGGTCCCACCTGCCCAGGCTCCGTCACCACCTCTGGTCCCACCCGCCCAGACCCAGGGCTACGTACATCTGGTGTCCGACCACTCTGTAGGCAGAGAAGAAGAAGGTCTTCGAGGGCCCTGCATCACGTCTTACTGCTCCCCCAAAATGAAGCAAGAAGAGGGGCCTGAAGGGACCACATGGCGCCCCAGCCAGCTCCTGGTCAGAAGCCACCTGTCACTTGAGACGCAGCAGGGCATGCCCTCTCTGCCACCCCAGAGCAGCAGCAACCTGAACTGTGAGGAGGGGACCCCAAGTGCAGATTCACGCACTGCCACCTTTGCTTTAGACAGGGTCGTTCTGTGTTGTCCAGGGTGGTTCTGACCACTGTCAAGTGACACCCCACCTCAGCTCCACAGGATGGGTTACAGGCGCACACCAGGAGGTCTGCAGACACCATCCAAGGAATCAGGCTGAACCAAGAGTGAACTGGATCAACTGAATCTTCTGGAAAACAGGTAGGTGACTCAGTGGTGACCAGTGGAGATGAAGCCCTGACCCTTACCCTTCATCCTGGCAGAGCTGCTAGGGTCTAAGTGGTGCCTGGGGTAGGGACTAAATCTCAGGAGCTCCACTGTTTTCTACCCTTGGCAAACAACAGGGGCCACGTACCATGGGGGCACCTTGTGATCTTGGGGCCTCATCAGAGCTACGGGAACGAGAGAGCCCTTGGAACAGCATTGGGCCTCACTACGGGAACGAGAGAGCCCTTGGAACAGCATTGGGCCTCACTACGGGAACGAGAGAGCCCTTGGAACAGCATTGGGCCTCACTATGGGAACGAGAGAGCCCTTGGAACAGCATTGGGCCTCACTATGGGAACGAGAGAGCCCTTGGAACAGCATTGGGCCTCACTATGGGAACGAGAGAGCCCTTGGAACAGCATTGGGCCTCACTATGGGAACGAGAGAGCCCTTGGAACAGCATTGGCCCTCACTATGGGAACAAGAGCCCTTGGAACAGCATTGGGCCTCACTATGGGAACGAGAGAGCCCTTGGAACAGCATTGGCCCTCACTATGGGAACAAGAGAGCCCTTGGAACAGCATTGGGCCTCACTATGGGAACAAGAGAGCCCTTGGAACAGCATTGGCCCTCACTACGGGAACAAAAGAGCCCTTGGAACAGCATTGGGCCTCACTATGGGAACGAGAGAGCCCTTGGAACAGCATTGGGCCTCACTATGGGAACAAGAGAACCCTCGGAACAGCATTGGGCCTCACTACGGGAACGAGAGAGCCCTTGGAACAGCATTGGGCCTCACTACGGGAACGAGAGAGCCCTTGGAACAGCATTGGGCCTCACTACGGGAACGAGAGAGCCCTTGGAACAGCATTGGGCCTCACTATGGGAACGAGAGAGCCCTTGGAACAGCATTGGCCCTCACTATGGGAACAAGAGAGCCCTTGGAACAGCATTGGGCCTCACTACGGGAACAAGAGAGCCCTTGGAACAGCATTGGGCCTCACTATGGGAACGAGAGAGCCCTTGGAACAGCATTGGGCCTCACTACGGGAACAAGAGAGCCCTTGGAACAGCATTGGGCCTCACTACGGGAACGAGAGAGCCCTTGGAACAGCATTGGGCCTCACTATGGGAACAAGAGCCCTTGGAACAGCATTGGGCCTCACTACGGGAACAAGAGAGCCCTTGGAACAGCATTGGGCCTCACTACGGGAACAAGAGAGCCCTTGGAACAGCATTGGGCCTCACTACGGGAACGAGAGAGCCCTTGGAACAGCATTGGGCCTCACTACGGGAACGAGAGAGCCCTTGGAACAGCATTGGGCCTCACTACGGGAACGAGAGAGCCCTTGGAACAGCATTGGGCCTCACTACGGGAACGAGAGAGCCCTTGGAACAGCATTGGGCCTCACTATGGGAACGAGAGAGCCCTTGGAACAGCATTGGGCCTCACTACGGGAACGAGAGAGCCCTTGGAACAGCATTGGGCCTCACTATGGGAACAAGAGAGCCCTTGGAACAGCATTGGGCCTCACTATGGGAACAAGAGAGCCCTTGGAACAGCATTGGCCCTCACTGTCCACCAATCATCTACATATCCCAAACTGCACTTCTCACAAGCACTCAATAGAACCAGTGCATTCCTAAGTAGAAGATACCTTAGAAATCAGCCCCTGGCCCCTCATTTGAGACCAGAGGCCGTGCTGAAACTGGAACTGAGTCCTAAGACAGCTATCATGGCCTGGGCTCTATGAGGCCCACCTGTATAGCTTTGTGCCGGCCTCAACTTATTTGCACTTCACAGGTGAGGGTGAGGCAGAAGTGGTGCAGGAGTTCGCTGACGGTCTTGGAGCTGGGAGGCAGCCACGGGGTCACAGCCCGGACCACACAGCCCACACCCCTTCACGGCACGCCAGTGATCTCAGGATCGGGCAAACAGATACTTCCCACAGCCCAGGTGTGTTCTGTGACACGCAGTCAGCATACCCCTGCTGGACACAGGCCTGAGGCAGCACGAGAACGGTGCTACCCATTCTGCTCATGGTGAGCACATTCTTCTCTCAGCTGTGTTAAGCCACAGCCCGACTGGAAGAAAAGCAATGGTCACACGAGAAGCCGCATCGATTCCCTCAGCTGTGATGGAATCCAGTCCAGGAGCAAAGCAAGGCAGCATTTCGGAACCCTGCCTGTTGAGGTTCATTCTCATGAAGTCAACTCTCATAACACATCAGCTCAGAGTAGCTGAGCCAACCCTGGTGGTGTGAAAACAGACAATGTCCACGCTGTAGGAGGAAAAGGCCGATTAAGGACTGACCCTTTTGATTCTTAATGTGTGCCTGTGCAGAATGGACACACACATGCACACCAGCCAGCGCTCTGGTGCTGGATGTGAGGAACTACCCAACCGGAGGGCTGCAGCCTGCAGAGGGTGCCACCAGGCGGTAAGAGACCCAGGACACAGGGCGTCCCGTCTCTGGCGGTCAGGGGTCAGCACTCCTAGCAGACCTAGGCATCTGGCTGGCTGCTCTGATGAAGAATCTCCTGTGCCAGCCTGGCCAGGCTCTAGTGCCCAGTTGTTGGGTCAAACCCTAGTCCAGGAGTCGCTGTGGAGCTATCTGGAGGATGTGATGACCACCTCCAACCAGTGGGTTGAGCACAAGAGATGACCCTGCCCAGACGGCCAGTGGGTGGAGGCTTGAAGAAGAGCTGTGTGGGGGTCTCAGGGAGGAGCCTGGAAACACCGTGGACAGTCCTGCCCAATCTGCTTCCAGAAACAAGAATAAAATCCTTGACCATTCTGACTGCTGCCTGGCTTCTGAGCTTCAGGGTTCCCTTAAACCAGGTGTTAGGATGGGTCCTGTGCAACCCAAAAAGCTAACCTGAGCACCTTTAACTGAGGCTACCGGTCAGAGCCAAGAGAGAGCTGGACTCAGCTGTAAGAATAAAATCAGGGCATTGGCCAGGGAACAGAAGGGACTGGAAACGGCCACGTAAGCGGGGTCAGACAATCCCAAACCAGAGGCTGGATGTTCTGATGTGTAGATGTGAACCCATGATAAGGGGTGGGGGGATCAGAAGAGGAGAATGAAGGGAAGGGAGGGAACGGGAAAGACCATGGAAAGAGTGGGACATGGCTTCCCTGTGTGCATAGACAGACACACAACCATGGGATGCCACGACGTGTACAGCCACAGGATGGATCCTAATGAGAATAAGTTAGACTCACGGATGTACAGCATGTCAAAATACACTCTCTGTCATGTATATCTAAAAAGAACAAATTCTAAAAACTGAAAAAGAAAGGAAATCTAAAACTTCAAAGCCTTGGATCTAGAAACAAAGCAGACAGATGCGTTTTCAAAGAAATAAATCTCTCTTTTTAAAAGTGTCTTTTGTTGGGCTGGGGTTATAGCTCCGTGGTAGAGTGCGCACCTAGCCTGTATGAGCACTGGGTTCAGCCCTCAGTACCACAGAAAAATAAATTTTTAAAAAAAGGTATTATGTCCAGCTACAAATAAAAATATACAAAATATCCTTGTTCTATTAAGCCATAACATGCCCTTCTCCCTGTCCACATTATAAACTACTCTTCTCACCAGGTGGACACCAGGTCCCTGGATAAGTGAGTCCCTGGGAGCACAAGGCCAGAACCATCAAGGGACAGAACAGGCATCTATCCTCATCTGCCACATGCCCAGTGCTATTCAGAGTCACCACCTCCTGCCCGAATGACAATGACCTGAAGGGCTAGTCTGTGTAAGAAGATACACAAACCTAGTTTTTGGTAAAGGATAAAATGAATCAGTGGAGAATTAATGAGATGTTACCCACTAAATCTTTAAGAGCTGTGGCCCCCCCTGCTCAGCCACACCATAAAGCTTGTTATACTTCATCATGAGGCTGTGCACCTGGCTCCCGTCAGCTGCCAGGAGGCTGCAGGAAGGGGGGACTCAGAGGAGCCGTTTCCAAGAGCAACGTGGGCCACATCCTTCCCGCTGGGTATCGGCGTTCACTTGTGCTGCCTGGGCCTGCTGCCTTCCCCGATCGTAGGACTCATTAGACAGAGTCACAGAGGCACTTGGTTCCTGAACTGGGAGGTGCAAGAGAAGATGGGGTCCGGAGGGAACTGAAGCCCCCAACCACACCCGATCCGACACTGATACCCTAGGACACTGGGGCCCCAGCACCATGCTGCAGAGCTCAGACTCCAGCTGGACAGGAGCACTAGGAAGCCTGCCCCTTTAACACGTCCATCCCTGGAGAGACCCAAGGCTGGTGCCCTCAGGGGTGCAGGGCCCTGGCAAGGACAGAGCCAAGGCCTGGGGCCACCTGGTCTGCCTTCCAGCCCAGCGGGAGTTCCATCCATCACAGACAGGTTCCTGCTCAGCACTGACATTTATCTTCCCTTGGAAGCACTATCTGACATCTCATCTAAAGTCTCCACACCCTTTACAAACGTCAGCTCAGCCATCCTGGCCCCTGCCTCCATACAGGAGCAGAGTCCTCTCTCAACCCCTCCAAATGCTCCTGAGCACCTGAGAAAAGGTTGGTCTCAGACGGTGGGACCAGGTTCTACCAGGTCCAGGCCGAATCTTGGATGAAAATCAGCCTCACACAAGCATCAAGGTGTGTGAGACAGAATGCCTAGGGAACTCTTGCCTCTAGATTTTGCCCAGGTCACTGTCACCCACAGATAATGGCAGGACCTCACTCCATTGCCGGTCCGAGGCCCAGGGATGCCCCACATCCACTCTGTCCCCTTTAGGGAACCTTCCCTCTGCCGCACCTCCGTCCTGTGTCCTCCTGACAGAGTGCATCACACTGGCCACAGCCCTCTGCCCAGTGGTCACACCTCACCACCACAGATGCAGTGGTGACACCGACCACCTTGACCTGTCCTGTGTCCTCCTGACAGTGTGCATCACACTGGCCACAGCCCTCTGCCCAGTGGTCACACCTCACCACCATAGATGCAGTGGTGACACCGACCACCTTGACCTGTCCTGGGAAAGGCCAGAGCCACCTGGTGGGCAGGGCTGGGGAAAGGAAAGGGCCTGCCACACTCCACTGGACAGTGGCCTCCACACCAGGCGGCCCCCAGCCCTAGACGGTCTCCCGAGGCAAGAGCCTGGGCAGAGCAAAAGCCTCTCCCAGTCCCATGTCTTGTCCTGAAGTGGCCAGCCCTTCTGACTGCACCACCTGCAGCCACAAGCAGCACACTGACCTCTGCCTCCCATGACAGTGGAGGCCTCCCTAACTAAGGCCAGAGTAAAGGCCCTGCAGCCAGGCATCTCCCACCCCTGCACCTCAGGGTCCACCCACACACCACATTCCTGCCGCGGACTGGACCACAACACCCACAGAGCCCTCGGGTGCAGTCTGGGCCAGAATAGAGAGCTCCATGGCCTCAGCAGACAGGTCACAGCTCTCAAGGGCCTGAGTTCACCTGGTCCAGACCCTCTTCTACCCTGCCGTCCCCCGCACAGAGCTGCACTGAGGGTAGGCACTGCCGTCCCCCGCACAGAGCTGCACCGGGGGTGGGCACGGAGGAGTCCGGAGCTCAACACAGGCCAAGCCCTGGCTGGCTCTCTGGGGACTGCAGTGACGGCAGGGATGGCAGAAACAGCAAGAGGTGGCTCTGCTGGACAGTCGGCTCTCCAGCCAGGCCACCGTCAACCAGAGCAGCAGACCTGCCCCATGCTGACCTGCCCTCAGCGGGGGTCACCGTGAAGGCAGGGTGTCAGCTTGGTGGCCCTGCTCAACATCAGACACACCTGTGAGGGGAGGGAGCCAGGACAGTGGAGCAGGTAGAGTGGGTGCCCCCGAAACACAGGGCCCTGCCCCAGCCCTCACCCACGCAGTCAGAACTTGTGCTGTGCCCACTTCACACCAGGCCTGGGTACGCTGAGAGTGGGCCAGCATCCGGACCTGTTGACACAGGACAGAGACCCTCAACCCTGCTCCACAAGGTAGAAGCAGGTGGAAGATCCACCTGAGAGTAAACTGAACATTCTACCAACCTCACCACGGAAGTCCCCAGGAAGCACAGCCCTGTCGGCCCTGTCCGTCTGCCTGTCAGGACCTGAGCCCTGCTGTCGGGGACCTCGCCTGGCCTTTCATCCTGGGCCCAAGGGGCACACACCCCAGTGTGTGAAACCCCAATGGCCCTGGTCCCCACTTCCACAGAAGCTTCTGGATGGGTCACAAGAAAAGCATGAAGTCTCTGGTCCATTTCTTTTCTCTGGATTTTTGGCGACCATTCTCCAGCACTCCCATCTGGAGAACAGTCCTTCTCCTCCTGGCCCACGGCAGCCATGAAAGGCCATCACCAGCTGGACCCCACAACCTCATGTAGAAGAGCGTTGATAAAGAGAGGACACTCGGGCCTCATGGCTCTGGCCAGTGGTGGAGGATGTGCCTGTGAGACCAGAAGCAGGCTGGACACTGGCAGCCACCAGGGAATACCCAGGAAAGGCGGGTGGGCATGCTGGCAGCAGGGCGAGTGGACCCTGGCCTCTGGTGGCCGGAGTGTTTTTAAATTTTGCCTTGAAACACAGAACCCAGACAGAACCCAGAGTCCCCAGCCTGGGGCCCTGGTGGAGGTCCCTGAGCCCGTTCCCCAGGCAACACTTGGCACGTGCTGCCCCACGACTGAGCAGAAGCACCCAGGTGTGAATTCCCACCTAGGCTTCCACAGATGCCACGTCCCAGCCCTCAGCTGCCTCAAGCTCAGAGCTAATTGGCCACATACATTCCTCAGATGAAACTCTCTGGCACCAGAGAGCCAGCTCAACCCAGCACAGAGCCTACGGTCCACCTCATTAATCACTCCCTGACAGACCCGGCCAGGCACCAGCCACAGCCCGGCTGGCCAGGGAAGCCCCGGAGCAGCAGACGCAGAGCAACAGAAAGAGCCTCACCCATCGCAGCAGCCTAAGGAAACCAGGCCCCTCTGCAGGACCCTACAGAGCCCTGGTGACAGACACTGCCAGGGCCTGGGCCTGTCCCAGCTGCCTCCCGCTGCTGCCAAGGCAGGGGTGAAGACTGAGGCTCCGCAGGGAGGGCCTGGACACAGGGCTAAGGGAGAGGAGGAGGCAGGGCCGTAGGGATTTGGGGACGGTAGCTCAGTGCCACTATGCAGCACACTAAGGCAGCCAGGCACACAGGACCCTCAGCCCAGCACCTTGGTCACCCTGAGCGGCAGAGCTGAGCGTCCATTCAGGAGGGGACAGCAGACTGGACCTCGCACAGACGTCAGACGGACCACCTCCCCCTCCTGGGGATTAAAGCCCAGTGAACCAGTGGCTGCCCAGGGCCACTCTCTGTGGACTGTTCCCAGGAGCGTGTCTTACAGTCACAGACTGAAGCTGTCAACGTCTGTCTTTAGGTAGAAGGCCTTGGAGGAAGAGGAAAGCTCCATATTTGAAAATCATTCTAAGGCCAAGGGAGAAAGCTACTAGGAAGAACAGACATCAGAATCATAATGGTACCTTATCATTTCTCATTTTCTGATATTTATAATGCCCATTAAGTACTTCTAAATTAGAAAATACAATAAGTTAGCATGAACCTCCCCCTACCCACAAACGAGAACAAGAGGTCATTTTCTGCCCTGCTATCACTGAACTGACCAGCAGGGGGCTCCTGAGCCCCGCCTGACCACGGAGAGCAGAGGGCACCCTCTAGAGCCAGCCGGGGCAGTCCCAAGGGCAGCAGCTGCCTCTGGGGGAGGGGTTCCACAGACGCAGTCCTAGCTGTTCCCTTGGTAATGATCCTGGACCAGGTGACGCCCCAACCCACAGAAGCTGGTGCTGTGACAGCATGATGTTGAGGGTCAAGGGGCCCAGTGTCAGGCCAGTGTCCCTCTGCATTCTGAGTCCGTCACCATGACCACAAAGACTCCATGAGGCCGAACACGCTGGGGGGGTGGGCAGACTCACCCGGGGCAGGTGGAGGCGGCCTGCAAGGGAAGGGCTCTGGCCTTTCTCACTGTAGCCCTCCTTCCCTCAAGGACCCGCCCTCCATCACTGACCCTTCAGAAAGGAGCCCAGACATCCCTCTGTGTGTGCAACTGGAACTCTCCAGCCCGGTCTGGTTGCACTGCCCAGCAAGACCCCCCTGGTACCACACAGGGCTCCAGACTCGGGCTTGCCTCATGTGGAAGCAGGGTCAGGGTGGGGGCCCCTCCTGGAAACCCGGGATCCAGCTCTTCCTCTCTGGATTGCAGGTCGTCTGTGGAGACCTCGCGTCAGCCGGTTCCCTTCTGCCTGCGGAGGAGCCTGGAGCAGCCGCAGCCGGCCCTGTGGTCTGGGTGGACAGCAGGAAGTGCTTCCAGAACAGGGAAGAGCAGCTTCCCAGCCTCTCACACTGAGTCAGCCACTGAACTACGGTCACCTCTGCCCTCACCTGCACATGAGCGACTCAAGGAGACCATTTTTCAGAGGTTGGAGGACTTGGACGTCTGCAGAGCAGGGAGGAGGCACACAGGCATCTTGTGGTGCTCTCTGGCCCCCCCGACAGGGGGAAAGAAACTAAAAAAGTACTTCCTGCCTCTGCCTGCTCCTTCCACAGTTGAGGACGCCCTCCCTGGGACGTTAAGGGACAGGGAGGTGACAGTGACAGCAAGGGTCCCCACTTATTCTTGAGGACCCAGCACCACCTGTGAGTGGAGAAGTGAGTTTGGATGCAGGGCCTGTCTGTCCAGTGGAAGAAGAAGCCAACTTCGCACAGCCTCGTGCCACACTCAGCTGGGGTAGAGAGCCAGAGAGAAGATGTGCCCCTGGAGGTGTCCGAGCTGCTGGGAGCAAGCAAGCAGCCAGCAGCCAGCAGCCAGCAGGGTTTCCCAGCCCTTCCCCTTCAGCGGACCCTGCAGTCGGGAATCACGGCAGCTGCACAGCCCAACCTCTGGTGACCCGGGATGCAGTTCATGGCACAGGAAGCCTCCATGGTGAGACACTGCTCAGCCTTGCCCAAACCCACCAGCTGGGAAGGACTGGCTGAGGCACTGGGCTCTGACTCTCCCTGCCCTGGGCCTTTCCAAGCCCACCTGTATCACTGTCCCTGTGAACTGGATGCTCCTCCTCCCCCTGGCACAGCCCAACATCTCCGTGGAACCACCCAGAACAGCAACCCCTGTGCTGGGGGTGACCTGAGTGATCTCCTACAAAGCAGGGGTGGGAAGCACCTCTAATCCTACAGTACTTTGCTCTAGATGACATCAGAGTTGGAGAGGGCAGAGCCAGAAGTAAGGTGTTGCTGAAATGGAGACAAGTCAGGGCAGCAGTGGCACGAGGTCAGAGGAGGTCACTGCCGTCACATCGAGGGCTCAGGACTGCATGGAGATACCAAGAGTGTGTCTGACGCGGAGTTGTGTGAAGCTACACCGTCCATGCCATCCATATCCTTCACCACTTCTTCCTCTTCTTGAGCCTCTCCTGAGTCTCAAGGCTGGAATGCAATGGGCGTTTTGTGGCTTAAATGAAACAATGCACATGAAATCTCTCCTACATCGTAAGGTGCCATTTAGCATTAGTAATAATCTGTAGCATTTCCACAGTCTTCCTGAGTATTGGGAAAATATCCTTAATACAAAACACAGAATATGATCTCTCTCAATTAAAGTAGGGTTATCGATGTAAGATAATGTGCATTGCAATTTGCATGTTCTTAAATGTGAAATCAGTCATTTGCATTGATTGGCATGTCCACAGAGAAATCTCTTCCATGCTAATGATTTTCTTGCTAAGTAACAGTGAGGAGCGTGAATTCGCTTCTTCACAACTTGGGCTTCGTGGCACAAAGCACAGCTGGTGTTTTAGCCCAGGTGCCCTGGAAGTTCTAGGTTGGAAGGTTTCATAGAGGTCATCTGGTGCAGTGGTCCTCAGCTCTGACCGCTCATCCGAGTTGCCTCAGGGATGCCTGGGGCCACCCTCCCCAGGGCCTGGCTCAGCCCTGCCAGGTGGAGCCTGGGCAGCCATCGTTCCTGAAGCTCCTCTGTGCTTCTGACCAACTTCCTGAATTCCTTGGTCGCCCTCCTCACCAAGCCCCTTGCCCAACTGCTCTGATTCCAGGGTGGGAAGCTGGCGTGCACGTGCCTCTAGTCCACCACGCTGCCCAGCTCCGTGTGTTCTTGTGGGCAGCCAACCCTCACTGTACAGAGCAGAACTATGATGATGTAATGGAGAAGTGACTCTCACAGAGACGGCCAAGCGAGCACGTGGTGACAAAGCCCAGATAAGCCCAGACTTCCTGACCTCCAGGACACTGTATCTGGACCCCAAATATCCAAATACACACAAACAGCCTGGCCTTCTGGTTAAGAAAACAAACACATTAATTCTCAATAAACAGGCCCAAAATACAAGAAATTGGGTCTAATTGTCCTTTTTTTAAGAGTAAAGAAACAAAATACAAATCATTGATCTCATCCTCACCGGTGGTAAAGGACTCACCAGCCGGGCCAAGAACTGCTTAGCACATCTCTGCTCCTCCAAAATAAATAAGTACTAAAGGAGCATCTGTTTGTACCACACAAGCAAGAGGAGAGACTTAGCCAAAGAAAAGCACAGGAACTGGGAACCTTCCTACCATCACTAAAATGAAATCTGGAAAAATAATAAACTAGAGAAGGAAGAATTCCATTTGTACGTAAGTTAG
This sequence comes from Ictidomys tridecemlineatus, assembly GCF_052094955.1. Classification (NCBI taxonomy): domain Eukaryota; kingdom Metazoa; phylum Chordata; class Mammalia; order Rodentia; family Sciuridae; genus Ictidomys; species Ictidomys tridecemlineatus. Next base: position 231,666,497 of record NC_135478.1, read on the forward strand.
AATGAAATATGATCATAATGCTTTATTTCAACAACCAGTAAACACCATAAAATGTGCTCTCTCTTGTTGAAGAACTAGAACTGGCCAGTAGTATTGGACTGTGGGAACTGACAACTCTGCATTTTCCTAGTGGCTTCTGGGATATTCTGCTTTCTGTTTGATTTTATTTTTTACAGTTTTGTGTCTGTCCAGAATCTCAGGGAACAGGGTGGGTGCCCAACAAGCTCCTCCGGGGTCACACAGGAGGTTCCCACATCCGTACCCAGCCAAATGCTAAAAAGAGCCAGCGCACAAACCCACACAAACACACAGTCCCGATAGCATCCTGATGGGTACAATGGAAGTGAGGGTGACGGAGGGGCGGGGGAGGCAGGTGCAACACTGCCCCGTGGTTATCTGCTGAAGCAGTGAGTACAGTGAACACAACAGCTGATGGGTCTGCCTCGGGGGTCCTTACGGATCACACAGAATTCAAGTAGCAGGTGGAAAGGCAGCTCACGGGGTGGGCAGGTACATCTGGTCCAAGGTGGGCCCCAGGACACTGGAAACACCCTGTGGGCCCCAGACCCTGCTGTGGGAAGGGCCACAGGATCATTCCCTAATGGAATAGCCCCAAAGCCTCGTCGACCCTGTCCCATGGGTCTTGGTGAGTCTGTGTTTGACCCAGGGTCTGGGGAAACTGCACTCTTTCACCCTTTCATCAGACCACACTGCTCAGAGTGCTGGAGACCACCCTAGCTGACCAAGCAGCGCCAGGCTGCTCAGGGCAGGCCCAGAGAGAGCCACTGGGCACCCCGGGGTCCAGGGACCCAGGGGCCACTGCGAACGCTTAAGAGCACTGTGTGTTCCCAGCAATCGTGTTTCTTCCTCCTTGCTCCAAGCACTCTCAGAAGACGGGTTTTCTCTCTCTCGCAGGTAGACAACAGACGCCGGCTGTCCTCCTGCCACCTCCCAGCACCTGGATCATGGAAGCCAGGAGGGCTGTCCTAGCCTGCCAAGGCCACCCAGGGCCAGCTCTTTTCTCTCTTCATGCTGGTGTCCCCAACCCTCTTGCTTGCCCGACTCCACAGGTCCCACCACACACAGCATCGCTGCAGTTCCCTAGATTTCTAAGTCCGAGAGCAAGTTTCAAACCCTGTTAGCACAACTGATTTCAAACCACGTGAAGGGGAGGGCATCTACAAATCCGTTGCTCTTATTTCTGAATATAAAAGCCATCAAGCACATTCCCCCAAGGGGTGGGCACTCCAGCTGCAGGATCTCTCAGCTCTGGGTGTGTGGACAGCTCAGCTCAATGCAAGGCTCTGCAGACGCTGTGCACACGGCCATGTTCTCCAGATAATGGTGACCATTTTCTCTAGCCAGCATCGTGACAATTCACCAGACAAGTAAAGGTGACTGTAGTCCTCACAGCAAATTAAAGACACACAACGGTGAACCATCTGCACACTGTGGCCTTTCAGAAAAAAGCTACGGATTCAGTGGGAAGAACACAAGACTTGTGGTCAGCTTGGTTCTGGGATGCTGCCCGGGCTTCTTCAGCCTCGAGCATCCAAGAGGCCCAGTTTGTATAGGTCACATGAGAATGCAAATGCCTGCTGTATGCCCAGTGTGCTATAGGAATCTGACCACACTGCACATGCAAATGCCTGCTGTATACCCAGTGTGCTATAGGAATCTGACCACACTGCACATGCAAATGCCTGCTGTATACCCAGTGTGCTATAGGAATCTGACCACACTGCACATGCAAATGCCTGCTGTATACCCAGTGTGCTATAGGAATCTGACCACTCTGCACACACAAGAACTGATGCAAACACCAACCGCGACTGAAGGCCTTTCTGTTCACCACAGCCGCCCACCAAGTACTGACGCAGCTGAGGAGCAACACAGACAGAGCTCAAGGCCAGGCCAGACGAGGCAGATCCCAGGAACCTCCCCAGCCGAGCTCTCCTCGCACAGCCTGAGACTGTGAACCCGGAGTGAAAGTGCTGGACCCCCACCCACCCTTCAGCTGACCGCCAGCATGCAGACCCTCTCCACAGAACTGCACTTCTAAAGTGGCTGCAGATAAACACACCACGGACGGGAGGCTGCATGCCTGAGACACCCAGGGCTAGCCACCGTTCCTGGGCCCCTGAAAGTCGTGACCCACCTCTTCTCTCAGCCCCGGCTTCAGGGCGTCACACTGTGGCTAGGAACCAGCCGCACAAGAGGATTCCCAGGTGCCAGGTGTGGAATGCTGACCAGCACTCCTCAGGAAAAATCACCAAGTCTGACCCGACACACCCAAAGAAAACATTCAAATACCATCTGTGGGCTGGAGTCTAATGTTCTGCTTCAATGACAAGTCTCTGTGTGCTTTCCACGGGGCATGACCAAGACACACATTATTCTTCCACTCTCTTGGTCATGGCCGAAAATATCAACAGCTCCGCGAGCTCCACTTGTAATCTCTTCCAATCACTTCAGTCAAGTGAATAAAAATCACATCAGCATTTGGCAGCAAGCCCAGCACCAAAACACACTAAGACCCCCGAGTCCCTTCCTGTCACAAACCCATTCGCATTCCCTGAACGAACAGTCTAAGAGCTGCTTCAGCAGAGATGGGTCCTAGCAGGTGGGCCTGAGTCCAGAGCTGTCCAGTGTCCTGTACCTGGCAGCAAAGGAGTCTGCAGATTAGACTGTGCCCTGCTGGCCCCTCCCTCTCCAGTCCCCGACTGACAATCTCCATGACAATCAGGAGGCTCCCAGATTCCCGGGGCAGCAGAAGCACATCCCCGACCTAGGTCCAGGACAAGCACTGTCAGGAGCTGAAGAGGTGAGGGCGACGGAGTGAGCTCATTAAAACTGCAACCTGGGCTTCCTAGGACAGCGCAGCCCAGCCAACACCAACAGTCACCAGAGACACACTGTAAGTCAGAGTTAATTTCTAAATAAGAGGTCAGCCAGGCGTTCCTTTCTTTTGGTACCAAGGGTTAAACCCAGGGCTCTCCACCACTAAACTGCACGCCTTGCTAAGTTGCTGAGGCTGGCCTTAAACTTGCAATCCTGTCCCAGCCTGCTGACTTGCTGGGATCATGGGGCTGTGCCACTGCACCCAGCTCGGTTCTAAATAACCTAAAAACTAAATGTTTCAAGTACCCACAGACAAAGACGGCAGAGCAGAACCTACTCACTGTGAACCTCAGGCATCCGCGTTTTGAGACCTGACATCATCTCACCTGCCTCGTTTCCCTTACCCAGGCTTCATACACCCCTTTCCAACAGGATGTCCCTTCTTTTCTGCCTAGGTGACATCCGGGTGGACAGCATGATCGGTGTTTGAAAGACGGGGTCAGACCAGACTTGGGCAGAGGGAGAGGCTGGGGTGGGCGTTAGTGAGGCCCAGGCCCTCTTGGATGTGGGCGCTGGCCTGCTGGCCTGTCTGTGAAGAGCCCCGTGAGGCTGCTCGGTCACCACTGCTCATCAGTCACAGCAAACCCAGACCAAGATGGAAGGGGGCTCCGTGACGCGAGCCACGGCCACTCACCTTCGCCGGCAACCTGGGGTTCTCACTGCATGGTGGAGCAAATTAGACTTAGCTTCTCACAGTTTAATTCAGTGATTGACTTCCACCCCTTCTGAGTTTCAATCACTCAGAATCGGGCAGTGGAACAGGATCCTGGTGACACAAGTGACACAGCTGGGGTGTCTGGGCGCTCACTGCCCCGCGAGAAGACCCAGGGCAGGCCTGCCCACAGGGCAGCTCTGGACAGCAACGACACAGGTGGCGGGCTGGTTGGCATGCTCACTGCCAGAGCCTCATGAGCACATATGGCAGAGCCAGGCCCCGGGAAGCTCCTGCGTCCCCTCGGGGTGGGGAGTGAGCTCCAGACACCTCTAAACTGTCCCCTTGCAGTGAGACCATACTCACATATGTGCATGACTTATTGTTAAGTCACACATGATAAACCGGAGAGAGAAGAGCCAATGAACGTCCCAATGCCTAACCATCTCCCTCTGATAAAATCTAACCCTGCTGCCGTCTCCTCTTATTAAAGAACCCAGGAGGCCATGGTGCCCCAGAAGCTGATGTAAGAGAATAAGCCACATTCTTCAAGGTGAAAGTGAACAAGACTCTGAAATACCAGCTCTCTTCTCGTGTACACGTCCAGTCCTGTGGGTTGGCCCCGCGCAGGTGGCAGGAGCAGTGAGAAAAGGAACAACATGCAGCCCCGTCATCTCTCTCTGTTGGTCCCCACCTAATGTAGAGGGGGCCAAGCCAGGTGCCCTGAGCATGCCTCTCTCCTCTCCCCATGCTTGGCCAGGGGATACGGTACCCCTGAAACAGAGGAGGGCATCGGCAGCTGACTGGCAGTGGACAGGTAGGTGGCACCGAGGATGGAAGAGCGCCAGCCCCCAGGCTGAGCCCTTCTCCTGAGGCAGGGGGCCAAAGGACCCCGCTTCTGCCCAACACGGTCACAGACTCCGCTCCCACTGCTGCCTGGACTTCAGATCTGCTCTCGGGTTGAGCGGCAAATGGACCAGACATCTCTGTCCTGGGGGTGAGGAGCTGGACTGGCCCCACAGTGTCTCGACTGCCACATCTCAGCTGGACAGTGGGCAGTTGACCTCAGGGAGACAGCCCCAAATGCCTTCCTGGCCACATGCCAGTAGCTCGGAGGTGACCGCTTTTGTCAGACTATTCAGAACAGGTCTCCTGTGGCCACCCTCCCACCCGGATGCCACAACCAAATCTTCACAAAGTTCTGGAGACCGTCACATCACCGGGCCCTCTCAGCAAGGCAAAGGGCAGCCACTGGGGTCAGTACGGAACGCACAGTGACCTTGCCCAGTATGGCTCACCCAGAGACAGAGGCCCGAGGAGGAGCAGCTGCCAGGACTCAGGCCTGACCACCAACCTGCTGGCTTGTTCTCAAGGGTAAATGGGAGGAAGGAGGCTGTCCAGGGCCCAGATGCTGCACTCACGACGTGTGTCCACCTCCCAGTCCCGGGCGTCATTGAGGAGCAGAGACTGGGTGAGAGCCCACAGGGTGAGGGCACGATGCCTGGCACCCTGTGTTACATGGTGTCGGCTTCCATTATCATCACCCATCGCATCGCTCTCCGTCTGCACCTGACTGCCTTAGTTTGTTCATCAACAGGACGCAGTGTGAAGTGTCACCATCAGCCAGTGTGACCGGATTGCGAGTGGAGTGTGCTACTTAACAGTAAGGAGGTGGCTCAAGCATGTACTCAGAGGGCAGTGGAATTACTAAACGTCACCTATTAACAGGGGGCACTCACCTCCCCCTCTTCCTCTTCTTTTCATTCTAGAGCTTTCTCAAGGTCTCACGGATGAAGATCAAATAAATACTTCTGTTAGAAATTCTCAATCTTTTTAAAATTCTCACATTTACGAGGCCAAGCTGGGTCTGCCGACCACTTGTGTGATTTAGCGGTCACCTGGCATGCTGTGGCAAATCTGATAAACACAGCTGTTCTGCTTTGCTGCACTGCAAAAAACAGAAGTTTTAATCCAACAACTGGAATCCTATGAAAAAGAGATTCGAAGCAACAGTAGGATGCACTCTGCAATTGTGAGCCACCAGGAGGTTCTGGAGCTGCCCCGCTGAGACCTGGCTGAGGTGGCCACGCGGAGGGAGGACCAGTTCCCAGCTACCTATGGGGCTGGGATGTCTGGGTCCCAGCTCCTTGAGAGGCTGAGGTGGGAGGATCCCTGGAGCCCAGGAACTGGAGGCCAGCCCAGACAACACAGTGAGGCCCAGTCTCAAAAACATGATAAAAAGAGTCAGCTGAGCCGTCAGCAAAGCTCCACCGCTGTTTTGAACCCTGCTGCTGAGGTACCAAAGCAGCACTGTGGACTGATCAAGCTGTGAACTCTTCCCTTGGCACCAGCAGCTCAGTGGGGATTCTAAAACAGAGGGGTCAGTCTGATACTTCCGTGACCCTGCTGGTTGGCCAGAGGGCTAAGGAGATGGAGGGACGCAGCCTCCTAAGTCAGGCGTCCCAGCTGTGGATAGTCACAGATGATTCAGACGCTTTCCTGGCAAACATATTAAACACGCTTTGGGAATTAACATGCAGTGTCTGTGCTGACCGGGTTCAGGACCCTCAACCCTGGAACTACCCATCTTGGCTCCCAGCTGGCAGCAGGAGCAGGTGGAAGAGGCTGGAACCCGCCCTGGTCCCTGTGGCCTCCCGGACAGAGGAAGGAGTGCCTTCTCTCTGCGCGCAGGCCTGCTGAGCCTTGTGCCCTCAGCCACGCTCCCGGGATGCCAGGGGAGTTCAGCTTCCCGTCTCCCGGTGTCTCCACTTTGGAAGGCTCCAGGTCACGAAAAACAAACATTAGATAAGTGTAGGTTCTTTGCTCTTGTCCGACTTCCATGTGCTCCAGGGTCTCAGCCTATGGGCCCAGGGAGGGTGAGGAATCCCTCTCCCCCAGGAGGAGACAAGGGCTCCTCTCCTTTCAGGCTGGGCTCTGAGTGCTGCCATATGTCCCTCGACACACACGGCCTAGTGGTCCTGTCCCTCTCCTGGGCTCCTCTCCTTTCAGGCTGGGCTCCGAGTGCTGCCATATGTCCCTCGACACACACGTGGTCCTGTCCCTCTCCTGGGCTCCTCTCCTTTCAGGCTGGGCTCTGTGTGCTGCGATATGTCCCTCTACACACACGGCCTAGTGGTCCTGTCCGTCTCCTGGGCTCCTCTTGTTTCAGGCTGGGCTCTGTGTGCTGCGATATGTCCCTCTACACACACGGCCTAGTGGTCCTGTCCCTCTCCTGGGCTCCTCTTGTTTCAGGCTGGGCTCTGAGTGCTGCCATATGTCCCTAGACACACATGGCCTAACGTGGTCCTGTCCCTCTCCTGGGCTCCTCTCCTTTCAGGCTGGGCTCTGAGTGCTGCCATATGTCCCTAGACACACACGGCCTAACGTGGTCCTGTCCCTATCCTGGGCTCACCTCCTTCCACTCAACTGTCTCCGTCCCGTTTCCCTGAGCCCCTTTCTGACTCCCATTTCTCTCCAGCTTCCACATGAGAGAAAGCACTGACCCTCGACTTCCTGGGTCTGCCTCATTTGCTCAGTGGGATGCCCTACAGTTCCACCTGCAAATGCCATCATTTACCCTTTCTGGCTGAGTCGGGTGCCACCGGGCACACACCACGTTCTTCACCCCTTCACCTGGGATGCCGAGGGCACCGGGCTGGCTCCACACCAGGTGAGTGTGCACTGAGCTGCTACAGCTCCACTCAACAGGCCCCTGACCACCCCCCTCTGGCTCCAGGCAACCACACACTTTATGCTGACTGCAGGCTTCCACGCTGGGCCTGCAGGCCCCACTGCACAGTGACCTCTGCCTCCGTGTTTGTCCCTTCCAGACACTTCCAATACACAGCATCATACATGGAATCCAGGGACCCAGCACGTACTGAGGGTCACCCATGTGGAAGTAAGAATCAGCACCGTTCCCTGTGGTCAGATAGTATTCCCTCTAAGAGGACCTCTGTCCTTGGAGATGCCCTCCCCTTTCCAGTGGAGAGGGGAGAGGGAGACCATGCTGCTGCCCACTCTGCAGAGGCTCAAGGCCTGCCACCAGGGTGGACCTGGGGCCTCCCGACAAGCTGACACTCTGCCACCTCTGGAAGGACTGCCGGGCCCCAAAACAGCCCACGGAGCCAGGCTCTGGGCTGTGCGGGTTGTCGCAGCCTTGGCCACGGAGCCAGAGCCAGCAGGCTGGACGTGGTCCATCGCCCCTACCACTGTGCTTTCTACTCCCTCCACGGGAACCTGACCCTCTCCTCTCACTTCCTCCGTCTGGAGTCCACAGGTCCCAGCTCTGCGTGGGGCAGGTTGTTCCAGGCCACCCCTGTGTGTCCTCCTGCACCGGGCCCTTCTCCGTTCCTAGGTGCTTGTCTTTAGGCATCAAACTTTCTCCTCAGGTTCCTTTGGTGCCTCTTCACCACTTCTCTTAATGACGCATGCTCAGATGAAAAGTTTCACAAACATAAAGTCACCGCCCAGAGACGACCATTCCCAGCTGGCGTCTGTGTGCACCGTGCTGGGGAGTGACCCGGAGACCCTGGTGCCAGGCAATACTCCACCAGGAACCACACCAGCCCAGGGACCTTCTCTTACCTCTTCCCTACTCCTGTTTGCATAACTTTCATGTTGCACATTCAGTTTTCCTGAGCTTCTCCTTCCACATCTACCATCTGCGCTTTCTGACGATATTGTTTAGTCAGCTTTCCCCCTGCTGCACCCAAAGACCTGACAAGGACCAGGTGGAGGAGGAAAAGTCCATCCTGGCTCAGGAGGGTCAGTCCTGGTGGCCAACTCCACAGCTCTGGACCCGAGGGGAGGCAGGGCGTCCTGGGGCAAGGGCACGGCAGAGGAGGGGAGGCAGGGCATCCTGGGGCAAGGGCACGGCAGAGGAAAGCAGCTCAGGATGGCAACCAGGACGAGAGGCAGTGAGCACCACTCCCCAAAACCGCACCCCAGGACCCGCCTGCTCCAGTCGTCCCTACCTGCCTGCAGTGAACCACCTGGTAACCACCTCTGTGGACTGATGCTCTCCCTCCCGATCTCACCGTTCACCTGGGGAGATGTCTGCACTGTCTCACACACCTCAAATCCAAACCAAAACAGCTACAAATAACTTTTTGAACACTTCCTTTTTAATATTTGAATCAAGAATGTAACATCTAAAAAAATAAACCTTTGATTTTTAGTATTTCAGATATGTTCTCTGTTTTCAAAAATAATATAAATATCACTGTGCACTGGAAGTTTCTTTGGTGTTTTGAACTATGGATTATTTCTTGGAGTTTATCCTTATAAATCAAATGGCTAAGCCACAAGCTGCAGAGCTCACGAGGCCACTGAACGTCTGGTAGGCGGATCCCCATGTGCCGGGCTGACTAGTGTTCCCATGGGCAGTGTGCGACACTATTTCCCTCCCAGCCAGAGGATGACCTTTGTCTAACCTTTGCAAACCTATTCCTGTTTTTGGATGTGTCCCATTGACAGCTATTGCCAAGGAATCAGATCCACTTTAAAAATCTCTGAGACCTGTTTTCCTAACATTTGGGATGCCTGCTTTAACTGCATCTGAAGTCTCTTTCCCAGATTGATAAAAGTGCTTTGTCTTAAGATGCACCTTCAAAACAGTTTTTCTCTAATGACCAAAATCATTTCAGTTTACTTTCTTTTTCAACTTTCAAGTAAAATAATATACAATGACATGAGATCTGACGGCCTAACCATCTTTAAGTGGTCTATTATTGTCCAACCTCAGCCACCGTCCATCTCCAGGACTTTCACCTTCCCAAGCTGGACCTCCGTACCATGAGCGACAGTCCATCTCCCGTCCCCACCACCAGCACCTGCCAACCTCCCTCTGTCTCCTCCGTGAACTCCAGGGACTCCGTGGGAGTGGAACCCTCCCTGACTGTCCCACATCACAGCCTCGAGCCCCATCTGAGCTGCCGCAGTGTCAGCGACCTTGCTTTCTAGGGTGACTAAGGCTCCTCTGCACTGAGGGGCCACACTGTGTCCACGTGTCCATCCACCCACAGACACTAGGGTTCACACTTTCAGACCCTGCGGATAATGCTGCCGTGACCAGGGTGAGCCAGCAGCTTTGCGAGTCCCTGTCTCGATCCCTCTGGGTGTGCGTCCAGAAGTGGGCCTCCTGGAGCAGACCTGTCTATAACTTTCCAAGGAGCAGCCAGACTGACTTCCACAGCACTGCACCGACTTGCAGTCCCAACTTCCCCAGATCCACGCCAACCCTTGTTTCTCCTGCTTTCTGATAATAGCCATCTTCATGGGTATGAATTGGTAAATACGTTTATCTTTTGGTTTTCTGTATAAAGTACCACAGACATTTTAATATTTACTAACAAGATCCATTGGGCTTTTTGAAAACACAATAAGATAATAGGGATTTACATTTCTACCTGTGATCCCAGGGAAGGGAAGGGAAGGAGGAGAGAAAGGCCTGTGTCTCACTGCAGAACACTCTGGACACCACCGCACCATCCTCACTGTGGCTGCCTGGCCACACCTGTCTGCCCAACCAGCCGTCGCCATGACAACCACAAATCCAGGCTGCTAAGGCAGAAGGCTGTACTCTCCCCGCGGCTGCAGACTCCCGGGGCTGAGATGGCAGCTTACTCTGCTGTGTTCCAGACCACGAGAGCATTAATGCGACAGCAGACGTGCTCTGCTGAGACCAACAGAGCTGCATGTTTGCATCTACACTCAAACTGCTTCTCTTGTCAAAGCAAAGCTCCGATCTTAATATGATATTGATAGAATTCTGTGTCAGGGAAGCAGCTGGGCCATGAAGAAAAGCCTAGGAGGTTCACAGCACAGTGCCCAGGCCTGCTTCCTGTTGAGGAGGGAACACAGAGGTGTGGCTTTTATTCTGCTGGTTTAAGTATGTCTCCAAGTAGATCAAACACACACACTCCTGCTTCCTTTATCGTAAAAATGTTGAGTTCAGGCAGATAACATTTTTAATATGATTTTTCAATTCTGCCTCCAAATAAAAGCTATATCAGGTACATCCTAAGGAGCCCAGCACCTGTTCCCACCCTGCCACCCACCTAGCTTCTACCTGCCCTCCAACCAGGTCACTGAACACCCCCAGCCAAAAATACAACGCACAAAGCAGAGTGCTCCACACCGTCCGCAGTACATTGTCCCCATTTCCAGGTGACCTCCCTCTGGCCACCATGTGAGCCTCGAGGACAAACAGGCAAACACACGTATCTCCCAGCTGACACTCCTGCTCCAGGGCCAGGCCTGGGCCCACCACGGGGTGCAGAGTGGCTTTTTCTTGCCTTTCGGAACCCCAAAGCGGATTTACATAAAGCTGTAAATTCACACCTGGGCTCAAGGAAGGGCTCGCCTTGGACTCATGAACAGGCCCTGCAAGGCCACTGCTCAACGCCGGTGCCTTCCTCTGTAAGGTGCCCCCACAGGTACCTCTGCTTGTGCAGAGGGGCACCTGGGCCTGATGGCAACTGGCAGCTGCATACCTTGGCAGTGATCCCCTCTCCCAATCTACAGACAGACCATGAGCACCCAGCTGAGACCGGAGGGGTGCGCCGCTCATCAACCTGCATGTGGCTCCCTGGGGACACTGGACCAGCCTCACTCAGAAAAAGTAGCTGTGAACACTGGTGTGTGGGGGTCTGGTTCCACGTCCTCCTTTCCACGTTCACACTGCAAAATGCCCCCAATTTGCCACTCATCCAACCAGAGGAGCCCTCTGCACACGTCCACCCTGTGATACCCACTCACCCAGCCCTCCCTGAGCTGGCTCTTGGTAGGACTTGTGCCTGGGGCCTGAGCCACTTAAACCATGCTCCCGGCCGCTCCTGCCTGGCAGAAGAGGAACTCAGACTCATCAACTGACAGCCAAGGGGTGAAGAGGGTGAAAAGAAGAACAGCCACCGGCAGGTCACATCTCACCATTTCCCTGCCCATCTGGGCCTCTCTCCCACCTCCTGCTGCAGAGCTTCCCGTGAGCCACCCTAAAACGTGTCCCTGAGGCAGACCCTGGGCCCGTGCACATCTGCAGGTGAATACACCACGCACTCCACCCACCGTCTCTCCCCCTCACACTCCACACACCTCCTCCAGGCCTGGCGGGCCTCCTGGAGTCCTGCTGGGCAGGAGACGCAGACCAGAGCCTTCGCAGAGGCACAGGAGCTTCACTTACCGTTGACACAGGCCTCAGACGATCCACAAAGGCCATCCTCAAGCAGGCAGCCTGGGCAGAAAAGAGAGAAGGAAAGGGGTCAGTGAGAGGAAAAGACTGTGGCCTTGAGGGCCACGCACCTCGTGCTCGGGAGCTTCGGGAAGGGCATGGGCCCCGAGGAAGGCTCCTCGGGTCTGTTCATTCCGGATGATGCAGGGTCACTCTGAAGCCAGGAGAACAGCCCTGGTGTGCTGGGCCAACCTCACCACAGGACGGTGGCACAGCTGGCTGCTAGGCCGCAGGGGGCACCATGGGCCTGTCCATCCACGCAGGTGCCTCCCCAGCTGGGAGAGACTCGCAGGGCTCACAGCGGAGCTGAGGGTGGGCAATGGCGTCCACCACAGAGAAGAGAAAGGACTGAGCAGGGGGAAGAGGAGGCCATGGGCCAGGCAGAGGCCACCATGCTCTCAGGGGAAAAGCGCCCAGCATGGGCACAGATGGAAGAGAGGCAGGGGAATGCATGAACGAAAAGGAGTCGATGCTGGTGCCCACGACCCCAGAGAAGATGCACAGGACGCGGAGCTGCTCACAAAATGCCTCCACCCCACCCAGCAAAGTGCCCGTGGTGCCTCGGAGGAGAGAGGGAGCCGACTCAGTGGTGAAGCCTCTGCTCAAAGCAGGGGGGCGGTGGCAAAGGCTGAGTCCTCCTCTCTGTTGAGCACATCTTGAACAGAGAAAGGACATCAAGGAACAGCTTCCCTGGGTACACTGAGCAAGCAGGCGAAGGTGTGAGCATGGAGACTTCCAGAAATGGGAACCCACGGTCAGCACTGAGGAGGACCTGCCCCGGCTGCCAGCAAACACCGGGTGTGTTCCGAGCACCGTGCTTTAAACAGAACCAAGGAAGCTCGCCTCCGCAGCTCTGCCATCTCTCCTGCCCTCCAGCCGGAAGATCCTGTGCATCCACAAGACCCTTCCAGAAGGCCCCGTGGATGCCCTGACGGGCGCGGAGGAGGCCAGTTCTATGAGGCGTCCTCAGGACTGACACACGGGACTGGGATTACCAATTTAGGACACGTCTTCCTCTCCTGACCAAGGGGTGTGTGGCTATAAACCCTGTAATTTGTGGACTGTCATTTTCACTGAATAAACTTAGCCCTTAATTGTAAAATCTCAATCCTGGCTTATGAAAATGTGGAGACATAAAAAGTAAACTGATAAAGCAATGTCACAACTGTAAAAAAGAAAAAAGAAAGAAACCCTGAATCTCTCTTTGTATCCTTTGCTCCTTCTGTGGCCACCCCGGTGTCTCCGGTGCTGGAGAGAAAATGAACGAATGAAAAAGAAAGTTGTTAATTCCAAAGGAATCCACCCAGAGTGACTTAAAAGATTCCCGCCATTGACTTCCGCATTCAGGAGTCTGAAATACTCACAGCGGCAGCGTGTGATCCCTTCAAACCTATGTGGGTGGAGAAGACGCAAAACCAGGATTTGCAGAGGATGTAAGACTGAATACACCCAGAACTAAAGGAGCACAGGAGTATCCAAAGTTCATAAGAGTGGACATGTCCTTCCACCCTGATGACTGTCCCCAAGGACAAGGCAGTGGCTTGTAGGGGCTGCTGCTCAGGTTCTCTCCTCCTCAGGAGTCCGGGCGAGACCCAGGGGAGACGCTCCCCACCCACCCAGCCCCAGTGAGCAAACTCTTGAAGCCAGAGAGCCTGGACTCAACCCCGGCAGCCTCTAAGAGGCCGTTTTTCTGAAATAACCACGTCACCTCATCTAAGACCGCGTTTCACGCCTTGATCCCACCCCAGCACACCTGCTTCCCCTGCTTCACCCAGGACCTGACCTTGTCCTTCCTCCCACTCCCGTCTCACTCCCAGGACATCTTCCTTCGCCGGACCAGCCTCTGTGCCAACCAATGTGATGAGAGAATGGGATGGTGGCAGCAAAGCCTGGCACCGCAGACGGAGAGGGGGAGAGGAGGCCTGAGGAAGGCATGTGGCTCATCTGGCCTCCGCAGCTTGAGCCGTGAAACTGAGGCCAGATGAGTCGATGCCTACAGATCATCCTCTCCCTCCTGACCCCCAAGTCACCCCTAACTGCAGTCCCCCAGGCACAGCCACTGGCTACCTCCCACCTCTCCCCAGCCCAGGTGCGCAGAGGTTCAGGACGGGACTGGAAGTACACAGGATGTGGCCATGTGGGAAGTTCAGCCATGCCGTCGCAGCACTGTTCCATGTCCTGGCCGAGAGAGTGGCCACTCAACTGCAGCATCATCAGCCCACACCAGTGCCCAGACCTGGGGGAGCAGGGCAGACGCAGAGCTCCGGCCAGGACTCACCTTCCAGAGTTCCAGTTCCCTATGGCAATGGCAGGTGACAGCGCACTGCTAGAACAGGCACAGGGACAGAGCCTGCCGCTGCTTCCTGTCACCCCCTAACCCCGGCAGACCACTAGACGTGACCAGACGAGATGTGCTCTGCAATAAACCTTTGACTCCTGACCATGGAACAGCAGGCAGTCGGCAGCACCCACCAAATTGTGACTCTTTCTGGGAACTGACAACCGTGTACTTCAAAAAGACCTCCCACTCCTGGAGAGGGTGAGGACAGCAGCCACGTTGCAAGTGGTTTCTTATCCAAGTCGCCGGTGCGATGCCGGTTTCGTTCCGCCGGTCAATGCACTAACTTGACTGCTAATTTATGTGTGTTATTTGCTCTAAAATTATTTCTTTGTAATACCAGCCACCTCCTAAGAGTAACGGTAACCACAGATCATCAAGAGAAAGACATGTTGCAGGCAGACACTGGTCCCCCTGCTCCTGAGCCCCGGGCATTGGCCAGCCCAGTGTCTCCTGACTCAGCCCTGCCCCCCTAGGGGCCAGCCGTACCCCAGCAACATGCATGCCCTCCTCATGAATGGATTCAAGCCAGATGTCAGTCTTAAACCAAGTACTTAGATCCATCAAGAATCCAGAGAGGGCACACGTCCGTATGTGCTACCACTGTCACCTTGCACACACATGTGCGTGTGCACTGTACACCAAAGGCATGCATGAGCACGCTATGTGCATGAGCATACACACGTGCATTGACCACCTGGTTCTAACTGTACCTCTCTTTAGTTTTCTCAGAATAGTAAGCAGTGTTTTGTCACCATCCTGGGGTCTCTTTTTGCTTATTGTTTTCAAAATGAAAATAAATCTGGTTCTGCAAGAAACCAGTCCAGATCTGCCTCTTCTACCCCTCCCTCCAGAGACACATTTGTGAAGCGCTGTCTCACAGGGAAATGGTGACCTCAAGTCACAGCAGGACATCAGCCCTCGCCTGGGCAGCCCTCCCTTTCCTAGGCCTCAGGACGCTGGCAGGGAGGCGGAGTCTCGAACTCAGGACCGTCCTGGGCTCATCTCTCCTCCTAGGAGGGAACTGGAATGATGACCCCACCTGCCCACAGTGCTTGACAGCGGCCTCGAGACCACTGCAAACACACAATAACACGAGGATGTGTAAGTTTCATTCCCTAATATAAGAAAAATACCAATGTAGAAATAAATTCTCTCTCAAAAAAAAAATGAACATTTCCCTCTCGGACAGCTCACGTGAACAGAACCGGTGATTTTGGATCTCCTACCAAGCAGCTACAGGAAAAAATTTTATAAACTGATTTTTATAAACTGATCATGCTTCAGAAACCAAGGAAAAATTAGTATGATAGCCAAATACAACTATAACACAGTGCACCTGGCATGCAGGGTGTGTGGCATGTGTTAATAACATGTACATTATGAGTTTCTCAATGCTAACCGTCAACAAATAACAAAGGGCTTCCCTTTTCCCACTTCTCCAACCCAGTGCTAACTACTGATGAAATGATGTCCCCCCGGGCAGGTGACTCCAGCTAGTCCTCAGACCCAGCTTTGACGCACACTTCCCGCACCACCTCAGGCCCTTCCAGACCAGAGTGCACCTATCTCCACTCCCGTTTTACAACTGGGGGAATGAGGTCAGCTACACCCACAGCCTGACACGCGGGGAAGGGCAGAACCAGGCACAGCCTCTTCCTGCTGTCTGAGGTGAGAGGCTGTAGCCCTCACATACGCGCATTCACGCAGGTGCACATCTCGGGAGACAGAGGAAGGGTGAAACCACAGGATGCTCATCATGTCCCAAGTCCCCAGGGCTATCCCTGTGGTGATTGTCCTGGGCCAGGTTCCAGTGCATGTCCAGGTGACAGGGTCAGGGTGCTGCCATATCCAGTCCTGGGGGGTTCCCCCTCTAATGGGTCTTAGGGAAGGAGGCTGCATCTGGTGAGGCTGATAAGCTCCAGAGACTGGTGTTCCTGATATGATTTGGCAACTTTGATTACTGGCAAAGTAAGCTACTTATCCCTTTATGCATGGCTGCTCTGGACAGATGACAGTTGTTCACTTGTGTAAACAAGCTATGGAGTCATTCCACCTTGGCTCTTGTACTCAAAACAGAGTCGCTCATGGCAAACTATAGCTTTACAAGATGGAACAACTCAGGTTCATGTACCACCGGAGAACTTCTCTTCTATCCACCACGGAGTTACTCAGGGCAGGCAGTCGGCCTTCCACTCTCAGGATGGGTAGACTTTTTAAATTTTTGGTCTTAACTTGATGTCTATTCTGATCATTTGTTCTCCATGACTTGGACCATTTCCCTTCTGCTGGAAGCGTGATTCTGGCTCTCAGAAGTCTAAATCACGTGGCATATTAGTTGTACATAGTGCCATGTGCAGCACTCTGTGCAGGAACAGCAGATAGGAATGAGCAGAACTTCCACGTAGTCGGGCAGCCTTCCTCCAGCAGCATGCTGGGCCCTTCAGTGACTCTCTGTGACGGATCCTGAACTTTGGGATCCTCTCCATGTGGTTTGTCAGGCCAGCGCAGACACCTCTGGACAGTCACAGCAGCCCCCAGTCAGCCCTTAGGCCCAGAGCTGGGGCACAAACGTCCTTCTGCCAACTCACTGAGTTCCTGCACAAGCAGACCCAGAGTCTGGCCTCGGTCACGTCCCTGTCACTCCCCATGGGGCCTCGCAGACCTGGGCACCACCTGTCTGCCACGCCTGGTCTCTGACGCAGTGCTGCCTTCCTCCCTCTGGGCAGCAGCACCCCAGGATGAGGAGGGTCCTGTGCTTCCACAGCAAGGCCTGGGAAGGCTGCAAGCTGGGCGGATGCTCACCAGCCACTGACTTGAGGCCTGAGGCCATTGACTTTGAGGACATAAAGTGCTGAAGGAGAAGCCTCTAAGGGCCCCAGTTCTGAAGTGACAATGCTGTAACCGCAGCAATAACCTCTTCTTAGCTCAACTGGCTCCATTCTCCTTAAAGTACACCGGAAGCCCCCAGTGACAGCCTCCAGACACCTTGAAATCCTCAATCAGCCCTCGCTGGGCAGTGAGAGCCCTCCCCAGCAGTCCGCCTGTCCTGGCCCTGGGTCCCTGGAGGCTGATGCACCAGGACAGCAGGAGGACTCTGGCTGGACTCTCCCATCATGACCACAGGCTCTCCGACAGATGGAGACAGTTGGAAGGCGGCCCCTCCAGAGCCCAAGGGTAATCTCCATCAAGGAGGAAAGCGGGCGAGCTCCCATGAAGGCCACAGTCCCTGGTGGAGGAAAGGCCGTCCCTGGCTCAGCCTCTTCTGCATGGGCCAGCGCACCATCCTCTGGCAGCTGGAAATGCACACCAACAGGGATGAGCACTGGCACATTCCTGGAGAGGACCACTGGCCTCCTCCAATGCACCTCTGTCCCTGTGCTCTTAGCTCTGTCTCTACAGGGGACATCCATATGCACAGGAGCTGAGAAGGATGGGGAACGCCCCACACCCCTCTCGCTCCTGCAGAGAGTGTCCCTGCTTTTGACTCCCCCCTACATAGTTTCTTACACCAAAGGACTATGTGGCCCCAACAGAGGATGGCCAAGGAGCCGGACACCAGCAAAGGCATCAACTTCTGTGGTTATATATCTTTATTTCATTTATTTATTTTTATGTGGTGCTGAGGATCGAACTCAGGGCCTTGCACACGCTAGACTAGTGCTCTACCACTGAACCACAACCCTAGCCCAAGTTCTGTGATACTTTTTAAGAAAAATTCAACCTCTTACTTTGGGTAACTTGCTTAATTTCAAGTTCTTACCTACACACAAATTTATTTAAACTCTCTTGAGAATAAGAAATCGTACTGAATTACTATGCTTAAGAAAATCCTACTGTGGTTTTTTGTTTTATTGTTTTAAAGCACAGGGCTGTCAGCACTGTACATTCTTGCTTCATTAGTTTGAGGATGTGAGTGTTGACCTCAACTGGATCGGCTCTGAATGACATTTTAATTGTCTCTGTCTTTGTCCTAATTTCCTGAAATGGAACCTTCAAAAGGATATTTGCTGAACGATTCTTTTGGATTAAGAAAGCATTTCTAGGCTTCTCCCATTAGGACAGGGTTAAAAGCTTTTTAAAAAATACAAGGTGGAGAGCCTCAGGTGTGACACTGGGGCCAGGAGACAGAGTGGGGAAGCAATCTTGAAGAACTTCAGCTGGTGACATCCACAGCCTGCGTTGGAGCACAGCACGTCCCATGAGAGATCACATGAGGTGAGAACACAGGCTGCTGATAGATGGCACACACGAGACAGAGCACAGCTTCCTAGAAGCAGGTACTTTAGAAACGTGACTGCATGGTGAGCTAGGTTCTCAGCAGTCTGGGGGGACCCCGGTGTGGGTAGGTGGAGGAGGGGGAAACCCAGTTCAGCTTCATAGTCATTCTTGATGCCCTAATCCCACAGACAATCACACACCATCTCAGGACCCTGCTTAGGAAATCCAGATGATGTCGTCAGCATCACATGATGGAACATAGTATTTTTCAAAGTTTAATGTGCATACGGACCAACTGGAGAACTGTTTAATTCTATGGCTGGGTAGAGCTGCGATTCTGCATTTCTAACACAGTGGGTCTGAGCCCTGAGCATCTACATTTCTACCCTGTGCCCCAGGCCCTGTCCCACCACAGGGCCCACCAGGCAGAGTCCTCTCTAAGGTGAACTCTGTAGAAGTCAGCGTTATCAGAGGCTCTGGCCAAGTCCATCTACATACCTGATGTCCCTGCTCGAGAGATTGTTAGGTATCAAAGATGAGCAAGTTCCCATCAGACAGTTTTAGGAACTTGTATAATCAGGTGTTTTCTATTTGTGTTATTTAAAATGTATTTAACCCCAACACCTTTATACACGCCCAAGTGCAGAAGCAACCCACTGGCTCTGACCCCAAGGGGAAGTAATCGCTGGTCCCATCTGTAACCTCTCGCCATGCCTCAGAGTGATTCACAGCTCTTCCCCCGCGTCACGACCGTGTACACAGGGCACTGCTTGGACCCTGACTGGGCTGCAGCCTCTACTCTCCTGATGCCGGCAGAGGCCCTGCACCTGAGTTCTTCCACCCAGTCGCAGCTAACACACCCCCATCAGCAGTCAGAACAGCCCGTCCTCTCCTGGGAATGCCTGCCCATCCCTACAGTCCAAGGGTGAGGTTTTGGTCCTGTCCACCCTTCCACATCCCAAGCTTGGGAGGCAGAAACCCAGGATAAACTTGGCAGCCATGCTGGGCTTCTCACCTCCAAAAAAGGCAGCAAAGGGGGACCGCGCCAGCCACTGGGTTTTCTGGCTATAAGATGCAGTTGTGGGTTTGGGAAAGAGACGACAAAAGGGACCAGAGGGGCAGGAGGAGGTAGGGTCACACAGCTTCAAAGAGCACGTCGCCTCGTGGCACCTTCGCAGCCAGAAAGCCTCTCACCCAAAGGAGGCCACCTCGCGGACAGACAGCTCTCAGTTGTGTAGGGTTTGAATTTCTGAGGACAAGCTTGCTCCTGGAAGCTCTCACTGGGACCCTGAGCTCGGCATTCATCACAGGGAGGAAGCTTCTCCCTCTTAAGGTGAGGCGGCCGCACGGCGCTCGGCCACCTCGTTCCCTCCCCCTCTTCCTCAGACCCGCCCTCCATGTTTGAGTCTGGCTCATCTCCAGTTAAAGCACCTCCTGCTCCGTCATCTGACATGGGTCCCACCACCTTCCTGACCAAATGCTGCTCTGAAGGCCGCCCACCGTCAGGACGCGATCCACGTGTAAGAGCCAAGCGCAGGACTCCAGGAGGGGCAGAGCCTTGTGCAGGGAAGTATGTGGTCCCGCCTGACCATGCAGGCCCATCACGAGGGCCTGAGTCCACTCCGGCCCTGGAGACAGGCAGAGCAGTCGCTGCAGCTTCACCTCCCCAGCACTGGCCACCTCAGGGTAGGCAGCCACGGCCATGGGCCGCATCCCAGGCCACACACCTTTGAAGTCAGGTTTCCTTGGAAACAGCCCTGCCTGCCTGCTCACCTACTCTCCCACAGCCACTTCTTTTCTGACAACAGCACAACTCAACAGTGTGACAGAAACTGGCCCGAAAACCTGACCCGCCTTGAGCACATCACTTCTTCTCCCTGTTCCTGTTTCCTTGAAGCACTGCTGGGAATCGTTCCTACCATGAAAGCCTGCCAAGTTAAGAAAATGCATGAAAATCACAAAGAACAAACAGCAGTTACTCCCGACGTCACGTCTCTACTAGGATTTTTGTTTTCAGGGTTTTTTTCTTTGTATAATTTAAAGACCTGGAATCAAAATGTACATTCGATTTTATAACCTGCACTAAACTTAAAACATATCATAACTATCCGTCCTCTTAACGCTTCTTACCCTCTGAATCTGAATCAGCGCCTAATAATCATTCCCACACATGCACATCATCTCTGTGACTAGTCTCCTCCACGTGACCTGACCCATTCCCCTTAGAAAAGACGCTGTGATCAGCGATCTCATTGCTAAGTCCTCAGGGAAACCTGAGATTTGCCTCTGTGGGGTCAACCCTCACACCAGGCTCCAGATCCTGCAAAGGCACACGTGCAAGACCTTAAAGACAACCGGCCTCTCACAGGCAGAGTGGAGTGAGCCGTGGCACTTCAGTGTCTGCTTGATAGAGAGAAGCATCCTGCCCCCTACCTCACCTCCCAGGGCTGTGGGGAAAGCACAGGGAGTGACAAGCGTTAAGCACCCTGCGAGCGCCAAAGCACGCATAATTGTGGCTCATCATCATCCATCGGGACAGTCCTCTTTCCTCTCTTCCACAGGGCTTGAGCCTCGACAATCACTACCAAAAAAAAGTATAAATAAATCAAACAAGCTCCAGGGCACTTCTGACAAAGTAACCTCCAAACCAGGCCATGCCTTAGGCCCTCATGATGCAGGACAGAGGAAGTGAGAGCTGGGAGACGGGAGACCAGCAGGGAAGGGGAAACTGATTCAGATTCTCCTGGACACGGTGCCTGCCCTCCCCAGGCCTGAACTCTGAAACCCCATGAATCTTACAGCATTGTGAGTCCAGTTAATGAACAAGCGCATCACATGGCCGGCTGAGACCAAGCAAACCCACCAGGAAGATGTGCCGAGAGAGACCCAGGACACCCCTCGGTCTCCCTCGGCACCTCTGTGTCAAGTCGCGTGGAGGAGACTAGTCACAGAGATGATGTGCATGTGTTAGCCCTTGCAGGTGTTGTCTGTGAAGTAGAGAGCCTGAACAGAAGACCTGAAAGGAGTCACAGACCTGGCACACTCTTACTCCACCGTCACAAGAACCAAGCCCACACAACCCTCAAGTTCTTCATTTTACACCGTCTCCTTTAAAAGAAGAGCCCAAGACTGAAAAGCGCATCCTGCTCAAGATGACCCATACTCTTCTGCCCTCGGAGTGTGTATTCCTGGCTTTCCTGAAGAAATTCCAGCTCATACTGACAGACTGAAACACTCGTCTGCAACACGGGTCAAGGGCTTGCCAAGGTGGAGTCGAAGTCCCCCCTCTCTCGGGGAATGTCCTCAGACCCCTATCCGGTGGCAATAGAGCATCCTGAAAACCAAGTTGGATCCAAAGCAGACCCTCTCTCTCCCTCTTTCACCAGCTGGTCACAGCATTCCCGCAGGTCGCCCGACTCATGGCCGCTTGCCCAAGCCATTCCCCCACCTGCAGAGGGCAGGACAGTCCGCACCACACGTTTCCTAAAGTCTTCTCAAGAAAATCCACACCCCCTCAGGAGAGTGCTCTGCTCTGTCTAGAGTTGGTCTGAGCCACTTCAGGCCAGTGTGGAGCCTTGTTTCCAATCCCCTTTCTTCTTTCTATAAACCAAAGTGACAAGATCAAGACAAGGAAGGACCAGAGTACAGTGCAGTTACGGAGAGCAGGACCAGATGCGCACAAAAGCGTGGAAATGAACTCTCACAGTCTTTCCCTTCTTTCTAAAGTCTCCACGATCTCACTGACATCGACCTTGTGTGTTTGCTACTGTGGGAAGGGCACAGCGAGCTGATCTGCAGGAGACAGGGAGGCTTGATGGAGCAGAACCCCTGGGGCCACACACAGCACCTCGCGGCAGGTGAGACCCGAGCAAAACCGCCCACTCGCTGTCGTCTCTGCTCTGTGCCTAGCAGAGTGCTGCAAACAACCAGGTGCTCCTTGAATTACAGCTCTGCCCCTTTATTCCACGGCTTTTATGGACCATCAGTAAGCAATCAGGACCAGGCTCTGAGAAGAATGTTCTACGGGATCCCAGGGCAAGACACGAGTCGCCCTCAGTGGGCTGGGACAGAGCTACGGCGCTTGCCTAGCACGTGCGAGGCACCGGGTTCCGTTCTCAGCACCAGTTATAAACAGATGAACAAAATAAAGGCCCATCAACATCTTTAAAAAAAATGTTCTCAAAGTCATTCTCTCTGCAAAACCTACCAGAAAGGGGCCTTCATTTCCCACAGTCTCAAGCACATGCCAAGAAACCATCTATGTGTGTCCCATGAGGGAATATTTGATAACATTCAGTGATTCAGCATTTTCAGCCTCTTCCTCAGGGCTCCAAGAGAGCCCCAGGACACAGAGTGACTCAGATGCCCGTGCTCTGAGGACATCTTATTTTACCTATGTAGCCCACAGCAGGTGCTCAATAGAGATGAATCAAAGACTGGTTTATCAAATTCTCATCCCTTAAAACCTTTACTGAGCTAAGCCCATGTGCATGCTCTCCCAAAGTTCAGGCCCAAGCTGGTGTGAGGGTTTGGGTGTGGATGTCCCCCACAGCCTCAGTGACCACATCACAGGGCCTGACCTCATCAGTTGCCTCGTTGGAGAAGTAGCCGCCAGAGGTGAGTCTGCTTCCTGCCGGCCACAAGAGCAGCTCTTCCTTGCCACCCGCTTCTCCCGAATTCTCCCTCAGCTCAGGTCCAGAGCAATGAGCCGGCTGACCAGGGACTGAGACCTTGGGAACCATGAGCCAGGATCCTCTTCCGCCTCTACATCATCCCTGACCGGTGTTGGGGACAGAGCTGATCGCTCTCTGCGGTTCTTTCTCTCTTGAGATTTCATTTTGAAGTCTGTCCTTCTTGGTCACCCATTCAAACTCCCTCTTCTACTCCTCACACACATCCTTTTTACCATACTGTGATAATAAAACAGTTTACAGATGCCAAACACTCCCACTTGATGAAAAACGCAGAATTCCAAGTAGGTAAAGAGCAGTGTTCTCCTATAAATGAAGAGGAGAAGGACAAGAGTGAGTCTGAGAAGTCAGATGGGGACAGGAAGAACAGAGAAGACACAGAGAACATGCTGATCATCAGGGCTGGCGGCCTAGTGGAAGGACGTCTCTTGCTCCCACAGTGAGACAGCAGGGACTCTAGAGCCAAGGAGTGTTGGCGCCCCCTGTAGCCCTTCCTGCACCAGTGTGAGGTCGTACAAGTTCTCCAAGTGTGTGCATTGCTCTATCACACAACTGTGACTGACAGGCAACTTGGAATTTATTTTTCTCAGGTTAAAAAGTGCCAACAGGGCTGGGGTTGTGGCTCAGTGGCAGGGCGCTTGCCTAGCACACAGGAGGCTCTGGGTTCGATCCTCAGCATCACGTAAAAATTAGTGGACAAAATAAAGGCCCTGTGTCCATCTACAACTAAAAGACATTAAAAAAGGGCCACTTCAGCCCTACAGCCTTGCTAATACAAACCCCTGTGGAACCTCCTCCCTCTGTACCCTTGGTGCTCACTTCTCTTCTTTCCTCCTCACCACAAAATAGAGACGCAGTGAACAAGTTAGTGTGGTCAGGGTTGGCTCCCGTAAGCTGTCTGCATCTCAGGAGTCCAGGCTACAGAAGACAGTATGGCTTACAACTTCACTGAAAGGAATCGCAGACTGCCCACAGAGATGTGATCACAGCGACTCAGGTAGGAGCTGGATAGGAAGCAAGAGCCCACAACCACACGAGCGCCTGTCCCTTCCAAGTCTCCTAAACCACACAAATCGCACAGGTTAAGGGAACAGTCTCCTGTCACAAGAAAGGAACCATCGAAACAGGTCTGGAGTCCAGTTTTCATGCACTCAACAGATGTCTTGTTCCAGAAAAGCGAGAAGGCCCACAGGCAAGCCTCAGTGCACACACGGCCTCCAAGACAGTCACATTCATCAGCCACCCACTGCTGGTTGGGCTCCCGTCTCTCCGTGCCCCAGGGAATCGATACGCGTCATGTTCACTGGGTGCCGGGGCTGCTCTCCCAACCCAGAAGAAAGAAGTCGTTTCACAGGCGCCTCGTGAAGCAGAAGCAGCCAGTCTGAAAATTCTGGAAAAGGCAGGACGGCAGGGACAGTGTAAGGATGAGTAACGGCCAGGGGTCCAGAGAGGAGAGAAGACAAGCTGAGCAGGTGAAGCCAAGAGCACTGCGGGAACGAGGTTGTCCACATGTCACTGCAGTCGCCTGCACCTGACAGGACGCATTCATCAAAACCCACTGAGCTCACAGCACAAGGAAGAACACTAATGGGTGCAGATTTAACAGAAAGCCAAGTGGTGGGGAACCCAGGAGGGGAGACACACACTGTGACAAGAGTCCAACTGCACCACAGATGTGTGAAGCAGGACAGATGGCAAGTGCTGGCCGACGTGAACTAAAACCAGAGGCAAAAGAAACTGCGTTCAGCCCCAGATTCTAGTTGATACAGTGGAGGCTACCGATCCGGACACTGCCACCCATACACGGTACAACAGCAAGATTAAGTCTACAGACAGCGATAGCGGGAGCCGGGCTCTTGTGTGGACGAGAGGCTCCACACAAGCTGGAGAGCACATCGGGAAGAGCTCACATTCCGCTTAGCACAGACCCCGACAGCTCCACGCGGAAACGTTCGCGGGTGAGTATATACTCATCTCCTGTCTGTGATGGGCCGAGCAGCAGAGCGTCCCACGGCACTGGACACTGTGCTCACACCTGGGTTTCAACACTATTCTCCAGCAGAAGGGAATTCCGTGGAGAAATGGCCAAATCTAAGATTGAGGCAATCACACACATCATGAGTCCACAGCACCCGGGATTTTAAGGAAGGAAATGTTAAAAACAAAGCCACATGATGGAAGTATTTAAAAAGATGGTCCAGTGAGACCACTGGAAAAATTCCAAACCTGGAACAATTTTATCACAGAATAAAGTAGCATCAGATTATAGCCCAAAATATAAAATGAATGACTGAATTAAACAGAGGAAAAGGAAGAAATCTGTGTGGAATTCCCATGACGTGTGCTCTCCATGAGGCGGAGCATAGCTCTCCTCTCCTCCAGTGGGGATCACCCGCAGTGGCTACCTCACAGATGGGGGGAAGAAGAGCAAGTCCACAGTGGCCAACCTGAGCTCCATGCAGCAGAGACGGTCAGCATCAACACGACAAGTCCTGGTGGCCTGCGCGACCTTGGTGACGCGCTGCGCGGGGCACTTGACCTGTGGTTTTCCTTCCCCAAACTATAACCACAGTCTAACCATGGTTGAAAGGAAGGAAGGAAGGAAGGGAGGAAGGAAGGGAGGAAGGAAGAAAGAAAGGGAGGGATTAAACAAATCTATATTGAGGAATATTCTAAAAAACACCTGACCAGTACTGGGAAGGTCATCATAAACAAGGGAAGTCTGAGAAATGTTACAGTCAAAAGGAAACTAGGCAGACATGAAACCTAGAGGTAATGTGAAATCCTGGAAGAGATCCTAGAACCAAAATAAAAGGGATATCAGGAAAAAGTAAGGAAATTAACAAAGTATAGAATTTAGCTATCAGCAACACATCAATATTAGTTCATTAATTGTACAAACTCTGTACTGATATAAAACATTAATAAGAGGAGGAAGTGGATATTAAGTATATGAGAATTCTATATGTTATACTCACAGTATTTCTTACATCTAAAGCTACATAAAATTGGCATGCAAGCTGGTTGCGGTGGTGCATGCCTGAAATTCCAGCAACTTGGGAGGCTGAGGCAGGAGGATCACAAGTTCAAAGCCAGTCTCAGCAACTGAGCGAGGCACTTAGCAACTCAGGGAGATCCTGTCTCTAAATAAAATATTTTTAAAAGTCTGGGAATGTGGCTAAGTGGGTAAGTGTCCCTGGGTTCAATCCCTGATACCAATAAATAAATAAATAAAATCAGCATGCGGGTGCCTACCACAATCCCAGAAACTTTGGAGGCCAAGGCAGAAGAATCACAAGTTCAAGACCAACAGTAATATTGTCTCAGAAAAGAAAAAGAAACACATATAACAATTTTACGCATATACAGATAATATAAAAAGAAGGCAAACAGTGGAAGACATAGAATCATCAAAAATGCTGCGATTGAGGAGAGGCCTGCCCACCCAGCCACACCCCAGCCCAGAGATCTGGAGGAGAGGCCAGTCCCAAACCCGGAGATCCGGAGCGAGAGCCACCCTGCGCTGGATTCCCTTATTCACCAAAGCCTGGCTCCACGGCCCAACGCCGGGTACAGATAGGACTGAGGCTGCCACCACCACAAAACTGGGATATCGCCGCTTCTAGCAAGGGACAACAATCAGGACCTGATAAGATGTCACTAGGTCTCTGTGGCCTGGCTGGACCAGAGGTTTCTCTACGAGGGGTGCTCACGGCTATCCTGTTGCTGAGGTGACAGGGAGTCTTGCATGGGGTGGCCTATCTCTTGTTTCTCCTACTAACAGCCAACTTCCTATGATCACCGTCTCACTAGTCACATAACTAATACCTCCATATTCCACATCCTACCTCATAAACATCTCAGCCAACCCTCCAGGGCCCCCTTCTACCTTTAGAAACTGTGAACCATTTCGCAAACCTATTGACTACATGGTAGAGGATAAGGGAACCCATCATTTCTGATTGTAGTGACAAACTATAAATGTAAAAATAGAAGCTGACTGATATATGCTGCATGTTGGGCACACTCAGTGCTGTAATATCGATCTCTCTCTCTCAATAGTGAGGTATTGGTAACCTATGCGGACACTATAAGACAACAGGGCAGAAGCTGTGATACCTCGGATCTACAAGAGAGGAAGACACAGAGACATCATGAAAAAACAAGGGAGAAAAGTGCCCCAAACAAACCAAGATACTACAACAATAGAATCCATAGATAGTGCCGTGGGTGAGATGTCAGAGAATTGTTCAGAATATACATAACTAAGATGATTAGGGAGTTAAAGAACAACCTAAGTGAGCAGATACAGGCAAAAATCAATCATTCCGACAAAGAGACAAGAGAACAAATACATGGCTGGGGCTGAGGCTCAGTGGTAAAGCACTTGCCTAGCATGTGTGAAGCCCTGGGTTCGATTCTTAGCCCCACATATAAATAAAATAAAGAACCACTGATAACTAAAAAAACATTTAAAAAAAAAAGAGAACAAATACAGGTGACCATTGATCACACCAACAAAGAGATAAGACAGCAAATTCAGTTGCAAGAGATTACTTCAAGAAAGAGAGAAATGCTGGGGGAAGAAAAAACAGAGGACTGAGTGTTGTGGCTCAGCGGTAGAGCGCTTGCCTAGCACGCATGAGGCACTGGGTCCGATCCTCAGCACCACATAAAAAATTTTAAAAATAAAGATATTGTGTCCACCTAAAAACTAAAAAAGAAATATTTTAAAAACCAGAAATCCTTGAAAGAAACAGTAGGTCAATTAAAGAACTCAATAGATATCATCACCAACAGACTGGAAGACAAGACCTCAAGACAATGAAGACAAAATACATCAAAAGACCAAATTTAAGTTTTATTGGGATAGAGGAAGGTTCAGAGATTCAAACCAAAGGAATGAACAATGTCTTCAATGAAATAATGTCAGAAAATTTCCCAAGCAGGAAGAATGAAGTGGAAAATCAAATGGAGAGGTAGGAGGTAAAAGGAGAGAGAGCCATTATGAAATCCTTGTAGGAGGTGACCTAACTCAAGTTATTCCCACCATAAGCGTGAAGAACCAACTCACAGTCCAATAGAGTCTTATAAGGAGGAATAAAGTTCCTTGCTCTACTCTTGTATATTCTGAGTTCATCTGTTTGGTGTCCCTTTCTGACAGAACCACATAACAAGGGGACTTATCACACAGCCTACAGCTTATGTCACAACAAAAGGTCAAAGTCAGAGAAAGGAGCCAATATGGCGACCATTGGTTACATGAGGCTACTGAGTTTGAAATGGGTCTAGTCTGAATTTAGGTGTGCTGTGTGTTAAAAATAGACATTAGATTCCAGAGAATTACTAGGACAAACAAAATGAACATGAAATATCTTACTGACAATTATTTTCTTTGCAAATTATGTTGGTAATCCATTGGATTAAATGAAAACATATTAAAATTAACTTCTCTATTTGTAAAAAAAAAAAGTAGAAAAGGAGAACAAGGTAACATTCTGTGTTTTGATTATAGTACTATATATCATATATATAAATGTATATATTCATTTTTCATATTTGTGTTGTCAAAATTCATATAACTATAAAACTAAATAGGGCAAATTGTAGCATATATAAATTATATCTCAACAAACATGACTTTAAGAAGAAAAAAATGCTATGGATTAATATTTTAACATAGTAATAGGGTAATGCTACATAAAGTTTTTTAAAAAATATGACTATAAAAAATATAAAAAGCAGCACCAAAATTTGCCAGTGGTAAACCACATTGAGCAGTAGGAGCATAATGAACTTTGATCTTCTTCTTTTTTTGCTTATATGTTTTAATTTTTCTTCAAGAAACATGTGATCACCTTTGTATTATGAAAATTTCTACAAGTTATCAATTAGTAGATGCTCAAAAAACCCACTGATGTGATGTACTGGGGCCTAAAATGGTGTGATTTTTGAATGACCACTCACTACCAGTTCTATCAACCCAGGAAGGCCAGCAAGTTCTGCCTTATTTTTAAATGCGCCATATTCTGCATCAATAAAAGCTGAGCTGAATAATGCAAAGAGAAAACACATAAGCTATCGTCACATTAATATCTTAATGCTCGGTCCACAAATGACTTGAAGGATTGTCAGGAGGCCCTAATCTTCATCTTGTCCAGTGAAGGTCTCTAGCTTCATCATAGATACACTTGATATCCTTAGTACTGGCTCTTTGCTGACCCCTATAGAGAAGTTCAACATATGATGTTCTGATACACCAGAAATACACCAAATGATGTTCTCCTCCTTGACCGATGAAGGACAGTCAGAGAGAGGGAGAGGCACCAAGAACCAGACCACAGCACATGGAGAGGGTCCGGGACAGCAGCAGGGGCTCGTCAGAAGAGCCTGAATGACCATGGCCTGGCAAAGGTGCTCCTCATATGTTTGCGAAGCAGCCAAACCCACGTGGTGCAGGAAAGAGAACCATCTCAGCTGTGTCCACTTTGTGATGTCCCTGGGGAACAGTACCACATGCCAGGAAAAGATGGTGGTCACTAACAGCAAAACGTATCATTATTCCATGTAAAAACATGTGTAATGATTTTTGTCCAAATATCTGCCCAGGTATTGTCATTTTGTCTCCATGCCAGTACCTTTTCTCCGACAAAAATTTTACAAGACAAAAAACAGTTGCATCTGTAGATGATTATTTTCAATAATACAGATGCTCCCCACAAAAAAAAGAATCATTATTCCAGTAGTGAGAACGTCCACGTACACTCTCCCACCTCCTCCTCAGTCCTCGGAGGGCTCACAGGTTGTTTTTCAAAATAAAAGTGAGAACAGTTTCCAAACACATCATCCATCAATGTGCAGACGTTGTCCACTCGATTTTGATTCTCCCTTACTTGGAGCTAATAAAATGATTTGGAAAATATTTATGAAAAGAAAACGTGAGGATTAATCTTCCCTATCTGTTTAGTTAAGAAGAAAATAGGAACAACAACAAAAATGCCTCCCGAGTGCGCTATCCACTGTGGACTTCCCTCAGGAAATCAGCCACCCTCCTGCCTGAAGCCACTGGAGGGCCCGGCTTGGTGACCTGTTTGGACCTGCTCGCTCTCTTGGTGCATCCTCACAAACGTCTCTGCTGAGCCCAAGGGAAGAAACTGTCTAAAGAAATGGGATCACTCTTATTGCACCATCTTCTCTGTCTCCACAGTACGATTCCTGGCCTACATAATCTGCAGAAGGGGGTGGTTTGCTGGGGACGGAACCAGATGTGCTTCACCACTGAGCTACATCCTCAGTCCTTTACTTATTTACTTATTTATTTGTTTGGGGGGAGGCAGTAAACCAGGCATTGAACCCAGAGGCACTTAACCACTGAGCCGTGCCCTAGCCCCTTTTCTTATTTTATTTAGAGACAGGGTCTCACTGAAGTGCTCAGGGCCTCGCTAAATTGCTGAGGCTGGCTTTGCACTCACGATCCTCCTGCCTCCACCTCCCGAGCCGCTGGGAGGACAGGTGTGCACACGGCACCTCATGTCTGGCTGATACTTGCAGATCATGACATCTCCAAGTGCCTAGGAAGGGGCCGGGCCGGGGTGGGGGACGAGAGAGCAGACACAGTCAAGTACGTCATGTACACGTGAAATCGTCGCAGGGAAAACATGATTTTCCAATTAATATGCACTAATTCTAAAAACAAAAGAAAAGTGGCAGGTTTGGCTGAAACTTTCCCAAGACTGAAGACAAGACTCAAGCTCGACCTCCAAAAGAGGGGTCAGTCAGCAGAGCAGTGAAATGAAACCCCACGTCACTGGAACAGCCTGGACCAGGAACACCCTGAACCCAGCTCACCTGAAGCCCACAGCACAAGCAGCGAAAGAGGAGTGGGGCAGACAGGTCAGCCCTTTCTCCAGGCTCAGGGTTGGAACCTGGGCTGGCTACAACAGGCCTTGGGCTGCAGGGGCCAGCACTGGGCAGTGTTGCAAGGACTCCTGTGGCCAATGGCCTCAGAGTCCCCAAACCACTGCAGGGCACAAATGCAGTGCAGAGCTCAGGCCAGGGGTGCACAGTGCTGTCCCCATTCCCAGGGACATCCTGAGCGCAGAGTCCTTCCACCCCAGGGCTGTGGTAGCTTTAGAGCAGGAAGAGCAAGACAACACTGAAAGCCCCTTACCGCCTATTCGGCACTGCCTGCCACACGCCCTCTCGTGTGCTGGTGTCCAGCTGAACACTCGGTCAGCCATGTCCGGGGACACCCAGAAGGAATCAGTCTATGAATAAAGAGGTGTCAGAGCTGAGGCAGCAGTTCCAGCTCCACCTCAGACTCCTTCCCTGACCACATCTCCTGGGGGCTCGGGGCTCGCCCAGGGGGCGGGGCTCGCCCAGGGGGCGGGGCTCGCCCAGGGGGCGGGGCTCGCCCAGGGGGCGGGGCTCGCCCAGGGGGCGGGGCTCGCCCAGGGGGCGGGGCTCGCCCAGGGGCGGGGCTCGCCCAGGGGGCGGGGCTCGCCCAGGGGGCGGGGCTCGCCCAGGGGGCGGGGCTCGCCCAGGGGCGGGGCTCGCCCAGGGGGCGGGGCTCGCCCAGGGGGCGGGGCTCGCCCAGGGGGCGGGGCTCGCCCAGGGGGCGGGGCTCGCGGGGCCCTCCGTGATGTAGCGCTCTCCAGTGCGCAGGGCTCTCTGGGGTTTGAGGTGCTGGGCTACTTTTGAGTCTTTGCTGTGCCTGAGTGGCTCAGGATGTCTGGAAAGAATCAGACTAACATGGAGCTGTCGGTTCTCTCCGGAGGGCTCTAGAACTTGGCTTCCCCAGGGGCCTCACGCTGTCCTCTCTCTCCCCAGAGGGACGGGAAATGTTTCCCGGGAGTAAAGGGACTTTCCCCATTCTGAGGTTCCAAGTAGAGAGGTGACTCACCTCAGAAAGGAGGAGAAGGTCACCCTCTGGTTCTCCGCGTCCGTGCGGGCCGCGCAGCAGCACTGTGAAACCCATGTGCTCTCTGATGTTCCCGACCTCGCGCACCACGGGACTAAGCCAGTTTCCCAGCCACTGCGACGGCCACGTGGCCGAGCACACGGGTTCTGCACAGGACGGGTGCCCTGGGAAGATTCCACCTAGTGAGTTTTCTGTGGCCACACGGCGTGACTCTGAGAGCCCCCAGGCCGTCCCATCTCCTCCCACAGAACAAAATGCCAAGCAAGGAAAGCACCCTGCAGTCCTTAAGTCCACCTTCACCTTCCAAAGGAATGACAGCATAGAGGCAGGAGGAGTCCCGCCTGGGAGGGAAGACGCCGCGTGGGACCGGGGAAAAGACCCCGGCAGCCCATGTCTCACAGAGGGGAGCGGTGGGAGGGTCTGGGAAAGGAGTGGGAAATCCACCTCCCATGAAACTCCTTTTCAGCCTTAAAATGTAAAGAGTCTAAAAACACTTCTCCTTGAAAAGCGCTACCAAGTGAACCGAGGTGGGTACTCCTACGACTCGAGGCGATTCGTGCTCTTCAGTCTTTCTTGGAGCCAGCGGATCCCCCCAGCAAGCACAGCAGGCTACGGGGGTGACGAGCCCATCCAGTAGCACCCACCTTCGTGAGCAGCTTCTCTCTCTGATGGGTGCGCGTGGGGAGACAGCGGCCCACGGGCAGGCAGGGTCTGCCTCAGGAAGCTGGCGCTCCTGTGCACTAGGTAGACCTGTCTCGGTTTAGACACGCATGCTAGTGCATGACTGCAAGACTAACAAGAAGTGAAGTCCGGGAACTGTCCCCCAAAGGGTCCCCAGAGACTATCTGAACCAGTCACAGGGGCCACATGATTTCCCCGGGACCACATGGTTGTTGAGTGGACAAGAATCATGACTCCACTTCCCAGACAATTCAGCAGTTTCTTTAGAGTGTTCAACAATGGAAAAGTACTGCCAAAATAACAAATCCAAAATCAGATTACAAACAACTCACCGAAACAACCTGAGGTTACGGCAGTGGACAGTCCACACAGAGTAGCTCCCTGTCCAGAGGGTGCAGGCTGAGGTGTCTCTCCATGATAGACCACTCTCGTAGCCAGCCCCTGTAAAGCCAACAGGGCATTTACAGTAGGGGCCTCGCGGGAGTCAGAGGCATCTGTGCACACAGCCGGAGCTTGGTACCCGGTACCGTGAATCAGCTGTGACTCTGGCAGGTCAGCAAGGTGCTCAGCCCAGGGGAGCCAGGCTGGAGGGGGCCCACCAGTAGGCCAGGAACTCTCCCGCTATCCCCTTTCCTTCTCTTCAGCCTGCTCACCAGCACCTGTCCCCCTGCTCCCAGCTGAATCCCACAGTTCCCTGTGCAGTGGATACAGAGACACACAGGCCTCCCGGGAGGGGAGTGGAGGATAAGGTAAGGAGCTGGGTTTGATCAGTCGATACCCACAGATGGAGACGGCCCAGAAAAGCCCAGAGGGTCACCAGGTGGCCCTGGTTCGTCCTCCTTTGCTGCTTCCTGGCCACCACAACAGAGCAGCGCTCCTCCAAGGCAGCCTCCTGTTGAGAAGCTTTGCTTACATTGCCCGCAGCGATGGAGCTGGCCACCATGGGCCCAGCCTCTGAAACTAGGAACCAAACACGCTTTTCCTCCTCTAAGCTGCTCTTACGGAGTATTTGGGTCACAGTGGCAAAAAGCTGACTGAGCACTGGAAGGAACCAGCCCTGCCTCCACCTTGACCTCAGACTTGGGCCTGCAGGCCTGGAGGACCCCGCGTGTGCGCGTGAGCAGTTCTGTGGGTGGGCTCTGTGACAGGGGGAGGTCCGCACACGGAGAGGGAATTAGGTCCAGAAGGAGGAGGAAGTGGGGCCGGAGCAGAAGGTGGTGAGGCGCTGAACACCTGTGCGCAGCCTGGGAGCAGGGAGGTGTGCCCAGGTGTGCAGGCCTCCACTCAGAAAGCCTCAAGTGGACCTCTGCGGCCTGGCCAAGGATCTGCTGTCTGCCACGGGGCCTCCTAAGACAGCCCTTGGCAGACTGTGCCTAACCGACCAGGGTCTAAAGTGACTGATTGATAGACCCACCGTGCCCCAGGAGCCCAGGCCTTCTCCAGGCAGGGACGGGCGCTGGAGTCTGAGGCACAGAACTTGCTTCCACGGAGGAACGGTCACTGCAGGAAAAGCCCAAAGTTTAGCTTCCACATCTGGGGACTTGGGCATCTGCCAGGAGAATCTCAGCCACCTCATGCAGAGCAGAAGGCTGGCATCCAGCCGAGGCTGCAGCTGGAGGCCAGAGCACCTGCCGGTGCCTCCCCTCCCCACCTCATTGCTCTCCTGGGAGAGACACTCACTGCAGGTCCTTCGGGATGGGACTGTTAATAGGTCCTGTTTTTAATTATCAGAGCAACACGGGATTTGCAGAGATCCTCTTGCACCTACTGATGATTGTCTCTGTTCCACAGGCCTCACTCCCAGGCGCCCCACCCCCTCCCTCCCTAACACACTGCTGACGTCTCTGCTGATCTCTGCACAGACCCCACTGGAGCGTCCCCTTCCCCACGTGCTCCAGCAACCAGGACGGCTCAGAAGACCTCCCTGGAACAGTGGCTCCAACACTGGCCCCACAGCTTCCGCCTAGTGAACTTCAGGAGGGAGTTTACATGATGGAGCGCCCAGTTTTCCTTTCTCCAAGACAGGAATCCTGTGGTTCCCACTCCACTGGCTCTTGGGAGCATCTGTGGCTCCACGCCTGGGAGCCAAGGAGACGGGCCGGGCATTCTGAAGGCGCTTGCTGCCACCCCAGGGCCTAACTGTGCCCTCTTGCCCCCGGGGCCGACCTGGCTTGCCCCGAGACAGCTCCTCACATCTAAGTGGGTGTGGTCCGAAGCCTGTGAAGAGAGTCATGAGGAAATCACTTAAAATAAGGCAACGGAGACTGTTTCCAGCCACTGAGAAAACGTTTTCACTGACACAATGCAAAGTGAAAGAAGTACGAGCAGATTGTGTGACACACACCACTGTGCAGGGACAGTGGCCTGCAGCCAAGGGCAAGCCCGAGGGAGCAGAGGACAGACACGGATGCCTTCGTCCTGCTCCTGGCCTGAGCTCCCACCGAGGTTCCCACAGTGGACAGCAAGGGGACGGCCGCAGAAGGAAGAAGACACACAGAGCCCAGCCTGGCTGGGAGCAGGAGCAGCAGCCAGCACAGAGGCCGCGCGGGGCCTCTGCCAACCCGTCCTCTCATGGAAACAGGAACACCGGACCCTGCCCTCCCCTCACGGCTGACCTCCCCACGATGTCCGCACCTCTCCTGCCAGGTCTGGTGAGTCTCTCTCCTTCATTTCCACCTGTAAGGGCTCCTTCCCATGCAGTATCTGCTAATGTCACCTCAACCTCATGGTTCAACTTGTTGTTTAGAATTCTTCCTGCAGTACTGCATTTTGAAGGCTGAGAAGCCATCATTTTGGAGCTGGTTTGAGAAATTACAAGTTTTACTCCTAATCTGTTTCTTCCAGCTTTGGAGACCAAGCTCAAAAGGCCACGCCAGCTTCCCGTTCCTCCAGCACCGTGGAGACGGCCAGAGGCCACACCCCACGTGCTGGAGACTGGGCTCTGCTTTCCAGGGAGCACCGGGCGGGCCCTGACCACTTGGTGACTGCTCCCTATTCAGCAAGCGACTCCCAAGCACCAGGCGAACATTCGTGTCCGGTCACGTCCTCCTAGCCCCTGCTCTCCCTCCTGGGCTGGTGCCATGTAGGGATCCACAGGGGGGACCGCAAACACGTGCCCAGCTGACCTCCTGTCAGGGTGTGATTGCAAGTTTCCAAGGAAAACTCTTATGTTTTATGTTGTGAGATTCTTGTAGCTTCCAGGTGCCTAGCAAGACTCAGACACGTAAATGTCACTAACAGACAGGTGTCTCTTTGATGCCCCGTGATGCTTGATGTAAAGCCTCCGGGATCTCAAAGAGTGAGGAAAAGCAGGTGCCCTGGGGGGCAGGCAGAAAGGCAGGGCCCAGGGCATGCTGAGAGCTACTTCCCAGCACCTCCCAACCCGGGCAACAAGCTGGGACTCTGTATGTGAGTCCCCCGTGACAGTGAGGGACTAACACCAGGTGGCTCACCCCAGCCCCACATCTGGTATGTGGCAGGCACAGGGCCTGAGCCAGACCTAGCCTTGCAACCTGCCAGAAGTGCTGGGGACCTGGGTTAACTCCACTCAAACACAAACAGGAAGGGCCACCTTCATCTCTCAGGGCTCACCAGGGAGCGCTAACAGTCCAGGTTCAAAACGTCTCCGGGCAAAAGCGTGCTCCTGAGGTTACCTATCATTGCCATGATTCAGAGGCCACCAAGGCACACCGGTAATGAACAAAACGTCTGGGAAGTCTTCTCCACATTTTACCTAAACATATGATTCTGAATTCAGATGAGCCTGGCAGTCTGGTAAAAGTTATTTTCAAAAGCACAGAGTATGACTGGGTATGATGGTGTAACACCTGTCATCCCAGCAACTCTGGAGGCTCAGGGAGGAGGATGGCAAGTTTGAGGCTAGCCTCGGCAACTTAGCAAGACCCTGTCTCAAAATTTAAAAAGGAGTTCAATCCCCAGTTTAAAAAAAAAATTATTAAGTGCTAGGACTATAGCTCAGTAGTACAGCACCCTGGGTTCAATTCCCCAGTACCTAAAAAAGAAAAGTAAAAGTATTAATTTGCTATTTATCATCTCCACATTTTAAGTGCCTTGAGCACAATCAATAATAATATCGGTGGTACGCATTTACTCAACATAGATTTACCTCCAAAACTTGGCTACTGGCCATTTACAGACCCATTCTGGCTGGGCTGTGGCACAGTGAGAGCCACCCGGTGTGTGCACTCTGGCCCTGCTGCACAGCTCTCCCAGGTCTGCAGTCCTGGCTGTGCCTGCCTGGCATCCAGGGTGCTGTTGTGAACTCCTGTCACTGAGGCTTGTCCTCCCCTAAAGGGCCTGGAATTCCCTTGGAGTTGCCCACATCTGCACGAGCTCCTGCAGCCTTCTTCGTTCTGGCTTCTGTTCTGAGTCACCAAGTGGATCCACGCTGACCTCTGACCACAGTCCATACCATTACGGAGTATTCACTGAGTTAGACAATTCTGTAAATTGTCTCATTTGATCCTCACAGTGGTCTGCAAGACAGGAATCTTCTTTTTCAGATGAGAAAAACAAGGCTCAAGAGGTGAGGGGATCTGAGACTCCGCAGCCGTGAT
Organism: Ictidomys tridecemlineatus; assembly: GCF_052094955.1. Taxonomy (NCBI): domain Eukaryota; kingdom Metazoa; phylum Chordata; class Mammalia; order Rodentia; family Sciuridae; genus Ictidomys; species Ictidomys tridecemlineatus. The sequence goes on from NC_135478.1 coordinate 231,703,708, forward strand.
GGGTAGTGCTGGATTCAAATCCAGCTCTGATCCTGAGGCCTGTAGTCTGTCTGTCTGTCTGTCTTTTTTTTTTTTTTTTTTTGGTACCAGGGATGAACTCAGGAGCACTTAAACATTGAGCCACATCCCAGCTCTATTCTGTATTTTATTTAGAGACAGGGTCTCACTGGTAGTGCCTCACTGCTGCTGAGGCTGGCTTGGAACTCAGGATCCTCCTGCCTCAGCCTCCTGAGCTGCTGGGATTGCAGGCATGCACCACTACACCCAGCTACGGCTTGTAGTCTTTCCATGCACCTAAGATCTCAGTTTGTCACATATTGATGATGAAATATTAGAAATTTATGTTTTATACAATAAATTGTGCTTGGGGGTTCTGTTTCTGGAGGGGGCTCCTCTTTTACTCCCCAGAGTGTGTCACTACAAACAGAAAGCCAGGTGGTCACACCGGATCCTGAGCCCAGCCCTGGGGCTCCCGGGGGCCGGTGAGAGCTGCTCCCGCCGCTGTCTCCTTGCCCTGCCCCTGAGACGGGGCACCCTGACCTGCACTGGGAGGAGCTCACGGAGAGGTAATGAAGGCCTTACTCAAACTATGGACACTTACTGGACTTCGTTGAAGTGTGACTCTTCTACTTTAAAACCCTGGTCCTGTTTAAGCCATTCACTTTTCAAACAAGAAAGCTGCAGCTCAACAACGGGAGGTGGCTGGCCTTCACGACGGTCAGCTCCTGGGACAGCCAGCACAGCCTGCCTCTACCTCTCCTCCAAGGGGAGCTGCTGGCCTAGCAAAAACAAAGGAAGGAAGGAAGGCCCTGCACCTGGCCCCTGAGTCGGTGCGCCTTGCCTTCACGCTGCCAGCCTGGTCTCACAAAGCCCCCTACGAGACCCATAAGCCTCACAGCTCAATGGTTCTGGATCTTAATTTCCTTCCTATGGTGACCAGGGGAAAGCAGTGCATGTGAAGAAAGAGCAGGACCACAGGTAACTGCAAGGGCCAAAGCGTGTTCAGCCACGACGGCGGCACACAGGAACGCACGAGAGCTGCCCGCGAGACGTGCAGACACAAACAGGGCCTCGGCACTGCATGTTTCCAAAAGCACATTGATTAACCACTGCAAGCTCACCAAGTGCCAGGAAATCTCCAATGCAAATATTCACAGCTCTGCGCAGGCCACTCGGAATGTCCTTGCCTGAGCTGGCTTGCACTGGAGGGAGGGGTGGACACCTGAGGAACAGACTCCAAATCCAGGGAAGACCGGGGCACACTCAGGGAGCTTTGGTGTGTGTCACCAGCCCTGCACTTCAGGAGTCTCACCTCCCAGCCAGTGGCTTCCTGTGCTCGGCTGGAAGACTACGAGTGCCCATGCTGGCAGGGCCGACTCCCTGGGACCCCATGAACCCCGCTCACTGCAGATGGCCGTCCTTCCCCAAGGCTGCATTCCGGAAAGTTGCAGACCAATGTTTGTGGCTGTGCTCCATGAAGGAGGGCTGTGAGGAGCCAGGGCAGGTGGCCAGGCCACTCCAGTTCTGCAGACCTCAGAGCTGCCCTCACTCCACACGTCCACCCAGGAGAATCAACCCGACAGCAAACACTGCTGCCCTGCGACACAGAGGCCCACGCAGCGTGCGAGCTTCCCAGGTCTCACGAGGCAGCGGCCCTCAGCAGCCCTGCACCGCCACCAAGAGAAGCCCACCTCTACACTTCCCCAGTCGACTCAGGGACCGTTTCTACCAGCTGGTGGCTTTGTTTGGGGGCTCAGAGTGGTTCCCCATCCCCCTTTATAAGGGTTCTTAAAGATGTTTTTGTCAGTGGTTGATGGATCTCCATTTTTTGTCTTTATTGTATGTGGTGCCAGGTGAGCGCTCCACCACTGAGCCACAGCCCCAGCCCCTAAAGTTTTTACTTAAATAAACTTAAACTGCTTTATCTTCCACCACTCTTGTAAAATTAAGTAGGAATAGCTCAACTCCCCAAATCCACACCAAGGGCGGGCGAGGGGCTGCACTGTGCAAGGCCAGGGCAGCGAGGGCCTCCTCGAGGGGCCGTCCGCTTCCTGCCCGTCTCCTCACGCCACTCAGAATGCCCCGAGGACCATCCCCAAAGACCTGCCCCACTGTGCTCAGGCCGCGACACTCCCTAACCCTAACCCTAACCCTAACCTGACCCGGCACAGGAGGCATGACCAAGGAGTGGGGACCATGTGGGAGGGATGGGGATGACATGGGGCAAAGACAAGGCCAGGACAGGGCACAGGGGAGGCAGTGGGGACAGGCACAGGCGTTCGGGAGCTGGTGCAGCAGGGCAGCAGGGACCAGGCGGGCAGGGAGCAACAGCAGAGCTGGCCCTTCCATGCCATGGCAGGCTACTGCTTTCCAGCTGCCACCAGCAGAGGCACAGAGACTCGCCCCCCTGAATGACGGAGACCGAGAATCCACGGTCATCCAGCCCCCATCAGCGTCCACCCCGTGCTCGACTGCTCCCAGACACTGTCAGAACACACCAGCCGGGGATGAAGTCTCTTGACCCTCAGACAAAGCCGGGTCGAGACGAGGAACAGAGTGGCACCTTGTGGATGCTGCCTAGCACAGGAAATGCACCTCAGGCCACTGCCCAGGAACAGCTTGGGTGGTGGGGCTCAACTAAGGCTGTGGCTCTGTCCCCACCCCAAACTAGGACAGCACCCCCCAGGGGGAAAGTGCCCAGAGACCTTCGCCAAGCCCCTCCCTGCCCGGCACCGACACTGCTGAGTGCCACACAGCTCAACAGAGATGGAGCACCTGAGCCAGGTGGGCTGGTGAGGACAGTGACCCCCGGGGTGAGGGGCAGGGTCCTGGGCTCGGGCACAGCGTGCGTGCCTGTCTCCATACGGCTTGGCAGACGAGGTTGCTGGTGAGACCGGGCAGGGCACCCGGGAGGTGAGCGCAGTTCCAAGGAAGAACGGAGCCTGCCTCGCACACCTGGCCATGTCCCTGTGCCCATGCTCTCCTCCCTCCTGTGGCCAAAACCCCGGCCCAGCCAGAGCTCTCCAGGCTGGACACAGGCAGGGTGCCGGCCCCCTCCCTGGCTCTCTCTGGAAGCCACAGCCCCTCCTGGCCCCTGGGGCAGGCAGGGTCCACGGGGACCTCAGCCCCTGCAGCCCTCTGCCTCATAGGCACCTTCCTGCACCCACCTCCCAGCTGGGGCTGGATCTTGTGTGCTAATAAAGGAGCCAGTTAGGAAATCCTTGAGCCTCTAGCCATCCGCTCTTCATCCGCGAGAGCACAGGTCACAGATTCCCGCTTGCCTGCAGCCTCCCCCAGAGGAGGATCACACGCATCCAGCATCCGGCCTGAAGTCACTTGCTTCCCAGCAGAGGCAGGTGCCGATTTCCAATTCCTGTTCACCACTCTCACTTGTTTGAGGAAAGCTGCACATTGTGCTTCTGCCCTGCTCTGCCCTCTCCACCTGCACGGTGCTCCCCGGGGCTCAGTCAGAGCCATCTGGACACATCACCAAGAGCTGTTCTTCTCCCTGCGGCCAGCCCATGAGAGCGGGGTGGCCACGGGAGACTCTGTGGCCTTGGTGAAATCCAGGAGCAGGGGCCAGCACATTCTCCAGCAGCTGGAACTGCTGACCCCTGCTTGCTTTGAGATTTTCAAATTCTGAATTACAGGATTTTCAAACTTGGGATGCAGTTTGACAGTAATTTCTTGCCAGTGCTAGAGGCCAAAACTGGGCACCAGCAACTGGCACACAGGCCAGGCGAACAGGCAGAGGAGCAGGGCTGTGAGGCTGGCTGGGAAACCAGGAACCCAGGGGGACCCGCCCCGGCCTGCACGGCCCGCTGAGCTGCCGCAGCTCTGGTCACCAGGAGCTCAGAGGCCACTCTCACCAAGACAGCCACATGCCTCTGTTGCTTGCCAACCAGAACATCAGCACCCCAGGCCTCTGCCAGGCCCTTGGCCGACAGCCGCTGGCTTCTGAGTGGCAGCCCATCAGGGGGCCTGTGGTGACAGCAGAACGCCATGCACTCAGCTCCTGGGAGGTATGGCACACCACTGAGGAGCAGACCCCTGGACACAGCTGTAGTGGCCAAGCCCACCACTCATCCTGCAGAAACCCAGAGCCTGTGGGCCAGCAGACCTCCAGGAAGCTCTACCAGGAGACCCATGTGGCCCTCGGCCCCCTGAGGGAGACATGCAGCTGACGTCCCACCTGCCAATGTCTGGACCCGGGTCCTGGGCAGCAGAATGGCAGTAGAGGAAGGTCTGGGTTTTAATCAGCTATTTCACTGATACAACTAAAGGATCTAATCAGAAAGCTTTAGGGAAGAAAAGTCTCCCTGGGGCTCACAGTTCCAGAGGGCTCAATCCACAGGCAGCTGGCTCCATTCCTCGGCGCTCGAGGTGAGGCAGGACATCACGGTGGAAGAGTGTGGCCAGGGACGCAGCTCACATGGAGATGGGGCAGCAGGGAGACAGACTCCACTGGTCAGCTACAAACACAGCCCATAGCCACGTCCCAGATGAGCCGTTTCCTCCAGGCTCACCCCACCTGCCTCCAGTCACCTCTCGGTTAATCCCACGGGGATTAATTCACTGATTAGGTGAAGGCTACACCCAGTCCTTTCTCCTCCAACCCTTCCTGCAGTCTCTCACGTGAGCTTTGGGGGGACACCACCTCTAAACCACAACAGTCTGGAACCGGCAGGCCCCGCCAGGGATCAAGGGTCCACCTTCCCCAGGCAAGGCCCTGGCATCGGCTCTGGGTGGTCACTGAGGCAGGGAGGGACTCCTGTGTCGTGAGACAGTGCTGGGATTGAGCACAACTGACGGGGAGTGGGGTGGGAGTCCCAGGCCCCCAGAGCTAGCTCCTCATTGGTTAAAAGACACTGAAGGACAGGCCTCAGGCACCCGTCACCCTGGTCAGGAGCCCTGGACGGACGGCAGCCACCCTCCCAGGTAACAGGTGGATTATTGCTCTTACACCGAAGGCCACTCGGAGGGACTGCCTCAACCACCTGGGACAGACGGCCTGCCCTCAATCCCTGCCCTTAGCGCCCACTGGCCCCTGCTGCCGGTCAAGTTCTCAGAAGCTGGACACTGGCAGACTACAGCAGGCCGTGCCTCACACCTCCCTCATCTCAAGCCCAGTGTCACTGGCCATGCCCACTGCAGACCCAGGACAGGAAGATGCAGGGTCAAACCCAGATGGGGTGGGGCCGACTGGGCAGGGCTGGACCAGCTGTCCACTCCACAGTGCACGCACACAGAAGAGCAGCCTGGAAAGTCACAGTAGTGTCCCCTGGGCCTCCAGGCTGCCCACTGGCCTCCAGGCTGCCCGCTGCTCTCTGCTGGCTGGCAGAGACCATCAGGGACAGCCGAGGCAGGCGGTCCTCACAGAGAGAGTGGGCTTCTCTCTGTGCAGGGGTTTTTACTTTCTGCTTTTCTTAATTGTGTGTTTAAAGGTGGTGAACTCCACATAACAGGTGGCGGGCTCCACATGACGAAAGACGTACTGTTACCAACAGCTCAGGGGCTTCCACCGTCCCTGGACCACCCACCTCCAGCATCCTCTTCCCAGCTGCAGCTCTGTCCCCAGGAAGCTCGCTCTCAGCTGCCCCAGGCTCCCCAGCCCATGCCCGCTCCCCTCTCCCTGGACTGACACAGGAGGAACTGCACGGCACTGGCCTTCTGAAGCTGACTGGCTTTTGGGAGCATCCCGTCCACTGTGGGGTGGCAGAGTTCTTTGTACCAGATGATGATAATCATCATTATTATTACTATTATTATTATTATTATTTAGCTGTAGATGGACAACCTTTACCTGGTGCCAGGTGTCAAACCCAGGGCCTCATGCATGCTAGGCAAGCGTTCTACAACTGAGCCATGACCCGGGGCCCTCTTCATACCAGCTTTTAAATAAAGTGCTAGTGTTGGCTTGGGGCAGGGAAGACCAGAGCTGGCAGTCTTCCAGGTCCACATGGGGACTCCAGGACGCTCAGGGAGGCAGTGGGGAGTGGGGCCAGCTCCTACTGCACGGCATCCTGCCTGGTGAAGCCTCAGAGCTGCACCTGAGCTCTGCTCCTGCCAGGGGGTGGGCACTAGGTGCTCTTGGGGACTAGGTGGGGCTCTGAGTATCAGCCTCGATAAACACGGAGATGAATCAAGTCCCCAGGAGCTGTGACTCTGGCAGAACCCCTGGGACACATTGCCACTCCCTCTCCAGTGCCCACCAAGCCACAGGACCAGATTCCCCACTGTGACCAACAGGGTGACCCGAGACCCTGCTTAGCAGGCTGGGGCTCTCCTGGAGCAGGTGGGAGGTAAAGACTGCTCAGGCTGCCCAGCCGGCGGGCAGGTGGTGGCCACCGGGCATCGTGCACGTTCTCCTTCTGCATCTCCAACAGAGACGCAGCCAGGAGGGAAAGAACAGGCGGCAACGTGGCAGGAAGAAGGCACATTTGATAAACGGCATCGCATGAATGGCTTGGGCTTCTTTTTTATGAAAGAAGAATCCTATTTTGGAACCAAATTGACGCAAGATATTCCAAAGAGAGTCAGGCGTGGGTGGTCTCCCACGTCTGCCGGTGGGAACAGGGAGATGCGGACGGTATTTATAACCCAGCCGATGGCAGGTGACGGGCTGCTGGCCGTGTCCTTCTCCAGGGCCTGGAGTCCTGACCCTGCAGACATTGGCTCCTGCAGTCCAGAGGCCCGGCCAGTCGCCTTGCTGGGCAGCAGCCAGCTCGGCTCAGGGCCTGTGCTGCGTGCCTGGAGAGGGCATGAACTGCGAGGTGGGCAGTCCTTCGAGTCCATGTCGTGAGGAAATGGCCACTGTGGTTCCACTCTGGAGAAGCAGAGACCCCGTGGACCTCCTCTGCACACCAGGGCCTCCCAGCTCAGTAGAGAAAAGATGTCATCAAGTGACAGAGTCCCGAAACAAAGACACAAGCACCCATCCACCTCCTCAGGTGCTCACCCGTGTCCCCGAGGGCTGCCACCACCTCCCAGGCCTTCGCCACCTCTGCCTCCTCCCCTCCCGTGTCTGACTTAAGAACAAGCAGAAGTGAAACCTTCTCTAGAGCCCGTCTGTGCCACACGGCTTCCTGGGGCCCCGAGGGGCAGTCCTGAGGCGCCCCCGCTCCTTGGCCTCACGGGGGCTCATGGCCCTGACTGACCTTGCCCAGCGCTGTGCCCTGGATGCCTCCCGCATACGTCGGGGAGGGGCTGCCACCTGTGGGTTTTAGGGGGACACAGACGCAGATCCATCGTAGGACTTTCTGATTTACTTCCAGAAGTGGTGTTGGAAAAGAACTGACTGCACACCCAGCTGGACCTCGATGGCCGCCCACTCAGGACAGCCCAGAGGCAGCCTGGACCAGAGGTAGACAGTGACAGGTACGGTGTGCCTCCTGGCAGGACAGACCCCAGCACACAGTGACGTCCCTGGGCTCCCACCGCTAGGCAGGACAGGCCCTGCCACATGGCCAACCCCACCCACTCGTCTGCCTGGCTGCACCTGGACACCTGCCTCTGGAGGGCCCAACAGGCAGGGCAGCCAGGAGGCCAAGGAGCCACTGCCCACACCTGCAGGGAGGCAGCAGGGCACACAGGGCCTCTCTCACTCCTCCTGCACCCCCAGGTGCTTTGGAGTCGAACCAGCGGCCCCAGCCCTGTCCCAGGCTGCACGTCATGCAGGCTGCCTCCCGTCACCACGAGGAACAGGGCAGGGGGCTGGCGTGGAGCACGGCAGACAGCACACAGCGTGAGCACCAGCACACCTCCACCTGGGCCCCGATGACCACTGGATTCCCACCCTGGACAGGCCACCATCCCTGAGTCCCCTCGGCTTCACCCAGCCACCTCAGCAGGCCCACCAGGCATCTCCACCTCAGGGGGTCCACCTGGCCCTCCCACCTCCTCCCCCTCTCTCCAAGCCCCCAGCTGGGAGCCTCCTCCCAGCCTCCCTGTTCAGCCTCTCTCCAGGTTCTCGCTGAGCGTCTCTGGCTGCCCATCTGCCTGCAGCCGGGGCTCCCCGAGAGCAGAGGCTCGCTGTGGACTCAGAGGAGGGCAGCAGGCCCACTGTGCCAGAGGCAGCCCAGCTCCACAGGCACCAGGTGGTCTCGGCCCACTGCTGTGGACTCAGAGGAGGGCAGCAGGCCCACTGTGCCAGAGGCGGCCCAGCTCCACAGGCACCAGGTGGCCTCGGCCCACTGCTGTGGACTCAGAGGAGGGCAGCAGGCCCACTGGCCAGAGGCGGCCCAGCTCCACAGGCCCCAGGTGGCCTCGGCCCACTGCTGTGGACTCAGAGGAGGGCAGCAGGCCCACTGTGCCAGAGGCGGCCCAGCTCCACAGGCACCAGGTGGCCTCGGCCTGGGAGCCACCGACCCAGGCCCACCCCAGGCCGTCTGCACCGTACCCCTCTGTGGACCAGGTTCTAGGACAGACGCTGCATGTGGACCACGAGGCAGGCGCTGTGTCTAGGAAGAGCAGTGAGGGCAGCGGCGTCTAACTGGGATCCAGGAGGTGTGGGGTCACTGGGAAGAGGGGGAACATTAAAAAGGGCAGAGGGTAGGCTGGGTTGAGGCTCAGTGCTAGAGCGCCTGCCTCACAGGTATGAGGCACTGGGTTCCACCCTCAGCACCACGTAAACAGAAATAAGAGGACTGTGACCACCCACAACTAAGAAAAAATTAAACAACAAAAAAGGCGGAAGGCTGCGTGAGGCTGGGTGGGCCGTGGCCTGCACCAGGGTGGGGCACCTGGGCATCACCTGGCCTTCCGCCTCTGACAGGAGGGGAGTGGGCTTCTCCCACCCTCGGTCTCACACGGTGCACACATCTGGAAAACAGCTTCGGGGTCCTGTGAAGGCCCATCTTAGGCCCGACATGGCTGGGTCCCCAGGAACCCAGGTATGTACTCTTCTCCATGTGACTGTGTCTTGGAGAGGCGAATGCTCGGGTAGTGGGCTGAGTGGAGCACTGCCCCCACCACGAGGGGACATGAAGGCCCGATGGAGAGGCTGCCTAAGTCTCCACCTCCAGGCCCTCCTTGGGCTGGGACTTCTGCTCCTCTGGACCTGGGCCCAGACTGTTGGCCGCTGGACCACGGGAGGCCTTGGGATTTCAGCCTCTGCTGTACATATGGTGCCAGCCTCTACCCTTTACGTCAGCTCCCACTGTTCCTCTCCAGACACTAAGGACCAGCACTGGCCTGTCCACATCTGTAAACGTCCCTGTTTGGCCATGCAGAGTCGCCGTCACTCCATATCAGAAAGACGATTTTCAACACATTGGGTTTGTGTGTAAGTGGCACGAAGGGACTGAGCCATGCCCAGGGATGGCATCTCGGCACAGCTGCACAAGGGGCAAGGTCGCAGCAGGGTCTCTGCACGTCCTCCTGACATTTATCTTTTCTCTGCAGGAGGAACACGAAGGTCCCCTGGCTGGCTCTCCGGAAACTCTCCACCAGCTGCTCCTCATGGGCCTGTGTGTGTAGAAGGTGAGAAGTTACTCTCCCTGGAGCCTGCTGCTCCTTCTCACGCTCCCCACACCCGGTACCGATTCCATTCTCCTCTTTGAGATCAGCACTGTGTTTTCCACACGTGAGTGAGAACTCAGGCACACGTCTCTCTGTGCTGGGCTTATTCCACCCCAGGCAGGTCCTCCAGGTCCATCAATGTTGCTGCGAATGGACGACAGCGCCTCGTTCCTTTGTTGTTGTTGAATAATATTCCACTGAGTATGCATACCGCATTTCCTTCACCATCTCAGGTGATGCTGTATCTTGGCTGTTGTGCAGAGCACAGCCACAAGCACACAATGCAGGTGTCTTCCACTTCTGATCTCCTTCCTGCGGGTCCCAGGCAGTTCCTCTGGGCTTCTGAGGAGGTTCTGCCTGATCCTAGGAAGCCACACGACTGTCCTCCCCACCAGCTGAGTCTGCCTTCTCCACCCCATCAGCCCCAACAGCGTTTACATCCCGTCATGTGTACAACAGTGTCCTAACGGGGCAGGACCCTTCCTGCTGTGGTCTTGATTAGTGTTTGATGACCACTGAATACCCTCTAAAGGAACGTCGTTCAGGACCTGGCCCATTAATCAACAAGGTCGTTGGAACTGTTAGTGCTTCATTGTACCCTGGAGACTGAGCCCTGGTCAGAGGAACAGTCTTTCCCCCGTTCTGTGACTGGGTCTCACTCAAGTGCCCCCTTGGCAGGGTGGACTCAAGTTTGATGTCTCCAGCCCGCGCCCCTCCTGGCTTCATGAAAGAAGGTTCGAATGGTGAGACCAGACTCTCATCACCTTTAAAACCAGCTCCAGGACGGCTCCTCCCAGCTCCAGCCTCAAGAGACCCAACGTGGTAGTGAGGTTTACTGAAGAGGCGAGAGAGAGAGAGAGAGAGAGAGAGAGAGAGAGAGAGAAAACACGCCAGGGAGTGGGGAGTGGCCTTTTATTGGGGAACAGAATATTCTGGGGAAAATCCCATCCAATGAAGGTTAGGGGGGGCAGCATCCCCAGGTCGGGGACGACGAATGGGTCTTCGGGGCAGTGGCCAGACAGGCCTCTGCAGGGACAAGCCCTGGACCTGGAGAAGGGTGGGGAAAGCGCTGACACAGCCTTGTCCAAGCCTCTCGCCCAGCCAGGGAGGTGACCAGATCACGGGCGAGGACGGCCTCCCACAGGTGTCACCCCATCTGCCAAGTTCTGCTTTAGCTGCCGATACTTCGGGGTCATGTCCAGACAACCTGGTGTTTTCTGCTGGCAGTTTCATTGGGGTCTTAAGTGGTGTACGTCTTCGATCCGTTTGGAGTGGATTTCTGCAGACAGCGAGAGGCAGGGGTCATTTCTTTCTTCTGCTTACGGGCATCTGGTTTTCCCAGCGTCAGGGATGGAAGGGACTTTTCCTTTCTCCAGTGTATGTTCTTGCTGCCTTTGTAAAAGAAAAAAAGAAAAAAGAAAAAAAGAAAAAATCAGCTGGTTGTAGATGCGCAGATTTGCTTCCAGATTCTCTCTTGTTCCGTTGGTCTCTGCCGGTTTTGTTTTGTTTTGGGGGGTGGATGGTACCAGGGATCGAACTCGGGGGCACTCGATCACTGAGCACATCCCCAGTCCTGTTTTGTATTTTATTTAGAGACAGGGTCTCACTGAGTTGCTTAACGCCTCTCTTTGGCTGAGCCCGACTTTGAACTTGCAATCCTCCTGCCTCAACCCCCCGAGCACCTGGGATGACAGGCGTGCACCACTGCACCCGGCTCTGGGACTGTTTCTATGCCAACATCTGCAGTCTGGGCTGCTGTCACTTTGTGAAATGTCTCGCGACCTGGTGCTCAGTACTTTGTTCAGTATTGCTTTGGCCATCTGGGGTCTCCTCTGCTCCCACGTGAGCTCCAGGAGTATGCTCCGATTTTCACGAAGATGGCCATGGGCATTCTGTAGGTCCCATCAAGCCTGCTAGCTTGGGGTGGGGGCATTTTAACAATAACCCCTACACACAGGAGCCTCGTCCATTTCTGCCATCAATGTCCTGCAGTCTTCACGGAACATCATTTAATTCCTTGGTCAACTTTATTCTTGGGAAATTTTTTGCAGCTTTTGTGAATGAATTATTTTCTTGATTTCTTTCTCAGCGTCTCCATTGTTGGTGCAGGGAAGAGCTGCTGCTTCACGTGGCGTTGAGCCCTGCCGTCTCACCGACTTCATGTCAGTGAAGCCATCTCTGCCAGGACCCACCTCCTCCTCTCCTACTTGGATGCCTCTGGGTCCCTCTTTGTTTATTTTCCTTGTCTCTGTCTGGATCTTCAGGGAGATCATCCGGCTGTGCCTGCCCGTCTGACTGGGCACACGCCCCTTAGGCCACACATGATGGTTTAGGTTGTTCTTTTAATCGCAAATGATGCCGAACCTTGTCAAAAGCCCCTTGTGCGTCTGCTGAGCTGTGTTTTGCGGTCACTTGGCATGGCTGGTGCGGAGCGGTCCCGGGGATGACACAAGTGTGTGTGTGGTCACTGTTCTGTGCTGCTGGACTGGTGTGCTGGGGTTTTGTGGAGTGTGCGTGTGTGGTCACTGTTCTGTGCTGCTGGACTGGTGTGCTGGGGTTTTGTGGAGTGTGCGTGTGTGGTCACTGTTCCGTGCTGCTGGACTGGTGTGCTGGGGTTTTGTGGAGTGTGTGTGGTCACTGTTCCGTGCTGCTGGACTGGTGTGCTGGTGTTTTGTGGAGTGTGTGTGTGGTCACTGTTCCGTGCTGCTGGACTGGTGTGCTGGGGTTTTGTGGAGTGTGTGTGTGGTCACTGTTCCGTGCTGCTGGACTGGTGTGCTGGGGTTTTGTAGAGTGTGTGTCTGGTCACTGTTCCGTGCTGCTGGACTGGTGTGCTGGGGTTTTGTGGAGTGTGTGTCTGGTCACTGTTCCGTGCTGCTGGACTGGTGTGCTGGGGTTTTGTGGAGTGTGTGTGTGGTCACTGTTCCGTGCTGCTGGACTGGTGTGCTGGGGTTTTGTGGAGTGTGTGTGTGGTCACTGTTCCGTGCTGCTGGACTGGTGTGCTGGGGTTTTGTGGAGTGTGTGTGTGGTCACTGTTCCGTGCTGCTGGACTGGTGTGCTGGGGTTTTGTGGAGTGTGTGTGTGGTCACTGTTCCGTGCTGCTGGACTGGTGTGCTGGTGTTTTGTGGAGTGTGTGTGTGGTCACTGTTCCGTGCTGCTGGACTGGTGTGCTGGGGTTTTGTGGAGTGTGTGTGTGGTCACTGTTCCGTGCTGCTGGACTGGTGTGCTGGTGTTTTGTGGAGTGTGTGTGTGGTCACTGTTCCGTGCTGCTGGACTGGTGTGCTGGGGTTTTGTGGAGTGTGTGTGTGGTCACTGTTCCGTGCTGCTGGACTGGTGTGCTGGGGTTTTGTGGAGTGTGTGTGTGGTCACTGTTCCGTGCTGCTGGACTGGTGTGCTGGGGTTTTGTGGAGTGTGTGTGTGGTCACTGTTCCGTGCTGCTGGACTGGTGTGCTGGGGTTTTGTGGAGTGTGTGTGTGGTCACTGTTCCGTGCTGCTGGACTGGTGTGCTGGGGTTTTGTGGAGTGTGTGTGTGTGGTCACTGTTCCGTGCTGCTGGACTGGTGTGCTGGGGTTTTGTGGAGTGTGCGTGTGTGGTCACTGTTCCGTGCTGCTGGACTGGTGTGCTGGGGTTTTGTGGAGTGTGTGTGTGGTCACTGTTCCGTGCTGCTGGACTGGTGTGCTGGGGTTTTGTGGAGTGTGTGTGTGGTCACTGTTCCGTGCTGCTGGACTGGTGTGCTGGGGTTTTGTGGAGTGTGTGTGTGGTCACTGTTCCGTGCTGCTGGACTGGTGTGCTGGTGTTTTGTGGAGTGTGTGTGTGGTCACTGTTCCGTGCTGCTGGACTGGTGTGCTGGTGTTTTGTGGAGTGTGTGTGTGGTCACTGTTCCGTGCTGCTGGACTGGTGTGCTGGGGTTTTGTGGAGTGTGTGTGTGGTCACTGTTCCGTGCTGCTGGACTGGTGTGCTGGTGTTTTGTGGAGTGTGTGTGTGGTCACTGTTCCGTGCTGCTGGACTGGTGTGCTGGGGTTTTGTGGAGTGTGTGTGTGGTCACTGTTCCGTGCTGCTGGACTGGTGTGCTGGGGTTTTGTGGAGTGTGTGTGTGGTCACTGTTCCGTGCTGCTGGACTGGTGTGCTGGGGTTTTGTGGAGTGTGTGTGTGGTCACTGTTCCGTGCTGCTGGACTGGTGTGCTGGGGTTTTGTGGAGTGTGTGTGTGGTCACTGTTCCGTGCTGCTGGACTGGTGTGCTGGGGTTTTGTGGAGTGTGTGTGTGGTCACTGTTCCGTGCTGCTGGACTGGTGTGCTGGGGTTTTGTGGAGTGTGTGTGTGGTCACTGTTCCGTGCTGCTGGACTGGTGTGCTGGGGTTTTGTGGAGTGTGTGTGTGGTCACTGTTCCGTGCTGCTGGACTGGTGTGCTGGTGTTTTGTGGAGTGTGTGTGTGGTCACTGTTCCGTGCTGCTGGACTGGTGTGCTGGGGTTTTGTGGAGTGTGTGTGTGGTCACTGTTCCGTGCTGCTGGACTGGTGTGCTGGGGTTTTGTGGAGTGTGTGTGTGGTCACTGTTCCGTGCTGCTGGACTGGTGTGCTGGGGTTTTGTGGAGTGTGTGTGTGTGGTCACTGTTCCGTACTGCTGGACTGGTGTGCTGGGGTTTTGTGGAGTGTGCGTGTGTGGTCACTGTTCCGTGCTGCTGGACTGGTGTGCTGGGGTTTTGTGGAGTGTGTGTGTGGTCACTGTTCCGTGCTGCTGGACTGGTGTGCTGGGGTTTTGTGGAGTGTGTGTGTGGTCACTGTTCCGTGCTGCTGGACTGGTGTGCTGGGGTTTTGTGGAGTGTGTGTGTGGTCACTGTTCCGTGCTGCTGGACTGGTGTGCTGGGGTTTTGTGGAGTGTGTGTGTGGTCACTGTTCCGTGCTGCTGGACTGGTGTGCTGGGGTTCTGTGGAGTGTGTGTGTGGTCACTGTTCTGTGCTGCTGGACTGGTGTGCTGGTGTTCTGTGGAGTGTGTGTGTGGTCACTGTTCAGTGCTGCTGGACTGGTGTGCTGGTGTTTTGTGGAGTGTGTGTGTGGTCACTGTTCCGTGCTGCTGGACTGGTGTGCTGGGGTTTTGTGGAGTGTGTGTGTGGTCACTGTTCCGTGCTGCTGGACTGGTGTGCTGGGGTTTTGTGGAGTGTGTGTGTGGTCACTGTTCCGTGCTGCTGGACTGGTGTGCTGGGGTTTTGTGGAGTGTGTGTGTGGTCACTGTTCCGTGCTGCTGGACTGGTGTGCTGGTGTTCTGTGGAGTGTGTGTGTGGTCACTGTTCCGTGCTGCTGGACTGGTGTGCTGGTGTTTTGTGGAGTGTGTGTGTGGTCACTGTTCCGTGCTGCTGGACTGGTGTGCTGGTGTTTTGTGGAGTGTGTGTGTGGTCACTGTTCTGTGCTGCTGGACTGGTGTGCTGGTGTTCTGTGGAGTGTGTGTGTGGTCACTGTTCCGTGCTGCTGGACTGGTGTGCTGGTGTTTTGTGGAGTGTGTGTGTGGTCACTGTTCCGTGCTGCTGGACTGGTGTGCTGGGGTTTTGTGGAGTGTGTGTGTGGTCACTGTTCCGTGCTGCTGGACTGGTGTGCTGGGGTTTTGTGGAGTGTGTGTGTGGTCACTGTTCCGTGCTGCTGGACTGGTGTGCTGGGGTTTTGTGGAGTGTGTGTGTGGTCACTGTTCCGTGCTGCTGGACTGGTGTGCTGGGGTTTTGTGGAGTGTGTGTGTGGTCACTGTTCCGTGCTGCTGGACTGGTGTGCTGGTGTTTTGTGGAGTGTGTGTGTGGTCACTGTTCCGTGCTGCTGGACTGGTGTGCTGGGGTTTTGTGGAGTGTGTGTGTGGTCACTGTTCCGTGCTGCTGGACTGGTGTGCTGGGGTTTTGTGGAGTGTGTGTGTGGTCACTGTTCCGTGCTGCTGGACTGGTGTGCTGGGGTTTTGTGGAGTGTGTGTGTGTGGTCACTGTTCCGTGCTGCTGGACTGGTGTGCTGGGGTTTTGTGGAGTGTGCGTGTGTGGTCACTGTTCCGTGCTGCTGGACTGGTGTGCTGGGGTTTTGTGGAGTGTGTGTGTGGTCACTGTTCCGTGCTGCTGGACTGGTGTGCTGGGGTTTTGTGGAGTGTGTGTGTGGTCACTGTTCCGTGCTGCTGGACTGGTGTGCTGGGGTTTTGTGGAGTGTGTGTGTGGTCACTGTTCCGTGCTGCTGGACTGGTGTGCTGGGGTTTTGTGGAGTGTGTGTGTGGTCACTGTTCCGTGCTGCTGGACTGGTGTGCTGGGGTTCTGTGGAGTGTGTGTGTGGTCACTGTTCTGTGCTGCTGGACTGGTGTGCTGGTGTTCTGTGGAGTGTGTGTGTGGTCACTGTTCAGTGCTGCTGGACTGGTGTGCTGGTGTTTTGTGGAGTGTGTGTGTGGTCACTGTTCCGTGCTGCTGGACTGGTGTGCTGGGGTTTTGTGGAGTGTGTGTGTGGTCACTGTTCCGTGCTGCTGGACTGGTGTGCTGGGGTTTTGTGGAGTGTGTGTGTGGTCACTGTTCCGTGCTGCTGGACTGGTGTGCTGGGGTTTTGTGGAGTGTGTGTGTGGTCACTGTTCCGTGCTGCTGGACTGGTGTGCTGGTGTTCTGTGGAGTGTGTGTGTGGTCACTGTTCCGTGCTGCTGGACTGGTGTGCTGGTGTTTTGTGGAGTGTGTGTGTGGTCACTGTTCCGTGCTGCTGGACTGGTGTGCTGGGGTTTTGTGGAGTGTGTGTCTGGTCACTGTTCCGTGCTGCTGGACTGGTGTGCTGGGGTTTTGTGGAGTGTGTGTCTGGTCACTGTTCCGTGCTGCTGGACTGGTGTGCTGGTGTTTTGTGGAGTGTGTGTGTGGTCACTGTTCCGTGCTGCTGGACTGGTGTGCTGGTGTTTTGTGGAGTGTGTGTGTGGTCACTGTTCCGTGCTGCTGGACTGGTGTGCTGGTGTTTTGTGGAGTGTGTGTGTGGTCACTGTTCCGTGCTGCTGGACTGGTGTGCTGGGGTTTTGTGGAGTGTGTGTGTGGTCACTGTTCCGTGCTGCTGGACTGGTGTGCTGGGGTTTTGTGGAGTGTGTGTGTGGTCACTGTTCCTGTGCTGCTGGACTGGTGTGCTGGGGTTTTGTGGAGTGTGTGTGTGGTCACTGTTCCGTGCTGCTGGACTGGTGTGCTGGGGTTTTGTGGATGTGTGTGTGGTCACTGTTCCGTGCTGCTGGACTGGTGTGCTGGGGTTTTGTGGAGTGTGTGTGTGGTCACTGTTCTGTGCTGCTGGACTGGTGTGCTGGGGTTTTGTGGAGTGTGTGTGTGGTCACTGTTCCGTGCTGCTGGATTGGTGTGCTGGGGTTTTGTGGAGTGTGTGTGTGGTCACTGTTCCGTGCTGCTGGACTGGTGTGCTGGGGTTTTGTGGAGTGTGTGTGTGGTCACTGTTCCGTGCTGCTGGACTGGTGTGCTGGGGTTTTGTGGAGTGTGTGTGTGGTCACTGTTCCGTGCTGCTGGACTGGTGTGCTGGGGTTTTGTGGAGTGTGCGTGTGTGGTCACTGTTCCGTGCTGCTGGACTGGTGTGCTGGGGTTTTGTGGAGTGTGTGTGTGGTCACTGTTCCGTGCTGCTGGACTGGTGTGCTGGGGTTTTGTGGAGTGTGTGTGTGGTCACTGTTCCGTGCTGCTGGACTGGTGTGCTGGGGTTTTGTGGAGTGTGTGTGTGGTCACTGTTCCGTGCTGCTGGACTGGTGTGCTGGGGTTTTGTGGAGTGTGTGTGTGGTCACTGTTCCGTGCTGCTGGACTGGTGTGCTGGGTTTTGTGGAGTGTGTGTGTGGTCACTGTTCCGTGCTGCTGGACTGGTGTGCTGGGGTTTTGTGGAGTGTGCGTGTGTGGTCACTGTTCCGTGCTGCTGGACTGGTGTGCTGGGGTTTTGTGGAGTGTGTGTGTGGTCACTGTTCCGTGCTGCTGGACTGGTGTGCTGGGGTTTTGTGGAGTGTGTGTCTGGTCACTGTTCCGTGCTGCTGGACTGGTGTGCTGGGGTTTTGTGGAGTGTGTGTGTGGTCACTGTTCCGTGCTGCTGGACTGGTGTGCTGGGGTTTTGTGGAGTGTGTGTGTGGTCACTGTTCCGTGCTGCTGGACTGGTGTGCTGGGGTTTTGTGGAGTGTGCGTGTGTGGTCACTGTTCCGTGCTGCTGGACTGGTGTGCTGGGGTTTTGTGGAGTGTGCGTGTGTGGTCACTGTTCCGTGCTGCTGGACTGGTGTGCTGGGGTTTTGTGGAGTGTGTGTGTGGTCACTGTTCCGTGCTGCTGGACTGGTGTGCTGGGGTTTTGTGGAGTGTGTGTGTGGTCACTGTTCCGTGCTGCTGGACTGGTGTGCTGGGGTTTTGTGGAGTGTGTGTGTGGTCACTGTTCCGTGCTGCTGGACTGGTGTGCTGGGGTTTTGTGGAGTGTGTGTGTGGTCACTGTTCCTGTGCTGCTGGACTGGTGTGCTGGGGTTTTGTGGAGTGTGTGTGTGGTCACTGTTCCGTGCTGCTGGACTGGTGTGCTGGGGTTTTGTGGAGTGTGTGTGTGGTCACTGTTCCGTGCTGCTGGACTGGTGTGCTGGGGTTTTGTGGAGTGTGTGTGTGGTCACTGTTCCGTGCTGCTGGACTGGTGTGCTGGGTTTTGTGGAGTGTGCGTGTGTGGTCACTGTTCCGTGCTGCTGGACTGGTGTGCTGGGGTTTTGTGGAGTGTGTGTGTGGTCACTGTTCCGTGCTGCTGGACTGGTGTGCTGGGGTTTTGTGGAGTGTGTGTGTGGTCACTGTTCCGTGCTGCTGGACTGGTGTGCTGGGGTTTTGTGGAGTGTGTGTGTGGTCACTGTTCCGTGCTGCTGGACTGGTGTGCTGGGGTTTTGTGGAGTGTGTGTGTGGTCACTGTTCCGTGCTGCTGGACTGGTGTGCTGGGGTTTTGTGGAGTGTGTTGTGTGGTCACTGTTCCGTGCTGCTGGACTGGTGTGCTGGGGTTTTGTGGAGTGT